>NC_051159.1:120527660-120882948 GCF_013339745.2 Dermacentor silvarum
CGCTCAGCTTGAGCTTCCACAGCTAACGGCTAATGATGTTGTCGCGGTTCAGCGTCTGCCGTCAACGAAAGAGAAAAATCCCGGGCATAATCTCTCGCTTTGCCAAACAGACTGATAGGGACAGTTGGTGGTAAAGCAGGAAAAAAGCTACGTGATATGGGTGAGGAGGTCTTCAACGAAAATGTGACGAAAGGGACAAGTGCTTTACGGCTCGAAACGAAAAACTGGGCTAAAAGGGCAAAATACAAATATGTATGGCACAACAATGGCTGCGTCCTGGTGCGCAAAGCCAACGGTGGACAGGCGGTGACGATTTTCACCGCGGGCGATCTAGGCAAGCTCGGCTAAGACACGTGGGATTTGCCAATAACCATGGCAGACGGAAACAGAGAAACTTACGTATCACCCAAAGTATGCGAGCAGTATATAGGAAAAGCGTTCCTAAAATCATTTAAATAATTCACCCCAACATCCGGTCAGTTCTTAATAAGAAACCTGAACTTTGTCTATTCTTTGAACAACTATGGTTTCATTCGATGCAACAATATTAACGGAAACATGGTCTACTGGCAATGCATTCTATAATACCTTTTATATCTTTTATCTAAATCATTCCGATGCCGGTGGCGGTGGCGTGTGCATCTTGATAAAGGAAGAACTTGTGCATTATTCCCCGAACTTTCTGTAAGTACACATAACTACGAACATTTGTCAATAAAATTACAAAATATTGTAATAACTGTCTGCTATCGTCCTCCCAATGGCATTCTGTCCTCTTGTTTTTAACTATATAGAAGCAATTTTTGAGTTTGTGAAAACAATCGTTTTGATTTTGCTTGTGGTGGTGATATTAATATTATTGTGTTGAAGAATCATTTTTCGAAGCTATAGCTTGACCGTTTACTGATAGCGAATGGCTTATTGAATGTTATTAACATGACCACTAGAATAACGCGGCATTCTCCATCTTTAATTACATTTGTTTAACAAAGAAAAATTATGAAAATGTTAAAGCTGGTGAATTCGCTTATGATCTCAGTGATCACCTGCCCTTATTTCTTTGTTGTAAGCTACGTGTACATAGTAAGAGGCCCAAATTAACGCACTTTGTACAGAAAATAACAAAAGAAAACTTGTCCAGATTTCGGGAACAAACGGAATATATCTCTTGGGAAGAAGTGTATGCATGCAGCGACGCAAATAAGGCCTATCAAATATTTCTTCGTATTCTAAAACCACTATATGCAGCCAGTTTTCCTGCCACCCGCGTTAAGCAAAGGAAAAAAATTAGTAAATCTTGGATAAGCTCCGCCCTTTTTTTTTTAGGAATCGGTGAGAAGAACAACTTAAATTACAAGTTCATTCGAACTAAAGATGCTGATCTTTCTCGTCAGTTTAAATAATGCCGCAATCGTTTGGATAGGGATATAAAAAAAGCAAGGCGCGAATACATTGTTAATTTCTTCGGCGCTGCAGGTGGATGGTCTGAGCTCATGTGGAAGAGATCTATTTGTGCCTTAAAGCATAGCGTGACTCCTGATAAAATTACGAAGTTAGAACTAAATGTTTAAGAACTTTAAGGTAGACTGCTTACAGGGGCCTTTATTAAGTACTATATTAGGGCCGTTAACATGCCCGTTGTGCAAAATATCCTAATACTCTTGCCTATTTTACAAGCACAATTTTAAAAAACCCGTAAATTAAATTGAAGTAAATAATATAATGAATAACCTTACGAGAAGTAGCGCAAAATACATACATAGATTCCAGATTAAACCTATTAGTTGTGTTGCTGATCTTTTAGCGCCCTCTGTTTCTTATATATCTAACCACTGTCTTAATCAGGCTGCTTTTCCTCGTGAAATGCAAGTAGCTCGTGTAATAGTGCTGCACAAACAAGATAATAAAAATGACATGGGCAACTACCGTTCCATATCGATCCTTACTGCATTTTCACAAATTCTGGAAAAAAAATAATGTTACATCGCTGTCCTGAATTCGAAAATTGGTCTTGCCAATTTTGTGGGCTTTAGCAAAGCCTTCGACCATATAAATCATTCTATTTTAATTGAGAAGTTTTTACGCTATGGTTACAGCGGCAAAGCTGCACACCTTATTAAATGCTATCTACAGTACCGTGTCCAGACAGTGGACATAAATCATGCTCTGTCCAGCCGGCTTACCGTATCTTGCAGTGTGCCACAAGGTAGCATCTTGGGCCGCTTTCTTTTATATCTTTACAATTATGACATCATTAATATAAACTATGTGGCGAAATATATTGTTTACGTTTACGATACCAGTATCCTCGGAATAGGAAATTGGGTTTATGAATCAATCGATGAAGCTAACTCAACTCTACATACATTGGACGAATGTATGGTAAAAAAGGTAAGCCGTGTCTGCACGCCTTACCTTTTTTGGATTATGCATACTATTAAATTCATCGCCTATTGCTATCGTACCCAGCTTTAAAACGTTGGGTGTCATCTTTCAAGAAACCTTATCCTGCGATAGACACATCGATTGTTTAGCAGTAAAACTGTCATAGGTAAATTGGTATTGTTTATCTTAATCGCCATATACTGCCACAAAACGTCCTAATGCTAATTTTTAACAGTCTGTTTCAATCTCTCCTTAATTATTTTCATTTAGTTTGGGCTACTACCACTCAACAGAATCTGCACTACATTCATGTCTTGCAAAAAAGTTCTTGCGTATAATTGAAAATGTCCCTAAATATTTTCATACAAAGAATTTTTACAGCCCGTAACCTGTTATGAGCTCATTCCAATAGCCGTTTCTGGTCGCTATGCCACTGCCCCGTAACCGCTGTCGCCGGAAATGCGAAAAAAAGCGCCCGCTCTCCCCCGGGATTGAACTCAGGCCCGCTGCGTGAGAATCGGATAGTTTACCACGGAGCCACGAAAGTGCTTGCGATCAGCTTCAGAAAAAAGGCCCTATAAACGGGCCCTGGGCAGGCGCAGACGACCCGAGCCTCCGCCAGTATGGTGGCGCCATCTAGTGAACGTGCCTGCAACAGCCGCGTGCGACGAGATGCGATTCAGAGGAGATGCGACTCAGACGAGGCGCTCAATCAACGCTATCCCGATGTTAGATGTGCGCCACGTATTCTGGGTACCTATTCGGTACACGTTGTGGCGTCTCCTCGCAAGGTACGAACCGCTGCTGAAGAAGCGAATCATAGAGTTACGTGCGCGGCTACAACCAGGCATCACCGGGCTCAGCCGACTGCTGTGCAGAGAGCATTACAAGCCGCAGTTTGCCGTCGACGCCGGCCGGACAGTTCAAATCGTTCTCGTCAAAATCGAGGCGAAGACAGTCTTTGCAGCGAAGACCCTGTGCGTGGTGCCGATATTGGAGCTACTCTTGCGCCGCTCAACCAGCTTAGGCTGTGACTGTGCTGTGTGTGCTGCGCAGGCCTGTGACTTTGTAAAATATAGGGTTATGCCAATCGAAACAATTTGAGATTATCCACTATGTGGAGCGTCTAAACAACAGTTAAAAACTGGATCGGGTTTTCTTAAGCAAATTGCCCAGCTACAAAACAATACTACTATACGGGGTGTTCCAAATTAAGCTAAATTATTTCTCGTGGTACTAACATCGGCCTCATCGAAACTCAGCTCAATGATAAGAATTATGCTACCTGCCACAGGCGATTTCAAAAAATACCGTAAAACGTAAAAATGAACACCCTGTATATACAATACGCTAAAAGGAATCCTGAAATTATCAGCAGTTAGAATAACATATGGACAACAGAGGCTTCGAAATAACCTACCATGATTATTAAATAGATTAAACTGCAAAGCAATGCAGTTGGAGAACACTATCTTTAAAGCTATTCGTAGTTATTTCAGTTTAAACGAGACAAAGGTCTTTGGCTTTTTTTTTTCTGAGAAAAACTTATTGTTTGTCTGGTGCATTTTGTCCCTTTTTTTTTTTTTGAGCAACAACAGTATGTTTTCTTTGTTTTCGTTCTTGCTCGGCGTCAACCAGAAACATGTTTGCATACTAATTTACGTCCTGTGCTTCTTTTCTTTTGCCCCTTTGACAAGAATATTTATCTGAATAGGCATATGTGATTGTATTTTATGTATTCCTGTAGGATGGTTTAGGGTTGTATTTTTGTAGATAACTTTTTTGTTATTTGCGTAATTTCTGTAAATTTTGTATAATTTCTGAAATGATGCAGGCCGATTGTGTTTACATCAATGCTTTGAACGCCAATGAGGGTCTGCGGTTTTGGCAAGCTGTTGAAATGACAGCTTTTCCCGCACGTTCCTTCGTGTGATTACACTGTACTGATGCGAAAATAAACATTGTTGTCATTTTCAAGTTGCAACGTATAAGTTAATTTCTACGCAATACTTGATTACTTTTAGCGGGGATTTTTTTAATAGAAGACGCCTAAACTTTGCCTTTACTAGTAGAACGCTTAGCATTCAAAGATCTCTGACTGCTTCTCACACTTCCCGGCAATTGCAGCTTATGTAGCCATAATGTTTACGGGCAACGTTGGCGGCAGACGCTATGCACGAGGGCGAGTGCTCCGGTTCCTTTTACAGCGTAAGCTGTGATGGGCTCATTCCAATAGCCGTTTCGTTTCGCGATTGTGTCAGCCGCCGCCACCGCCGATAGTGGTGACCATAACCGCTATCACCGGAAATGCGCAAAAAACGTACCCAGTCCCCGCCGGGATCGAACCCAGGCTCGCAGGCAGCGGAAAAATGCCTATAAACGCTCCCTAGGCAGGCGCGCTGGCGCAGACGCCGAGATGCGGTTCGCACGAGGCTCGCAATCAATGTGATCCCGAGCCTCCGCCAGTATGGTGGCGCTATCTAGTTAAGGCGCCTGCAATGCAGCGTGCCCGACATGTAAGTTGCATATATCAGTTGCATGCTGCATGTAACTGGACCTGGTTAACTCAAGTAGGCTAAACTAGATGACTCTTTGTCACCAGCCAGTTTTGAAGATTATAATAAACAATCACCATCATCATCAACAACGTAACGTGCCACGAGTCAAGGGATGTGAGATGTGTGCAAGGTATTCTGGATACCTCTTCGGTAAACGTTGTGGAGTCTCCTCGCAACGTACGAACCACTACTGAAGAAGCGAAACGTAGAGCTACGTGTGCGACTAACACTAGGCATCATCGTGCTCAGCAGACTGCCGTGCAGAGAGCATTACTAAACCGCAGCTCGCCGTCGACACCGGGCGGACAGTTCAGGACGCGCTCGTCAAAACGAGGCGAAGGGACTTCGTCGCGAAGACCCTGTTGTGCGTGATGGAGAAATTGGAGCTACGGTTGAGCCAATCCACCAGCTTACACTGGACTGTGCTGCGTGTGCTGCGCAGGCCTGTGACTTTTTTTTTCACTTTTTTTCTTTTCCCGCCCGCCAGGCCGAGCACGGGGCACACGCCAATGTGTGATTGGTAGAAACCAAGTCAGAAACCAAGAATAGTAGAAACGCGGCACGCGCAACGCTGGAATTGTCAGCGACCTTTCGCTCACGCTCAATGTCATTGGCGCCGTGCTCACTGCGTAACAGGCCGTTGAAGCTCTCGCTTGAAAAAGAAGAAAAAGAAAAAGAAAAGAAAAAGAAAAGCACCGCCCAAACACTCCATACAGATGTTTAATCCGCGAAGCTGAAAGGTGTGGCCCCGGTGTGTACCATTGGGTTATTTTCGACGGTACATTAAATTCTTTCTCAATTATTGGTTACATATTGGTGTCTCTTAATGAGGTTACACACACGTTCGGCTGCGATGGAGGAAACGACGTCACTGACGGTAAGCCTGCAGTCCACCGTGGTCGCATTGCCGCTTGCGATTCTTCAAAATTAAGTTTCTTCAAAATTAAAACTGTCCGTCACGCAAGACAATGAATCGCTCGTACCCCCTTAAGCAATGACCTACACTCCCGTAAACGTGGCCTCCCCATTACGACGACACAAGTGAAATTCTACGCTGGAATGATGAGCATCAACGGTGCCATCTGTGGAAGAAGACGACGATGGGGAACGCGGGAGCAGTGGCACGAACGCGTTCGCGCGGCTGCGCCGAGGGGCACAAATGATCCTGCTGTGGAAGAAGACGACGAAGCTCGAGTCAATGTTGATGATAGTTTCTGCGTACCAGCGAGAGAGGGATAAATCGGTTAGCCAGACACAGTTTCGTTGTAAAAATAAAACAGTATGTTAACTTGATTTCGCATTCTTCTTTTCCGATACCCGCGTCAGCTAAAGACTGGCGACGATTACGACGCTTCCTAATGCAAATTTTGAGCGCAGCTGTTAAGGCGTTTTCAATTCGGCATATATTGTGGTAAATAATTTGATTATGAATGACTGGGTCCGTATAGCAGCAGCGCAGAGCGGGCAGCTTGTTTAGCAGCAGCGGCAGATGAAGCCTTTCCACGGGTTGCACCGCTCATTGCTCAGAAAGAAAGCGTGAACACGGGAACGCGTGGCTCGCGTTGCGCGCATTCTCTAGCGGCTGTGGCGCAGGCGAAGTAACGCGCGCGCAGTGGGTGCGAAGCCCACGCCAGCGTTTCTATATATGGTATTTGTGGACGCGGTCGTCGCATGCCTGGTCGCCGCCGTAGAGCACGTCTCGTTTGGCACTACGCTTTCCTTCTAACCCTTTCGCCATACTCGACTCCTCTCTATCACCCTCGTGCTTCTGCTGCACCATCGTCTTCCGTTTGCCTCCTCACTATCGCCGTGTTTTATCCACGTATTTACCGTTTCATTTTTCGCCCAGTGCCCGCTTTTGTCGCTCTTGTTGTATTTCTTTCTCTGTCCTCAATACATGTATTCACCACACAGGTGGTACCTCAGAATCAGCGCTCATGGAGATCACTATTTGCGGAATACAATGTAGGCCTCTTTCGTTTCAGCAACAAAGCCCGCACAAGGTTTCTCTACAAGTTTTCTGTATTTACTCAGTTAATGTTTAAGTATTGTGCAGCTTTAGGAAGCTATGATACTACGTTCCTCAAGAAGCCTGCAACCTTATATTACACTTTAAAATGAACAATAACAAAGTCAAGTTAAAACTTTATTAGTACAGTAGCATCAACAACCTTTTTCACATACTTTTTCCTTTTCGAATGTTTCTCAAATTCTTGCGTTTTCTTGCGAAAACAAATAGCGCAGAAGAAATGCAAAAGCGATACAAAATGTAAGGGTAACAGAGAAAAGTCCGCAGTAGATTCATGCTTAAATTGAAACGTCAAAGAACACGCAATTCGAAGCACCTTCGAATGGGCAATACAGCAATGCCGTTGAAAAAAGAAAACACCGCATATCCACGAAGTGAATGATGATGAGTAGATGAAGCACGGGGGGATCATTCGGGTAACCGTGAATCCCCCGTACATTGCCCACTCAAACATGCAAATGAGTGAACACATTTGTACAGTATATACAATGTTGTTTTATTGGTCGTATATGGTATTGAGCTGCGGACTTGGTTTTCCCTTCATTAAGACTGCCTTGTGATCAGTGCAGCAGCACGGCGACGCCGGAAAGCGGACCCAGAGACGGCGAGAGCGCGGGAAACGGCGGCAAAACGCCAGAAACGTTCCCTACCTGACGTTGGTAGCGCCGATGCTCGGTTCAAGTGCGAGCTTCGCGAGCCCTCAGCTCCGGGTCCGCTTGCCGGCGTTTCCGTTTTGCTTCAGCTTCCCGCGCACTAGACTCCGGGTCCGCTTGTTGTGTGCGTCGCCGTGCTGCAGTAGCTTTGCGAGCCCTCGACTCCACTTGCAGTTGAGCCGCCACTCTCGCCTTTTTATCCATAGCGGGCGCGCCGTTATTAGAAGCGACCGTTATCATCCATGGCTGAAGTGAGAGAGCGCGCGTCGGCAACGAACGCCCTTGTGCACCGACCGTTATCATCCATGGCTGAAGAGAGAAAGAGAGCGCGAGTCGGGAACGAACGCCCTTTTGAACCACAGCGCCCCTAGCGGACTCCATGCAAACCAGAGCTACGGACGACGACGACGAGGAGGGGACAAGGCTCGACCCTAATATGCTTCGCCATTAAAATCAGTAGCCCTGCCCCTGTTGAGGAAATGGGGGTAAGCGAAGCTTGTGTGTTTCTTCTATGTTCCTCTGAACGAATTGCACTGACGAGTACCACGTTGTGCTCGAACCACAACCGGTCACATGCACTGCATCAGGCTCCAAATTTCCGGTTGACAAACTTGAAACCTCACCGTCACACCAGGGAAGTTGGTGCTAGTGTTGCCGAGGGTTTCACCATCGTTGTCGGGATCCTGGAGGGTTAGATGACGCTGACATTTGGCCTCAACATCGCCCTCCCGCTACTCGGGGTCGGCGGCTCTTCGCTGACGTTTGGCCTCAACCTCGCGCTCTCTCCACTCGGGGCCCGCGGCTCTTTGTCGAGGTTTCGCCTGGACTTCGGAAGCCCTCGCGCTAAAATCGGAACGTCGACGACGAGCCCTTTCCCGAGCGTGGTCATTCTGAATGGATTTCCATGAAATTGCTTCAAAACTTAATCTCTTCGTTACGTAAGACAGTGAATGGCTCATACCCCCTTAAGCATTGGCTCATACCCCTGTAAACCCGTCCTCCCCATTATGATGACAGGAGTGAAATTCTACACTGGAATAATTAGCGGCAACGCCGCAAGCTGCGGAAGCAGACGGCAATGATGAACGCGGGGAGCCGTGGCACGAGCGCGCGCCCATGCACGAGCCACCTGTCCAGCTTTGAGAGCAGCCGGTTTTTTTTAGCATTACATCGCCGGCGCATGCTAGCGTATACAAGCTTCGCTTGAAAAGTAAACTAAATCAACGGTCTTTGTATGGACATGTCATAAGTCACATTTGTATATATAGTGAAAGGTGAGCATATAACGCAAGAACAGACTTCCAAGTATAATTCATCCGTCTAAACTAATTTAGTGCTTCTCTTTGGTGCCATTTTAAATGATCACCTGCATGTATGCTTTATAGAGGGTGTTCCAACTATCATTCGCCAAAATTTTAAACTATGCAAATGTCACGTAGCTGGACAGAACCAAGCTAATGTTGTTAGACGTCGCTTAGAAATACTCAGATTATTTATAGCATTCTGCCTGATTACTTTTTAGCCTTAATTAATTATTCACCTTTTCAAATATCATAATTAAATGAGAAGCGCCAATGAAAAAATTTTAGAGCCACATGAAAAATCCTGCGCTTGTGTAGTTCAAATAAAGCGCTAATGCGGCTCCACTAACGTGAAACCTGGGGAAGTGCGTAGCAGTGATGCGCCAGCGTTGTCGCTCGATGCGCGCCTGCAGCTCGGCGTCCATGGCCAAAGGAAGTTCCGGATAGCGCCAACTGCTCATAAAGCCCTGTACCTTCTCTACGGTGGCTAGATTGGTAGGTGTGCCGACCGGTGTAGTTCACTGCTTCTCCGCATCATGATAGCAGGAGTGGCGCTGCGGCCAGAGGTTTGCCGTGAAGCGCGCGTCGTCTGCTACTGAGAGTGTTGTTATTGCGCGCTTGTTTATTTAGGATAATAAGTTCGCGCAACAAAAGCTGAAAGAAAATGGTTAAACTATGTTGAGAGAATGCTTAACAGTGCGATGTTTCTTGTTGCAATGAGTAATTTTCAAAAGCGGTCATTTATATCGTCTGTTAACACACTAACGGCACGGAGCGCTGCGCTCACAGTCACGATAGTTCTCCGAGTTCTTGTAATTTCCTTGGACGTTTAAGGAGCGAAGTGAAAATTGTGGGTGATAATCGTGAATACCAAGCTCGTGAGACTCAGGGACAGAGTGAAAGTGTTCCTGCAGAGAAGAAAACAAGCCGGAAAAGCACCACTTGCATTGCGCCGAATTCTAAGTTGGGTTACAAACATGCACACCACGCGCTAAAGAATCATTGGTTTCGATACGCTGAGACCCAGAACTTTCCGAGAGACGTCAGCTTGCCCTTCGCCGTGCTGAAAAAATGTTTCAACCGCATTAGTTATGTACCAGCGCCACTTCAAGGAGCATGTCATCGAGCCTATGACCGGCAGGAAGATTGTGCAGATTCCGATGGCATATGTGCGGTTAGAGTGACACTGTTCCTTCAGTGCTACCCGACGCTGCGCCTTAGATGTTGAAGAAAATTTCTAGAAAAAGAACAAGCCAGGCTCCAACGGCATGTTGGCCATTGAAATAATCCGGAAGAGACAGCGAGCCAAACCAATACCTCCTCTGGAAACATTGGCCAAACTTACACACACTGCAAGCAAATAGGATGCGAATGGAAATATCGCGTGTTCTACAGGTGAAGAATGAGTATTTGTAGACAAGTGAAGAAATGAACCTGGTCAAAGACGGCCGACGAGATGTTTGTGTGTGCAAAAAATTCAGCTTCAAGTGCAGCGGCCGTGGTTTACAACGCAACGACTGGCAGATATGCCCAGCCGCTGGCATTTTTTTTTCCTTTCGCCAGCTGAAGCGTTCAGGAGTCATCGGTTGTGAGCAGCATAAAATCAAAATTATGAACAGCATCATCAAGCTAATACATTGCTTGCATGCACTTCCTTGTGACAACCAAAACTTGGCTCCTGAGCGTGCTACAGAAGGTAAAATGCACCTTACGCTGTGGCTACTCTACGTGCATTTTGAGCGCTGTGATGCAGGGAAGTGTTTCATTTAAAGCTATAGTTGCAATAAAAGCTTGGTGTTGCTGCATGGTTTGCGTGTGGGACCGAAGAATTACCTAAATTATTATAGCATTCAAGTATACATACATACGATCGTCATGAGTCCAAACTATGATTTTTTATGCTACAAGCTACTGCTCTCATCATACATAATCGCACGACGTAAGAACTTTTTTCTTTATCACGAACAAGTCTATAATATAGTTTATAAATTTATAATAACTGCAATGCTAAAATCCTTTGGTTCAATTTCCTTGACTGCAGTCAAGAAAATTGAATCAAAGGATTTTAGTTGTACGAATATTAATATTTATGCCATTGTGTTTTACATCCCTTCAAGACAAAGCATTTCACTTGCGCATTCCGCGGTATAAGAACACTCCGTGCACGTTCGCGTACAGTCCCTACATACTACTGTACACATCTATTCTGCAAAGCAAACTTTGCCTTTCTCTCTTTAGTAGAACTGATGTAGGGTTATTTCATCCATGCAGAATTTGTGCTTCTCCTCGTAGACTCAAGTTTAACGTGTTTACCGAACTAAACAGCGTTAATAGTTCTTATATTTCTTTAATTTCAAATGTGCAAACAAACAGGTGACGGAAAAGGCAAGTACGTTACCTTCGCAAGCAACAGATCTCTGCTGTGTTCAGAAATTTGTAACTGTCTATGATGCCCCTGTGAATGAGGTTTTCAGTTTAATACGACGGTAAATATGCCGCAGTTGCAATGTAACGTGGCCGCAGCAGCAGACGACGCGCGCCGCCTGCGACAAACCCCCGACCGCAGCGCAAATTTTGTCGTCATGATGCGGAGAAGCGCTGAACTACTCTTCGTGCCCGGCGGACGGCACGCCTACCCATCTAGCCACCGTACCTTCTCTCTTGCCACACGCCGCGTGCTGATCGGGTGCAGGAGTAGCGCTGGAGTGTGGAGGAATCGAGCGATTGTGGGGTGGTGGTGCCCTCTCTTGCGCTGTGGTGGTACCAGACTGGCGTTCGGAAACGATTTTCGCGAGTTTCTGCTAATTAATGCGTTTAATACTTGATTATTCCTATTTTTTAAATTATCTGAATCATGTTAGTTTATTTGAACCGGTTTTGATCAATTCTGCACTTGTTTTGACACTTCTTGCGCGTGACCGCGACGACATGAGATCACATTACACGCCGACAGCCCGGGCCCCTAGTGTGCTTCGAACTTAAAGCTCCCGATACAGCGTTCTGTTGTTCAATACGTGCTACATAAAAGTGTTTTTCCGAGCGTGAATGAAGCCCGCAAATACACGCAAAGTCGCTCGAGCGGCTAGTCGCGTGACAGTCGCACAGCAAGAAAAAAGAAAAAGAAAAAGCACGGTTGTGATGGCGTTTCGGCTCAGTTGCTACGATATATATGCAAGATAAATGTATGATTAGTCAAGTTAACCCATGTATCGTTAACATAGTATTATAGTAGATGATTCGTAGTGAAGGGTAGACATACCTGAGCTAGTTAAATAACTAATTCAAAGCGAAGTAGCAGCCGAGCCAAAGAATGCTTACCCATCGGTAGACAATTCTCAAAATTTCTGTTGCATTTTCTTTTCTTTCAAATGTATTCTGTGTTTTTATACATTCATTTCTTTATGGCGATGACTAAGGCGAAGTTGGAACGCAGGCGAGAGCTTACCCGGTCAAAGAACGCAGAGAAAACACAGGCTTGCGAGAGTGAGAGCGAGGTTGACGTGGCATTGCGGCGATGCCCTCTCCCGTCACGCAACTCCTTGTATGCCAGCGGCACAGCAGTTGTCACCTTTCGCCCGCTCTGCTCCGTCAAGGCGTATACGTTGTGTGGCGCCTGAGCCAATGGGAATTTAGGTGCCGTTTTGCTGCTACAGACGCCGGCTTTATTGCTCAATGAGCCGTTTAATGCTTTCGCATCAATACGTGTTTGATTTATAGTGTTTGTAATGTACGCCTCCTCGAATAATCGAGCTCAAGTACAAAAATTATGCTATTTGCCACAAGTGAATTTTAAAAATTCAAGTAAGGTTAAAAATGATCACCCCCATAAAGGGTGTCCCAGCTATCGCTGGCAAGTGCTTTTATAATTTAAAAAGAACATGGTGCAAGATACGGTTTTAAGACCTGCGGTGTTTGGTTTTCAGAGGCCTGACGACCAAACACCCTAGGTCTTATAATTGTATCTTGTAACGTTTATTCTATATCTTTTATTTATGTCTTTCATTGAAGAGCTTTGCTGGCGTTATTTGGGACACACGGTAGAATCTGAGAGCAAAGAATAAACAAGCAATACGGGAATTGATATTATGCTAAGTTTCTTGCAGGTACGTTGCTAGTTTTAGGTGGGGTTCCGAAAAGCGATACCTGGGTGAACCAACGTGTTCATATCAATTGAGTAGCTGTGTGTGTGGGTCGCTTGCGTATGTGTCTGTGACGCCATCAGCACTACGACGACTAAGTTGAAGACGATCATATGGTGGCCACGGCATAATTTCTACGCCAGCCGTTCGATGCGAATTGCTACAGGGCAATCGTTGGTATCTACATAGGTACTGGCGAGCGAGAGAAACACGGATAGGGATGTCATCAGCAGCTACAGGTTGTGCAATCGTACGTATACGTATGGCTCTGTCATGTGGTGCATGTTAAAACGACGATGGCATTTTTTACTCCGGCAAAGAAATGTTAAAGCATTACCTTGGGTGATCTTGGAATCGGTACAATGTCGCACAATTTCTACGTTTGGTGCTGCGAGAAAAGTGGGCCGGTCCCGCAGATTGTGCAGTATAAGATGGTTCCTCACCGCGCGAGCTGTCACAAGGAACGAAGACGAGGAATTGCCACAGATCGATCGCTCCGACCGTTTTAAAGCGCTGGCTGGCTTTGGAAAGAAATAGGTATGCGTGCGAGCGATCAAGGGTTTCTCTGTTCCGTGGTCTGCTAACTGCATTATATGAAAAAAAAAAAACTGAAACTGTTGAGCACATTTTAGATTACCATGAATCTGTATTCTTCTGGGACATTCTCAAACAAACTCTGAAAAAACAGAACTACTAATAAGCCTTCTAGGTATTAGTTTCTTGACATATGCAGACGCAGGGAGACTGCCGGCTGACATGAGAATACTTTGTGTATAAGCAGCGTGTGGAAAACGCGCATGGATTTAAGGAATGCCTGCGTAGATTCAATGTCTGCCAGGCAACATGTAATTGAAAGTCTTACGTACAAGCGTGCTGTCTTAATGTACACGATTGAAACGCCATAGTGGTTTCAGAAACTTGATGGTTTGGTGTCTGTCATGGCCTCTCTGAAAGATGTTTATATAAGTACAGCCTAGACAAATGATTATTATTTTTTTAGCACCAAGTTATCTGCTTTGTACGTGTGTGCGTATTATTGCTAGCAAGGAAATAAAGAAAAAAAGAAAGAAAATCAATCGTGGCCTATATTTAGAGACCGGGGATGCTGTGCTCGGTGGCAGAGGTTTGATTCAACCGTCGGTCACACATTATTTTCTTTTTATGAAAGCGATGCGAGACAGGAGGAGGAGGAGGAAAAATAAAGGAAAGGCAGGGAGGTTAACCAGAAGCACTTCCGGTTTGCTACCCTACACGGGGGAAGGGGTTTAAAGGGATGAAAAGAAAGGAGAGAGAGGGAAGAAAGTACTCGCAGTATAAACACGTGCGGTTGTCCAACACTTCACAATCGGTCACTGAGGCCAGTCGACTTCATGAACTGTAATAATGCCCGCGTCGCTTTGTAAGCCTGCGACGCGTGGGGCCACGGTCCAAGAATCTTTGTCTTTGAAAACGGTCTGCTGTCTAATCGGTTTAACACACTCCGGAGAAGGTCACGTTCGGTCTCATAAAGATGACAAAAACACAACACGTGTTCCACCGTCTCCTCACAGTTGCACGAGTCACAGATTGGTGTGTCGGACATGCCCAGAAGGAATGAGTACGCTTTCGTAAAAGCCACTCCTAACCAGAGGCGGCAAGGTAAAGTTGCATCACGGCGGGGGAAGTTCGATGTAATTTGTAGCCTCAGTGTAGGATCCAGCCGTTGCAGATGGCAGTTCGTAAAAATCGGGCTGCTCCATGACGTTTCTGTCTCGGTTTGAGCGAGTAAACGAAGACCCCTCGCAGCGTCTGTCCTTGATAAGGGTATAGGAACAGTCAGGGTTTCCTTATGGGCTGACCGGGCGGCATCATCGGCAAGGTCATTAGCGACGATGCCACAGTGCCCCGGCAGCCATTGAAAGATGATGTCATGTCCGTTCATGAGGGCTTGATGGAGAACCTCTCTGGTCTCAAACACCAGTTGTTCATGTGTCTTGCGTCGTAATGCTGACTGCAGACTCTGAAGGGCTGCCTTGGAGTCACAAAAAATGACCCACTTTCTAGGTGGTGTTTCTACGATGTAATTAACTGCAGCACGTAGAGCGGCAAGTTCTGTTGCCGTAGAAGTCGTTATGTGGGACACTTTGAACTTCCTTGTGACTTGTAAGGTCGGGATGATAAAAGCGCCTGTGGAGCTGGTGGCTGAGACAGATCCATCGGTGTAAACCTGCGTTCTTAACTCGTATGCATCGTTCAGCAATGACAATGTCAACTGTCGTAGAGCTACCGTGGAATGACTGAGCTTGTTCGTAATTCCCGGAATCGTGAGGTGTACTTGTGGCTGCCGTAGACACCACGGGGGTGACAGTGGTCTTGCTGCTGGTGTAAATCCCGATGGAAGGCAGCCTTGATGTGTCGCAACAAGTTTCGAAAACGTGGCCTGAGGTCTTTGTGCCGGCAAAACAGCAATGTGATGACTGGAGGTGTCGAATGTGTGCTCTGAGGTTGTCAACCATGATGTATGTTGGAATCAAGTAGTCTCTAGCAATCACAATTGTTGCATGAGTCGATGCGCATCGTGGAAGTCCAAGACATGTCCGCAGAGCCTTGCCTTGCAAACTTTGGAGGATACGAATATTTGTTTTGCATGTGTTCGCCAAAAACGGCCAACTGTATCGTAAAAAGCCCAGAAACAGTGTTCTGTACAGCTGCAGCATGGACCGTACCGACGTTCCCCAAGTTTTCCCACAGAGACCTCATTATATGTACAATTGAAATTAGTCTCCGCTTCAGGTAGATGCAGTGGGGGCTCCATGAAAGGTTCCTGTCAATAATCACACCTAAGAAGCGGTGAGACTTCTGGTATGTAATAGCCTGGCCATTGAGAGAAACAGGGTACGGTGTCATGGGTTTGCGCGTAAAGGCAATGAGCGCACATTTTTTTTTTTCGATGGACATAGTAAGGCCTTGTTTTCGGAGATACGAACAAGTTAGGGTGACTGCCCGCTGAATTCTTGCGCGCACTTGAAGACGAGTCACCGCAGAAGACCAAAGACAAATATCGTCGGCGTAGATCGACAGGTGTATTGTATTGGGTAATAGTTCAGCAAGGCCAATCATAGCTAGGTTAAACAGAATAGGGCTCAATACCCCGCCCTGTGGGACGCCGCAGTAGGTATAATAGTTGGCAGAGGGGCCATTTTCGGTCTGCACATAGAAGGACCTTCTGGTCAAATAGTCTCTGATCCATTGAAACATACGGCCACCGATTCCGACAGCCTCCAGTGATTCAAGGATCGCTTCATGTGTGACATTATCGTACGCCCCTTTCACATCAAGAAAGAGCGCCACTGATATGCGCTTGAGACATTTTTGTTGCTGTATGTACGTTGTCAGGTCGATAACATTGTCTATTGAAGACCTGCCTCACCGAAAGCCTGTCATTGAGTCAGGGTATATATTGTGGCGTTCAAGGTACCATTCTAAGCGTGTAAGGATAATTTTTTCCATTACTTTTCCTATGGAACTTGCCAGGGCAATAGGGCGATATGATGCCAGGTCTAAAGGCGGCTTCACTGTTTTTAGTAGCGGTACAAGCCGACTTATTTTCCATTGCAGAGGAACAATTCCGTCACGCCATGAGCGGTTGTAGTAATTCAACAGCTCTTGCCTGGCCTCTCGTCCAAGATGGACAAGAGCTGCGTAGGTGATGCCGTCAGGCCCTGGTGAAGATGAACGTCGAGATGCAGCCAAAGATGCGTCAAGTTCTTCCATAGTAAATGGAAGTTCCATTTCTGGTATGCGAGACACAGGGACGACACTAACACCTTCGGTGTGGGGGGTGACACACACGCCGGCGATCCGCGCACAAAAATAATTTGCCACCTCAAGTTGCGTCTGGCAGTGATGTAGGGCTAAGGCCATGAAGGGATGTCGCTGTTGTGGAGACGAGCGGAGGCCACGAACTGTCCTCCAGATGTATAAAAGTGGTTTACGAGGGTCCAGGGATTCACAAAAGGACTTCCAACGTTGTTCCTGCAATTTGTCCAAACGGCGCTGGATTTTCTTCTGTGTTCTTCGTGCCATTCTCAGGTCACAAACTGCCTTCGTGCGCCTGTACCTCCTTTCAGCTCGTCGTCGAAGTGCCATTAGCCTCTCCAGTTCTACGTCAAATTGGGAACGGTTCGCTTTCAATGCTAGGAGGCATGAAGCTTCTCTCATTACCTCTGAGATGGTTTCCTCTAGGCTATGGCCCAAGTCTTCTCTGCATACATTACCATATGTTGCTTATATTTAGTCCAATCGATACGTTGTACTGCATTCGACGAGGAGGAATTGTTTAGCCCCCTGATCTCAAGTAAGTGGGAATATGGTCACTTCCATGCGTTTCTATGTCTGAAAACCACTGTACTTGCGAGCTGAAGCATCGTGATACCAAAGTCAAATCCAGGCAACTGCTGTACTTGAGGCCTCGCAGGTATGTAGGACTGCCGTCATTCATCACACAAAGGTCGTGATCAATGGCGAATGTCACCAGATTCCTGCCTCTGGAATTGATTGCCGAGCTACCCCAGAGTAAGTGATGTGCGTTGAAATCGCCCGTTATAATCCGAGGACCACTGGTATGTAACAATATGTCTCGCAGTCTATCGCATTCAAATCGTCCTGACGGCGATAAGTAAACACCAATGAGTGTGAATGACACGTGTTTCTTTTTTACACGTAGGCAGACATACTAATTGTCATCATGTGGTTGTACTACATGGTGGGCATACGTAAAATCCGTGCGGATATAAACGACAATCTTGCTGTGCTCCTCGCACGTCGACGACAAAAATGGTTCGTACCCTGAAAGTTTGATGGGAGTAAGTAGGTTGGGTTCACAAATAACGATTATGGGAATCCGATTTGTGAAAACATATTGACGGAAGGATGAGATGCGGGACCTCAAGCCTCTGGCGTTCCACTGTAAAATCGAAGCTTGTCTGACCTCAGTGCGAAATGACAGTATCGGACGAGCCATGGTGTCTACTCAAGGCTTGCAAGTACTGGATTTAGAGCATCCAGTACCTGTAGTGCACTTTGAGCTGGCGGCGTTTTTAGCTTGCCTAGGAGCACGCGAATGGCGTTCATCATTGATCGAAGCATCGCGATCACTTGTTTGTCCTTTTCAGGCAGTTTATCGGCGGGAGGTTCAGCATTCGTGGTTGCCGATGTGCGCTGCGGCTTTGCGGGTGGCTGTGGTCTTGGCAACCTAGGCCAAGCTGCATCAGCCGCAGTCTCACTTTTTCCAGCATTCTGGTTCCTATCAGCCGTGACCGGCCTGGGCGGCAAGGGCGGAGGAGCCGGTGGATATGCGACAGACGCGGTAGAGGCGCTGATTTTCTTTAACGAACGTCGGCGACGATATCGCCGCTTTCTGATGGTTTTGGCAGCCTCTCGGTGAGACGAATGGTCTCTCGCCATTTGTTTTAATACAGCCAGCTCCCTTTTCATGTTTGGGCAATCCTTTGACGAAGCTTCATAGGGCCCATGACAATTCGAGCATTTAAGAACAGTGGCCCTGCAATCATCCGCGGAGTGCGCTTCAGTGCAGCGAGAACACACTGCTGCATTCTCGCAAACGCTTCTCACGTGACCTAGCCTCATGCATTTGAGGCATTGTAGTGGCTTTGGTACGAAAGGTCGCACAGGATGTCGAAAGTGGCCTACCTTTACATATGAAGGTAGACAGTCTCCCTTGAACACTATATTCAAACAGCGTGAGCTGCCCAGGCGGGTAACACTCGCGATGACATCAGCTTCACTGGCTGGTTTCACAAGAACTTCCAAGTCGGAGCTGGGAATCGCGGAATCTACATCGTAGATGACACCGGTGACGATGTCAGAGCCCAGCGGGATGTGGGAACGGACCTTCATTCCATCCAGGTCGGTGACGTTGCGCAGGGTATTCAGTGTGGCTGCATGCGTCACGTCGATCGCAAGGACGTTCTTGCGCGTGTTTACTCTGATGTCGGTAATTTCATTCGGCACCAGTGCCTCTAGCAGCACCGAAACGGTTTGCCTGTTGAGGCGTTTCATGTTCCCGTTGGGTACAGCAGGAACGAAGAGGATGGTGTTGGTCGCAGGCCACTGTTGTGGTCTTTCATTCAATGTGCTCGAGGACGAAGAGGTCCTGGTGTTGCGTCTCTTGGCCTTACGGCTCATAACAAGTTCGAAGTCGTCGTCGTCGGAGGCCTCCTCGCTGCTCAGTGAGTAGATATGGGTGTCCTCGCTGTCAGAGTTGCTGTGAGGGCCAGTCCGCTTTCTTGACGCGGCTACCGCTGACGTCGCCGAATCTGGCAGACGTCCGGGTTGGTCCGCGTCCATCGCCGACGAACAAAGAATCGACTTCTCAGAGGTACACGTATAATTCCACAAAATGACAAGAGATACTCAAAAAAACGTTCTGCCAAGCAGACCCGATGCGAGACAAGAACCTATCTTGCTACCTAGCTACCTACGGACTTCCTGCAAAGTGCCAAAAATGAGGCAAACAATCATTCGTATTAAAAGAAAACAGGCATTAGGGTTAGCACAGAATGTTTTACTCAATTTTCAAGAATTAAAGCATTTCATGGATGCTGCAGGCTTAACTTCAAGAAGGGGGAAGCAAACCTTATTCGCACACCTGCACCGAAAAATAGTGAAATATACTTCTTCATAAATGCAATTTCTTGCAGGTAAACAGCTACTGAGTTGGACACACTCCCCTTCAAGCTCTTCATGTGGCTTTTTAAAGCTGACGTTTTCATTGTAATGATGTCAATCGCCTTCTGACATGATGATTATTAGAGCCCGTCTTCAGCCAAAGGTACTCGTGTAGCCGTAAAGCCAAATGGCTGAAACTTACTTTCAGCCAGACCTTTCTAAAGCTGAGGGCTCGAAAATGGAGCCCTGATTGCTGCGGTGTGAACCAACTAACAAAACAGCAGAACCGTGACACGGTTTTGTTGCTTGATCTCGCTTTGTCTAGCTGTGCTATGTCAATGGTGATTTAAAGAAGGTTTGCTTCGCGCTGCACTTCGTCTCGTCAGCCAAGAACAACCTCCAAGATGGTCAATGTTTAGTGACTCGAAGGGAGCACTGCAGTCTTTGCTATCAGCCCTGCGACGTGGACCACACGAACAACTGGTATTAGAGATTAGAGAACTAATCAATACCTTGACTGAGAAAGCACACCACGTGACATTTCAGTGGCTTCCAAGTCACTGCGGCGTCATAGGAAACGAACACGCCGATAACGCTGCTCGGCCGGCTCTTAAAGGCGACGAAGAGGAACCAATACCGATATCAAGGACAGATGCCGCTCGAAAACTTCGAATGCTCACCCGGGATATCACGTTCTTCCTGTGGAACGCAGGAAGTTTTCAAAGCAACCGGCTCCACGACTTAGACTCCTCTCTACGCCTTTACATCCCAGATGGACTCTGCCGTCGAGAAGCTACCCTACTTTTTTGAATATGGCTAGGAGTGGCCTTTACTAAGTCTTTTGCATTCCGAATCGGATGGGCCGACGACGCCTCATGTGATGACTGTGGTAGCGAGGAGACTCTTCAGCACCTTCTCTGTGACTTTCCTCGCTACAATTTACAGAGACGATCACTCGTACACGCGATAGCGCGTTTTGACCAAAAACCTCTAACAGAGGAACTTATTTTAGAATGCCGACATCACAAGCCATCGCAGTGGAGGGCGACGAGGGCCCTGCTGCAGTTTCTAAGGGAAACAGACTTAGACAAGCGGCTGTAGCCAGGACAGATGTTTAAAGTGCTGCAAGTGCGACTGTGCTGTGCCTCCTGTGACCGATTGAGATTGTGTATCTGTGCTCCTTTCTTTCTCCATCTCTACTTTCCTGTCACTCTACCTCCACCTCCCCTTTCTCCCCGGCGTAGAGTAGCAAACCGGATCTTCCCATCTGGTTAACCTCCCTTCCTTTCCTCTTTCTTCTCTCTCTCTCTCTCTCTCTAAAGAAGGTTTTCATAGCAGGCCATGGATACATGCCGCATTGCAAACGTTTGGCTCCGCTCTCATAGTAGAACTGTTTCTCCATATACAGCGTCCATGGCATAGCCCTTATGCGGAGTTGGTTACTTTCCATTTTAAAAATCGACCCCTATCTGCGTTTTCAAGTTATTCAAGGGGAACACTTAATTGTAACGATTTTTAAAGGCCCTTGACTGTTTTTTCTAAATTCAAGCGTTTTCAATGATTGCAAGAGGGCGTACGAACCCTGAAGGATAAATAAAGGGGAAAGACGCGCTCACTGCGTCCTAAACTTTACCTTACCTTACCTTTGGTATGATGTGGTCGTAGTTAGTTGCTGTGGAAGCTACAAAACGTCGTGCTTCTTTCATACGGATCACGTGATGCCCAATCTGTAGCGTGATGAGTGTACGCACCGTATACTGTTTCTGTTCTTACTGAAAGTTCTGTGAGCGTAGGTGAAGTAAAGCGCCACATGTCAGCGACATGTACATTCCATAAAAAAAGATACAAAAATCACAGTTGACGGTGGTTGGTTGGTCGATGCACGAGAAGTATAAGTGAAGCGTCAGATTCAAGTTTCGCTGCAGTTCGTATATCTATTCGTGTATTCGCATACCTATTTGTATATATAAGATCCTGGCGAGGCATTACTTTCGAGAAATTGGGATTTCATGGGAGAGCCCAACCGGACGTGAAAAAGGGAATTCGATGAAAGCTTTGAAGCGCAAATGCAGTGTTGACAGGAAAAGCTAACAGCGACAATACGATGCAAAAGTATAGCGATAAATTATGCAGGTTCCGAATTTACTACAAGCGGCGAACAAAATAGAGCAACCCGTTGCTACGCCCAAGGCAGAACACAGTGATACGACGAGATTTACGTCCCTCCGAGACGGGGGGGTCGGGGCATCCAGAAAACTCGTAAAATGGCTGACCAGGCTCGAAAAAGCAATATAGGGAGGTACGAATATTCTCCTGTCGAGGCTTTGGGAAAATAGGAATAAGGCCAAGAGGCGATGAGGAGCAGGAAAAACCCTAGGGTAACAACGAATTGAAGCGAATATATCTAAAAAGTGTAGACCCTAGGTCGACATTGGAAAAAGTTAACTGGAGGAAGCAAAACTAGCATATCCAAATATCACCACGCTTGGGACCACATTCAACTGGAGATTGGTCCTGCGGCCCTGTGTTTCGCTTGATTCAGCTATTCTTGCTTGGAATAAAGTAATTCTGCATAGAAACGCCATAGGCTTTCACGTCTCGAATGAAAACGAAGTACCGGTGTCTCGGCGTAATATTGAACAGTGCAACAAAGGCTACGGCTAAGTCTCCGCCGTTTAACGAATGTAGTAGTCCATGTTTAAACTACTGATTAAAAAGAACATGGCTATATTGTTGTGACACTGTTGAAAGTAAACGAATTTTGGTGTGGTAATATTGTAAGTATTGACGAGTTTGGATATATATATATATATTTTTTTTTTTCGAGCGAACATGGAATTAAAGTCGATTACATGACCGTCAGTACGTAAGATATATTGCGCTCAGATACTATCCTCCCGGAAAATCGGCATATATCTCTAAAACTAACATAAAAACGACAACTGACAAAATTGTTCACCCTTCAAAAGGGCTGAAGCCACATAACACTATAATGCAGTGCATGCTCAAATGTCGTTTCTAGAGGAAGTGCTTCGCTTTACCTTGGTCTGACTCGTCCCAACAGGTAAAGTTGTCTTGATAGGGAGTCTATAGAACGGAAACGTATTCTAATGCTGGTGGGATTACTGAAACATGCCTATAGTTACGTGTCTGTATTATTATGATATGCAGGTCATTTCAGAAGAGATATATGTCTTTTTTTGCTTTGGTTGTGTCATACACCATCTGTGTGGTTCAGCTCAAGTACGATGAGAGAAAAGCGCCATACGGAAAATTTTATTTACCCTTTTCGTGGTGATCCCGTGGGTGCTGTCATGTTTGATTACGTGACGCGTTCATTGCTTGCCTCAGCTCCCTTCGTTGCCTCCGTCTTTACAATTAATGTACCTGACGCCCGGTGCGGCTCAGGAAACCTCTATTTCGGCAGATATCGTAGACGGTGGCTAGTTGGTCGACACGAAGCTTTGGCCACAGCTTCAGAGGACGTGCAAAAGCGCTTTCTAAGCTCATTAAGTTTCGTCCAAACGGTGCGAACAACGTGTATGGTGCTTGTTCTAAAAATGAGGCTAAAAATGTAAGCTATCCAAGCTTCCGCTTATAAATTGAATCAGGATCAGTGCGTCTTGCTCTTTGTTCTTTATTTGGCAAATACCTTAAAGCAGTGGCTCATCACGTTTCTAAGTGAAGTTCGTCGGTGCGGTCACTACCTGATTCTTTTCTGCCAAATCACTCGCAGGTTTGCGCAGTTGCAATATATTATTCTTGTTGCACAGAAGGCTTGGAACGTAGCTGTTCTGTACTTTGTAATAGCTTGTAACAAAGATGTATTATCACTTGTAACAAAGATGTATTATCGCTTGTAACTCGCTTACTCCTGTGGGCCGTCACGAAACGACCATTCGTGTGCTGTCGGTGTAGTCGTGTCACCCATGCTTTGGCGCACTGATTCAAGTGCGCGCGCATTCACATATTCTTAGTAAGTTGGCGATAGAGTGTGCGTAAGCTTGCTTGAGAGTTGCGGTCGATGTGTTTAGATAACGTGCGCGAAACTTACTATGCCAGGAAGCGGCGCTACTCCCTTTGTCATTGTTTCACGAGCAGTACTCACTATTTCCTACGTTCGGGGTTGAAGTCCTTTATCTGGAGGTTAGCGACGCAACGCTGGCGGATAAGTGAATATTTTTATCCATGAGGAAGCCGTACATCGAAAAGGGTCGGCAATAGAGGCTATCCGTATGTAGCAACGGTCCGTGAACTTCGATACATATATTCATTCCATTTCTTAATATGCCACTCACTATTTTTGCTGCACGCGTCTTCAATCCACCGATCGCCATTTTGCAACATGAATTGAGCACAGTGCGTGAGCGAAAACCAAGTTGCATTTCCGACAGCTGATCTCTCAGAAACAGGGCCAAAGTGGTAATGGTTTCGTATTCGTGCGCTTTCGCAGAGGCAACGTATGGCGCGCCGCCGAAAGCGCCATCTCGTTTCTCGGTAACAAACTGCTCCGCGAAAAGGGTCAATAGTGTGGACGTTTCGAGTAGTTTTCTAAACAAGAGCAAATTTGCTGTTTAGGTTATTTTTCTATGTTATTTCCCAGCTGGAACTACACCACCTACTCTTTTGGAGATTGAATGGATGGGGAAATTACAAATTCGTTTGTTACAATTTTACAAACTTTAACTTCGTCAGCAAAGAGCAGTATGAATATTGTTAGGAGTGATGCGTAAAATGCTCAGTGGACTTATGGCACAGAACGTTTGGAGGATTCCGTATAGTATAACGCGTGTAGTATTTAAGGTGTAAACGCGGCAACTTTAGGTAATGGACTCAGTTCGTTAAAAATTATTCATTTAACAACATCAATCTGTGCATAGTTGAAGGCTGCAAATTTTTTGCAAAAATACATCCTTGAGGAGGGCAACCACAAACTTTCAAAGCCGTCTGAAAAAGGAATAAGAATTGAGCACATCTTTAAAAATCTGCGATTGCTATTGGCTTAAAATAAAAGTTAAATGTCGTTATTATCGAAGGGCCACAATGCTGTCATACGCTTAGGGTAAATGAGCTATTGGTCCTGTTTATTCATAGGTTGTAAAGTACCACTTGAAGATAGAAATGTTTGTTTCTGCTTCTTAATTAAATAAAGAACCCTCCTAGAGGCCAGTAAAGGAGTGGTTGGGCACATTTGGGGACAATAGGACTGCCAAAATCTGTTCTTCGGGCTCTTCCGGAAGGAGCACATGGACAGGGAAGTACTGCCTCGTTAGACAGCCAACCGAGAGCTTTACGGCTCAACCCTGGATTGATAAACCCCATGTTGCGTCAGATGGCGAGGAACAAAAGAAAGGCTTTGCGTGATACTTTACAAAGGCCGCATGTAATCTGTACTGCTCATTTCGCTGAATCTTCGAGCTCCCCCGAGATTACAGAAAACGCCACCTGACGCCAGATACCAGGCTAGAAATGGAGGTGTGTGCGCGAGGGGACATTAGCGCGATGATTACGTCCCAGCCGCTAAGTGATCCGTGCACGCCGGGACGCTTTGGAACCAAATCGCGGCAGGGTGTGGGCTGCGTGGGCGTGGGTGTGTGGCAGTGGGAGAAGCCGCCTCTTGCACGGAATGGTCATTAGCCGCAGACTTGGGTCAGCACAAAGGGTTAAGTATAGCACAAATTTTGTCGCGATCGACTAGAAACAGGCTGAGGTGTACCTTGCGTTTACAGTCTTGATTCATTTTGAATCTCTGATTATGCGAAGGGGATGATTCAGTTCACATGAATCGGCGACAAACCGTTCCAATTGGTGCTGGTCCGTACATGCGCTATTTTTTTCCCGTGACTTCCGTAGCCGGAATGACAGTGGCATCTTTTGAGCTCGTGGACGAGACTGACCCATCAGTAACGAGGCGACAATTTCAGAAATCAATAAGCAGACGTTCAAAAACCTTTAGCTTAGAACGAATAATGAGACCATTAAAGGCCAAGCTGCTATTAAATATTATAAATAACCAACCTGGGTTGGTGCCCAACAATGCGTTTATCATGCTTTGGGACGCGATTAATTGTGACACGACGTTGCACTCTGGGTTATGGCTGGCGCTACCCTTACCGCCGTGCCTCACTCGCGCGCGAGAGGCAACTGATACCTAAAGTGCCACTTCGTCACGGACAAGCTCGGAACCTCGTGCCGGGTCTGCGACTGCGCGAATGTCAAACATGAACCCGAGTGAAGAGAGGGTACGAAAGAGGAATGGAGCTGTTGCGTTTGCGCACCGCTTATCAGCCGGCGCCCAAGTCTGGCTCATCTGTTCCGGGACAATAATCTGTTTCGCGCATGTGCGCTGATATGTTTTCCCTCACCCTTTGATCACGGCGTTCCTTTATAAAGCACTGCGGATCACGCCGTGGGCGCTTCTTTTATTGCGATAGCAATTATATGGACACTCAAAAGCAGATTTCTGCCGTCGGCGTCGCCGTCGGCGTCGCCGTCGCCGTCGCCGTCGCCGTGAGGTTCCGTATGACGTCAATGGAGATGAAATCGTGGCCGCGCGCCGCCGAACGCTGTATGTGCGAGTGAAAGGGCGCGAGGGACGCGCTCTTTCACGGGGAGTGAACGCACGGCGGAGAACAAACGCGCGTTCTGCGCCGTGCTTCCTTAAGGGCTGCAGAAGTAGGCGTCTCTTTCCTCCTTTACAATCACCATATATGTAGAGCAAACGCGCCTTCTTCCGATGCGCGAGAGGCCGTGGGGGAGGGGGGGAAGGGGGAGGGAAGGGAGGCGACGTTTAGCTGCGGCACCAAGTGCCTATTTATATCAGAGGCTCCGGCAACAGTCACCAACGCCGCACGCATTTTGAGCGAACGCGGGCAAAATGCCGACGGCGTCGACAACAGTTCGGCGCGTTGCCGGTGCTGCTGCATGTCCAAGTTTATACAGCTGATAAAGCTAATATCATTACTCCGTATATCTCTCTACAAATTTGCTATCGCAATTGATGCTTCACCTTTCAGGTGAAACTGCGACAACTTTTTTGTACACCTTCTTTCGGCAAGCATTCCGCATTAAAAGTACGTTCTTCCTTCTCGCGGGGTCTTCTTCTCCCGGCTTGGAATCCAACTCGGCCAAACGACGCTGTCTTTCGCCACTTCTCTTCCGTCGAGTCCAAGTATTACGTTCAGGCTGCTAGTCAAAATATGTCCAACCAACCAACCTAAAATTGCAATCTGAACACCTCCGGGTCACAGCTTGAGACGCAGAGCTTCCGGTGGAAAACGCAGACGCTGTGATTCTGGGCACCAGAAGGCACGGCATTGAAGCAACAGTTCGGGAGCCTAAATGCAACGCTCCCTAGCAACAGTGTCTGCGTCTTCGACATTAGGCTCAGCGTCTCAGTGACATTGTCTCAACAGAAGATATTAGGATGGAAGAACGCGAGCACGCTCCCTTTACTGCTGTGCCACCAGTGCCACCAGAACCACCGCACAATGGTGCCGTCCACAAACAATTCTTACCGTTGTGTTATACTTCACTACATGCGGGATCGGCCCACGAAAACAGTTTGACAGTCACAAGTGTATCGCCGTTAGTTTCCAAAGAAAACCGAACGCTTTAAAGGACTTCGCAAGCGATTCAGTTTCGCGTTTAAGAGTAGAACGAGCTAGCATAAAGGGTCCCACTGCTTCTCAACCAATACACCATGGATTCTTCCCTCGACAGGCGGAATACAACACCCTTAATAACTTTCCGCGTGCAAGTCACCACACTGAGACGCTTTTAACTCCTTGCATTAGGTAGATTCCAACCGCAGTTGTGTGGTGGTTGACATAGACAGTGTCCAGGAAACCAGGCTGTCAGAATAGCATGCCGTCATTGCATGGCAAAGCGAGCAGAAAGCAAGCAGCCTTGCTGCCGCTTATATATGGGCAGGTTACAAGTGGCCACATCAAGGCAGTGACAGCTACTTATAAACACATCTCGCGGAGCTTAGTCAGATAAACACCGGTAATATCACAGTAACCAAGTGCATTTCACTTTGCCACTGGTGTAAATTTTCGGCAGCAACACGATTCTGTCGCTGCCGAAAATTTACACCTGCAGCGATGTATAATACACTTGGTTATTGTAGTCATAACTCCGTGTTTGTCTGCTTGATCTCTATACCACCAGGTGGCTGCACCACGCAAGCCACTCACGTTTATGCCTCTGCTCCTCCGGTAAGACGCCCAGTCTGCCGGCGTTTGCCCGAATCCCGGACACGATAAAACTATCTATTGCTACAGATGTGCCGGTTGCCGGCTCTGTTCTCTACGGTATTACGTAGCGAAGTAGTAACGCCACATAAATATCCTCACTGCAAAAAATGTACGCCATCAAGCACATTATTCTTTTTTTTTACCTCAATATCTTTATTTGCGTCTTCCTGTAGTGTAAAGCGAACATATTTCTTTTGTTTTGTGTGTTTTCGACCGTTATTGTACTCGAACTAGTTGGTGTTCATCGCAGAACACCAACTAGCTCTGTGAGACACAGGTTCCTTAGATTGAGAGCTTTGTGGCATATGAAGGCATCCATAATAATTTCTTGATCTTTACGTGCAAGAACAACGATATGATTATCAGGCATGCCGTATTGGGAGACTCCGTGTAGTTCTGACCACCTCGGTAGAATGTATCCTGCTCAAGGGGTCCTGTTTATCGTGCCCTCCCAGGACAAGTAAGACCATTTCACGCTCCTCTTCCGCATGAAGCCTGAGTTCTTTCTCGAAAGCGTCAGGCCTCCCGGTCACAGGGCCGTGAAAAGCACGACGCCGCCCGTTGCACGGAAAAAAGTTGACCCCACAGCTTCATCCAATCCCTGATCAGCGTTTCATTCACGCCGAACTCGCGCGGAGTGGCGCAGTTGTTGGAGGTCTGGGCAAAAAGTACCACTTGACGCTTGAAGTCAGCGGTGTAGCTCTGCCGACGTGACATCGTCGCAAAGCCGCGCGACAGCGAATGCAAACCGTCACGTAGAAATGATCGCAAAATGGTGACGCAGAGGGAAACAACGAAACAACCAATAGACAAGTGCTTATTTAACCAGAAACACACTTGTGTGCTTCCGCAGGAATACACCACTTCAGCCCTGCATGCAACGGCGGTTTATATGCCCCGAAGTTTCGTCGAACATGGCGAGTGCGCGCTTCCCCGGCTGACGTGGTTTTATGCTTTCTCACCTCGGGCGGTAGCCGCCTTCTCAGCGCCATCGCCGATATCTGCGCGGTATTTCAACGGCTGCCAGCGTGCTCGAACGCCGCCGTCCGCAGGATTCGGTACGGTACTTGAAATGCGGTACGGTAAATACGGTACTTGAAATGCACTCAGGTAACACGGCAGTTTGTAATATTACATAAGGTTTTAAAAAAAGGTCATCCACAGTCGGGAAGCTGCGTAGACGATGTGATTTTTCACCTGAATTTTTCATAGCAGCTCCGTTCAACCAACGAAAATTATTTGGGTAGCTGACGCAACAATATTTATGCCGACGCAGGCATGCTTGGTCTATTCAATTCAAAATATCACATTTTTGCATAAGCTATGCGCGCGTATATTCAAGCCACCGTAGAATCTACTTCCTTACTAATCTGATGGAAAGTACTATTACAGCAAGAAACAAAATTGTACCCACTGGAACATGCAATTCATATGCAGAGAACCATGTTAAGAGCGGACAGCTAAGCGCCTGCAGGTACAAGTAAGCCTACGTGTAAACGTGCCTTATTTCTGCATTTACATACACTAAAGGAGGAAACGCTCTACTGACAAGTACAGAATGCTTGCCGTGATGTGCCGTTATGGCTTGTAAAGCGTATTTGGTTTTCTTTGTTTAGTGCACGTTCTCAGGGAAACCATAATTTTGAGTAAGATTCACGGACAGCCGTAAAAATACTGAATCGGTATTTGTGCCGAGCACGTAGGGCTCGGCAAAGAACAACGCACAATGTCACCAAGTGAAAAATTGGGCGTAGAAGAGAAAATGAAACCATAATTAGGCACAGCAATAAACCAAATCACAAAGATGTTTTGTTTATAGTGAGAATAGTGAAAATAGTGAAAACACAACAAAAACAAACGGTCGTTGATATTTTGTTGACTCTGGCTACGTCGCCTGATAGTGGTTGCTAGGCTTTAATGTATATGAAACGCTACTGCTATTCATAGATCAAACGTAGTTGATGGTTCAGGAAATCCTCTGCAAGAAAAACGTTAGTGAATATTTATTTATCTCGCAATTTTTAAGCTACAGCTCATCTCGGCCGTTACGATTCCTCGCACAAGCTGTGCCCTCAAATTTCACGCGTCAAGACAATTTAGCATGGGTCGCAGCAATGCCCTTAACGCACGGTGTATGTGATAGAAAAATAAGAATAAGGACATTCGGGGTAAGTTCGCCACTGCGGCCTAATGTCGAAATGTCACAAAAAACGATGACTGTCAGTGCCCTCAAAGCCAAGCAGTGAGTCCCTTAGGATTTCGTCATATTGTAGTGAGTTTGTTCTTTCTGTCTTTCCTATTCAAATATCTAGGCATTATACTTTTTCCTTTTACTGACACAATTAAAGCACCACAAGTTTTCCATTAGTGCTCTTAACGATTTAGTTCAGAAGCATTTCCTCAGATTGAACGAGGGGGAAGTGAACTACGCAAAACACATGAAATCAAGATTGTCAAAACTAGTGCTGGGCTTTAGATCCTACTAAGGGAGCGTGTTATGAGCTCTGACGGGTATGAGGTTAGCAGCAAAAACGTTCAGGGTATAATTATTTGTCATACCCTGAATATTTGGCAGTGCACTTGCCAAAACCACGATTGATTAGAAGGCACACCATAGAGAGGGGTACTCTGGTAGAATTTTGAAGATCTGGGGTTCTTTACAAGCGCGTAACTCTAAGTACGCGAGCATTTTTGCATTTCGCCCGCATCGAAATACGACCGCCGCGACCGGGTTTGTACTTGCGATCTCTATCAAAATCAGCCCACTGTAATACCAACTGAACAACCACAGTGGGTTATTATCATCATGGCATAAATATTCAATGAGTTAGCAAAACTTGTAATGTTAGAAGGTATTTGCTCTGGCTTGAATGTCGCATGGAAGTTGTTGGAGTTATGGAGGCGGACGCAATGTAAGTGCTCAAGTCCAGTCAGGACAGTCTGACGAGGTCAGTGTCGGCCGAATTCCTATACAGAGGTACAGTAGACGAGGTTTCTGAATTTCTAGAGGGGGGAGGAGATACAATCCTTCTAGCTGGTGGTACAGCATGCTCCGGTAAATTTCTCTCTTCGATTCTATGCGGTGGTGAGACAGTCCCAAAGCCGGTGGTTGAAGCTTTTTATCTCCATTTTTCCTTCCCGATGTCTAGGGTAGCTAACCCAGCACGACCCTGGTTCACCTCACTGATTTTGTTTCTTTATATTTGTTACTCTCTCATCTTTTGACTTTTGTACGACCTAATAGGCAGGATATGCTAGGTTCTTCAGGTTTGTCTCTTCTTCGACGTTGACAGATGTCTTCTTTTTGTCAACCTGCCATCACTACGTGACATTGGGGTTTGTTGCTTGCACAACTTAGTACGTTCGTGCGAAATATGAATACTTGTTAGCACCAAATTATCATGTCGTCTTGAGATCCTGTCAAGTGTTTGTTGGAGATAATCCACACTGGTGCAACCTGCATAAGAAGTGCAATTACGCGTACTTCGTGGTGGCGAGGTTTTTACGGTTGCTGCTGTGGTAGCCTGTGGTCGCGCATAGTCCAGTGCAGTTTTAAATGCGAAGTATTTCTTGGCGAACATTTGCCACTTTGACGGTATTCTATCTATCTATCTATCTATCTATCTATCTATCTATCTATCTATCTATCTATCTATCTATCTATCTATCTATCTATCTATCTATCTATCTATCTATCTATCTATCTATCTATCTATTTATCTATCTATCTATCTATCTAGTCTATCTATCTAGCTATCTATTCTATCTATCTATCTATCTATCTATCTATCTATCTATCTATCTATCTATCTATCTAGCCGCCTGCGTCTTGGTGCTCTCATGGTCGTTTCGTTAAGTTGGTATGTACCAAAATTGGCATAGTATGACAAGATTGTATGAAGAACATAAATGATAGGTCATGACATGAATGGTCATGACACGAATGTCCCTGACATCAATGTCATGATATGTGTGTCATGTAGGTCATGAAACAGCCGCCTAAAATGACAATGACCCAGTGAAAAAGGATTAACACTCAAAAACCATTGAAATGGTTTCGGACGTGGGTAATAAGTGAAGGAAACTCTAAAGTAGGGTGGTAGAAGTCATAGTCATGACCATGACTCAGTAAAATTGAAAATGACTCAGCGAAAAAAGTTAAACACTCAAAAACCAATGGAATGGGTTTGGATGTGGTACTAAGTGAAGGAAAGCTGCTAAAGGTTGCTGGTCGATTCCCATAGGGCGTGGGATCTGCCGGCTTTTTTCGTCAAGGTGTCGAAGCAGCAGAGTTTAAATATCTGTTGCACAAACGCCTAAAAAATTTGTCACGTTGTCAGAGAGTGAGCTTTCACTATGAGAAATAATTATTGTTATTGTCAGACGTAGTCGTTAGCAGTGCTTCCGCGCGGTGTATGCTTTTTTTTTTTTTTTTGCATGTTGCAAGCTTTATGAAGTGCTCATTTGGGTGCACATATGTCCGACTCCTCGGTTTCAATATGTAAACACTTTCAAGTAAAATGTAAAGCAATAACTCTGTAAACATTTCATCCTAACCAAGGTAAAAGGACAGCGTTCATGCTGAATAAATTACTATCATGATATTCTTTTGCAGACATCTCACAACGCTTCACACACTGTAGCAAATATGAAAATTTTCCTATGACGCTATACGCAGTGATGTGTCCTGTCCGTAGGGTGGCTACCTTCCGTTGCCAACTGTAACAGTCGACATGTTGGGTTGTCCCATAATACCTCTGTTGGCGGTCCACTGGTTCGGTGCTTTGATTCAAAATTCAAAAGACCCACACAGTTAATTAGACCCTGCACTGAGCAACTATACAGCAACAAGAGCAACGATAGAAGCGAAGTTTGCTTTTACAGAAATTTCAGCTCTGAAAAGAGCCCGCACAGGAAAAACGTGTTTGGAGTCTAAGACTGCCTCTGAAGACACTACATGCATGTTTAGCACGCATGCACTGCCTTTCGAGGAACGTGGAAGAAATATACGAAAAATCAGAGCGATCTGCCTAGAAAACTGCACAAGGGTATCGATAGCAAAAGAAAACTCAAGCGAAAAAGAGTTTATCATAAGACGAGTGGATAAGATGGCACAAGATAGTGTGGACCCGCCCGTTCTTACACATGAACCGAAACAAAGCAATAGCATAGAGATTTTTTTTCTCTATAGCAATAGTAAGCGAGAGGTGAGCTTTTTCAAAGTAAACTAAACATGCCGGCAAATTAACGAGCAGTGAACCGAAAACAGAAAGGCAACACAGCATAGCTCTCAGTGCCGCCGGTAAGATTAAGTAATCAGTGAGCCGCTTGGGAACCCATAAGAAAATGCAGCCGCGGGCGGACAGCTTTTATATAGCATCGTTGGAATGCAGTATATTTTCTTCTTGTTTATTCTGCTCTCCTATGACCTAAACCTAACCCAAAACATGAGCCCGAAGCGGCGAAACATATACCATTAAATACGCCTCCGCAAGGCTTGACCATACAGTTCAGTGAGGAAGCAAATGAGAAAGCGGCTTCGAGAAGTAGTAGGAAACACGCAATACTCTGAGGTGATTTCATTTGGCACCAGATTCGTAGCTGTGGAAATAGCCATGAAGGTTAAAAAAATTACAGCTTACACTAAGAGAGCGGAGCGCAGTTCCTGCAATCTTTCTTCGGTGTGGGCGGACAAAAGGAGGAGTATGAACGTCGAAAGGCCGAGAAAAAAACAGCGTACATTACCGTTGCACCAACCGTGAATAACTGCTTGTTGCAGGTGCCCGGCCCTCCTTATGATTTCCAGCGCGACAACACTCTAAAGCTTTGTATACATAATTTTGTGGTAAAAGTTGGTCTGAGGCCGCTTCAACGTGAATAGTGTGCGGCTTTTCGGTGGCTAGACGCTTGCGCGGGAGTGCAACGCACTTAGTCTGCGCGCGCACTGGTTACGTGGAATATCATTATGCAGAGTTGCAAGGCTTTGTCTCTTGCAATTATTAAGAGCCACTGAAATCGCAAGGTTCTGTACTAGAACTTGGCCATGGCGGTGCTTTCCCTCCTTTCCTGAGTCCTTACATTGAACGAGCCCTTCCATCTACTGCTTTTTTTTTTTACTTCGACGAATGGAGCTTCCTGACTGCAAAAAAATGCGGGGCAAAATTATTGAGTTTCATGCTTGGAACACAAGAAGCAAATCCACTGAATTGACCGAGACGCATACTGAATGGTGCTTGCGATTTCTTTACGCGCTAGAAGAATACGCATACAATTATGTTTATCACACTGCAGAACTGATTTGCTTTCAAGTAACGTTGTGAGGCTAGCACGTAACGCAAATACACCTCTATAAGAGCAATGACAAAAAATGCAATAGGCCTTCTTGGCCGAATCCATAACCAGACTGTACATAAATATAAGCACTACCCTTCATCCCTAAAGATAGCAGTGCCTGTTATTCCTCTAGCTATCTTAGCAGAAAACTAAATTATCTGAATGATGCGTAAGCATTTCGTAGAGTGCCCACACACAGCACTGCTGCTAATTCTATCACTGCTCAGCGGTTGCGGTCGTCTTGGCGCCATTTCGGTAAATGCGACAGCGCTGCGGCGACACGAGCTGCTGCGGAAGATGGCGCAACGTGAACTGATGAGACAAGCAAACTAGTACAGGTGGCGGCGCCAGGTACGCTGAGCTACGCTCCAAAGCTAGGCGTGGGGCCGCGCACTTACTCTATGTCAGAAACTTCCTACACAACAGGACATTGGAGATGGACTTTGGTGATCTGCGCTCGAACACCATTCACTTAGGCAGTTGAGGGACCCCTCAAGGATCGGTTTTGTCTCCCTTTCTCATTAATCTGGCGATGAGAGGGTTACCCCCTCTACTGTCCCATATCCCAGATCTCAAACATAGCATCTATGCTGATGACGTCACCCTCTGGATATACAAAGGGAACGACGCGCACAAAGAAGAAATCCTGCAGCAGGCAGTGCAAATAGTTGAAGACTACGTAAGACCTAGAGGACTGGAATGCTCGTGAATCTACTTCGAGAGCAGCGCGGCACTCGGGGTGCTCGCAGCCGCCAACCAAAGATCACAATCTTAGTGGGATCGAATTCGATCCCAGAAGTCCCTATGATTAGGATCTACGGACTTTATATTGATACGGAACAGCCTCCACAGTGTGGCTGCACTGAAAAGGAAGACAACGTGTTCCCGCTTGATATGGCGTCGCCATTTTGGCCTCTATTAGCTTCCCTGTATATAAATTGCAAATAGCCTATGGCATCAGCTACACGTAACATTATTCAAAACAAAGGGCGAAATGCTGAAACGCTAAGCAGGTTGGAAAAAGCGACACTACAAACAATAAGACTCATAAACAGGGTTGCTAACCGGCACGCGGGCATGAAGGATGCGGACACTCTCCGACTTGTTCAGGCTTTGGTGCTGAGAAGAATTACGTACTCTCTGCCATATCTACGCTTAACGCAAGCTGACAAGTCCAGGGTAGAGAAACTTCCACGGAGGATGTATAAGGTGGCACTCAGCCTTCCGATACGCACCTCGACGGAGAGGATTCTCGCGCTAGGACTCAAGAATATGCTAGAGGAGATGGTGGAGGCCCACCTCACATCGCAATTTGAGAGGTTGTCGTGAACTACAGCCCGTCACTATACTCTTTCAGAAGCAGGCATTCGTTACACCCCTACCATAACCCCCAAAACCAATATATCCCCTCCCCTGTTCAGAGAACATATCTGAAAATTCTCCCCATACCTCGTAATATGAACCCCAGCCATCACACCGAAAGACATGTAGAACGGACCAAGGCCCTGCACACCCGATCTGCAACTAATCGTAAAACAGCGTACGTTGACGCGGCCGAGATCCAAGGATGCCATGCTTTTTCGGTCGTGGTGATAAACTATGTTTGGCAAACTATATTGGGAGCTTCTATCAAAATCATTAACCCGGAGGAGGCGGAAGAGGCGGCCATCGCATTGGCCATGACCAACACTCACAACGCTTTCATTATCAGCGACTCTGAATCCGCTATTTGCAATTATATTAAAGGGACACTAAAGAGAAAAAGGAAGTTCAGCTGGAATAAAAGAGGGACCTTTAGGAATGCATGCAGTTTTTGTTGGGTGCAAAAAATATGAGTTATTAGCGGAGAAATTCGTGAACACAGACCAAATATCTCTTCCTCAATTTCTCTCGCCCCAGATTTGGCTCTGAAGCAGTGTCGTAACAGATTTCATTGCTCTCAGCGAATCAGAGGGCGCCATGATACGTCACCGCTTGCGTAAATGGCCGAGGCGCTCGCTCCATCATAGGCTGCATGGCCGCTGCGTTTGCGCTCGCTGCGACTTTTGCTAAGGTGTTCTGTGGCAGCGATGGATACCGTTGCTGACGCTGAACCTAGCAATGAAGAGCTCGCCAGGGAAGCAGGACTGCATTTGAGCGACTTCAGTGAAACGGCGTGCGAAATGATCCTCCGTGCTCGCGCGATAGGTGTTTCCGCGTACGATGGCGGTGAGCCGCTGGCCGCGCCGACGGAAAGCGAAGCGTCGTTTTCGTCGACGCCGGGCGACAATGTTCCCGATAGAACAAGCGTAGAAAGTTCCGATAGAACAAGCGTACTCGGTATGGTTTTTTCCTGTTTTTATTAATGACATTCAGCACTCACAGAGCCGCCAGTTTGCTGCTGCAGGGGAATCAGTGTGAAGGCGACATTGATGGGACAGCTGCTCGAGAAAGGAATGGCCTCTGGGGCACGCCAAGATAGTTTCCGAAAGCAGGATTATATACATGATCCGAGCTCAAGAAATGCAGAGAGCACACCATTGGTTTCTTTGGCTCTTTTGCCGTTTTATAATCGGCAGAGCACTGAGTCATTGCGAACGCCGGGGCTCATCGCGCGGCACCACATGAACGGACACAGTCGGGTCTACACTGCCGCTGCCCCTGAACAAGCGCCTTGCGCCGTTGATACAGCCCTCAACACTACACACACGGGGCATTTTCTGGCTGTTTCCCGCGAAGTCAACGTTTTTAGAGCTATGCAACACGCAACCAAACACTGCAACACTGTAGAGCGGAACAGGCGCGCGCGATGATGCATGGAGCAAAAACGAAACTACGAAACTATCACGACCGCATGTAATGTTTTTATTACTTAATTAATTTTGCGCTATACTTGTACGTCCTCGCTTGAAACGGCTTAAAAGTTTGGCAAATGCTGTTTATTTACGTTTAAGGTGTATTTCATTTTGCGTTTTATGAACAGCGATAAGTCGCTATCGACCAATCACGGCCGGGCTGCGTTTGTGATCTCCGACGTCACGAACGTGTAGTGCGGAAAATTCGAAGGGGCGTCAGCACCTATCCTTCAGTTTTTCGCAATTTTCTCGATTATTAAACCTCTGTTCGCAGTAAGAATGGTATGTTTGTGATCGTAATAGGATAATCTACCATTAAAGCTGAACATCCGGTTTCTCTTTAGTGTCCCTTTAAAGGGCGCATTTTCCCTCTAGCAAATAAAATTCTTGCCCAAAACACTAACTATCGCACTGTCCAAATTCAATGGGCCCCCACACACTCCTCACTTCCCGGCAATGAGGCCACCCACCAACAAGCTCGAGCTTTCGCCTCCCGAGCCCGCGGCCCAACCTAGGTCGGAACTAAGAATGAGGAGACAGAGGAATTTGGGTGGCCGACACGAGACCGTATGGTGATGTATAATGAAATTATGCAATATTATATACTAGGCAGACTTATATACCCCTCAGCTCACGAATAACTAACCAAACGGCAGGAGCTCATCTGGAGGGAGCTCCAGACGGGCTCCATCCCAACATCAATTCTGTATTCATACATTGATTCAGTAACCTTTACGCTGCAGTGCAAGATGTGCAGAGCTCCCCGAGCCAACCTGTTCCATATAGTGTGGGGCTGTCCCAATATGCGTATCCGCCGTAGTCCACAGGGCTTGCAAATTACCAAGATGCAGGAGTGATCAGCTCCAACCCCTCCACTCTATAATGCCTTGGCGCTTACGGGTATGTGAAATAAATAAATAAAAATAAATAAACCAAGATGAGCAGGTCTGGGTAACGCGACGGGCAGAGGCCACCGCCAGGGAGCAGGAGCTCCAGGCCTACTAACCGATATCGCCTCCCGCATCTGAAGAAACCACGAGCCTCTGGTTTCAAGTAAATGTTTTGTCCTCCTCCACAGTTATGGCTTATACAGGTTTGCCTAGTGCGTGCCTGGTTGCACACGACACGTGGTCACAGAGACGCGCTTGTGCTGCTGCTAGCGCGTTCGTCGTCGTCTTCTTCCACAGCTGGCGAAAACATTGTTGCTGGTTTATCTTGAAAGTCATTGTCTTACCCGAAGGGGGTACGGGCGGGCGCACGTCCAGTTTTCTCGTTGGGGAACCTAGAAATGTTAGCACATTTAAAACAAGTAATAAGAAGTAGCAATGCATTTGAATGAGAATGTCAAGTAATGAATGTTTCTTGAGCGCGCAGGCTTTCGCCTTCACCCTCTTTGGCGTATGCTAAAGTGAATGTCAATTTTTTATTTCGCACTTTTAACATTTAGTTTGAGAATATTTAATATAAAAGGCATGCGCTGCTGGTGTTTTGTTTCATGGCATTTATTTGCTGGCTGTCATTCTCAAAAATCTGAGGAATACCTTTGTAAATAGTGTAAGATAAAGTGTGACCAACTTTAGTGGTAGAACATTGCGGTTAGCTCTATCTTGAAAGTGATCGTCTTACGCGAAGGAAGGACGGACGGACGGACAGACGGACGGACGGTCCAGTTTGTTTCTAGGTGGCTGGACGGATGGACGGACTCTCAGACAGATTTCTCGTTGGGTAACCACAGAAATGCTTATTCATTTTAAAATGGTGGTGCCGTTTCTTATAACAGCGCTTAGTAATGCGAGACGTGGCACATCTTGTACAGCTGCGAGATGGTTAGCGAGGACTGTTAGATACTTACCAGCGTGGATTAGTGCAGTACTTCTATATATTCTCTCTCAACCTATAGGGTACTCACGTGACTTCAGTTATAAGTGTTCAAAGTGTGTTTCATGAACAGCTAATAGTTCAACCCGTTGTAACAAAAGAAATCTCACTCAAACCGCCATCAATTTAGTGAAAGGTACAGAAATATAATCAAGTGCCCGAGAGCCCTATACAGCCGTTGTCATCCTGTGTTTACCAGTGTACTGAGGGAGCGGTACGTGACACTGAGCTTAGATTTGGTAAAAATTGAGTCACGTTTGGCGTAATGTGGAGCTGAAATGGACTTTTCCGGCCTAATTATGTGTTTTTCGTTTAAACACTGAACCCTCGTTTATCCCTATTATCATGCGCTAGATGAAGACCCCGCGGTATCCTTGGTGAACTAAACATATCGCGTTGTCTATACAGGCATCTCTCAAAAACACACAAAAAATGAGGCAGGGTACGGGTGATGTGTTAGCAAAATTCAATGGATGGGGGTGAATTACAACCAAGCGCTCCAGTTCACGTGAGCCTGGTTTACAAAAGGCGTACAATTTATCTTGCTTTAATGGCTGAACTATAGATGCAACTGAGGACAAATTCGGTGCTAACAGGGAAAATGTGGCTGACGAGAAGCGAACCTAAATTTGTTAGGGTGAGGAACGACCTTTGCTAAAAATTCAGTAGTCAAGCACTCAAATGCATTATATGCGGGAAACCTTTTAAATTGTGTTGTCTAGGATACATGCCACCGAAATTCTTAATGCACCTGCTAGAAATAAACAGCTTCCCTGGAAATGGGGCGATTATTCTACAAAGTCCCACTTTTTTGTGTGTCGCTGAGCATTGTCACAGCTTATAGTTTGATTAAAACTGGTGAAAACAACTGCCGATAAAAAGTAAAGTTCAATACAGCTGAACAAGAAATACAAGAATTCGTTTTGAAGCCCTCTTGGTCCCTATGCACTGAACATGACGACTCCGGCAGTTCTGGAGCCTCAAACATCTGCACTGTTTTTCAGAAGCACCAAGCATGGTGTCTCAGGGGCGGCGCCGCTCTGGTCATGAACGCGAGCTCTCTTATGAGCTTTCCGGCCGCTCGCGAAAATGCAAAAAAAAAAAAAACGAAACGAAAATAAACGCAAAATACAGGAACGCTAGAATGCAAAGTGAGCTCGTGTACCTAGCTCTTTGCACATTTTAATAGGGCACGGGATCAAACGGAATCCGGAAATCTCGACTAAAGCACGTTTCTCAAAGCGCCTGTGTCGCTTTCGTTCGAATGAGTCCACGATGAAACAAAACATCAATTTTTAGGGCTGCAACTCAAGAAGCGAATATTGACGAGCGCGCCCCATTAAAGTAAGATAAACATCGCATTTTTATTATTCAATTCACCCTACCTCAAACGACAATCTGGCACGGAACGTCAAAGGCGCGCTGTAATTTTGGTTGGCGTAAAACAGTACTCTCGCTATTTTGAAAATTAAGCTGAAAAAAAAACATTCTACAATTTTCCAAAACACATTAAGTATTGCAAAGTTTAGAGACAGTATCATTTTATTTTTTATTGCTAATACACACCTATTTCTTGCGTTCCGCATTCAATTTTAGATCGTCTGTATTGGCCGTCACGCGCGCTAGACGTTCAAACGAAGCGTCACATTATCAAACTCGAGGAACTGCCGGCGAAGGTACAAACAACATAGCACCATATAACGAAGCAGCCATGAGATCCACCAGAAGTATTAGCCGCCAGTGGCGCTTCCGGAATTATTCGCATCCACCGACGGGTGTCGCATGCTGTCGTTGGCGATGTCCGCTGGTCATAGATATCTGGCCTGCCAGGGATAATATTTCGATCCCTGTGAAATTTCTGCGTCTTACCAAAATAGCCATCTTGCCCTCTATACTTCGATCACAGGAAGACTACGACCTCTCTGACTGGCACAAAACGACAACATGGCGGAACACGACAGTCTCCACAACAGATCCCCAGATTAGCAGCAACCGGCATGGCTCTTGACGGTGGGCGACTTGGTTTACTTGTTGTGCGCATGTTCCTTGTTGTTCATTATAATTTTTTTCTGCATAGTGACTTCGCCTTAGCCTTAAGCATTGAGACACGTGGCGGTAGTAAACCAAGTTCGATGAGCATATCTTGTTATTTTGGTCGCTGTGGATTTACCATGACATGCTCTTAAACTATAGCTTATAAGACGAGAATAAACAGCGCTAGGACGGGACGAAGTGAGTACGACAGACGATGCGCTAAGAAGGCGTTGTACGACAGACAAAGCGCTGTTCCTAAACATTTGCAGTATCTTGTTTTCATTGATAACCTGTGACCACATCTGAGTTAACTGCGGTGTGACGTGCGAAGTCTTTGCACATAAATAGGCGGCTTCGGTGCAAAGAAAATCAGTTAGTCAGCGCTCGTGATGTGGTTTTGTGTCTCTTTGTCTCCATCTCAGTCACCATGCGCCTTTTGAATAAGGTAGCAGTTCTCACAAAAGGAAGTTTTATTTGAATCAGAAGCCATGATTTAAATTACTTTTTTCCTAAATAAGCATGTCATATCTGACTTATTCAACTATTTAAAGTTCAGCAAATGGTTCATTTTATTTTTCGCAGGTAGTTTTCATCATAAAATGTTGTAAAAGTGTTAGTCGCGCCAGCAGTGATAAGTAACTAACGAATTGCTGAATTAAGTAAATCGTTGGCATTTATGTAGCTAAGTGTGGTACCTAAGCAATGAATTAGCGTAAATGCAATGTGATAGATATTAACAAAGTAATGCTCGAAAAACTAATCAAAATGAAAAAAATGCCAATTTTGACCCCATTTGTTTGCAAAATGAGCTGTAAATGCAAAAATAATATATCAATTGTCTTTTGTCCTAGTTCACTGGACACATCTCTATGCGAGGAATGAGTGTGCAAAATGTTATATCAAAATATTCATTCAAAGGAAAGTTATCAAAGTGTGCGTAACATGAGGTAGAGCAAACTGTTGTTTTGAGAAAAACATTAACAAATCCTCAAACTACGTGAAAGATGTCAAGACGAACACCGTGGCCTAAACTTCACCAGATTCATAGCTGGAGCCTTCATGAGATGCACGAGAGTCTCCTATTGTTCGTGTGACTGCTCGGCCAAAACATAAAATGCTTTGAATATTATAAGAATAAAAGAAATATTACTGATTTTCGGTTTCGCAATACGAGGGCAGGAGTTGGAGAACTCACTGTAACTGCCAGACTAATGGTGATTGGAAAATTTCTTTTGCAACATGGTAAATGCTTGGGCATATATAAAACGTAAAAGAATGACAATCTTGTGCAAAGAAAACTGACTTTTGAATTGGCCTACCACATAAGGGTATTTAAAGTTTATGAAAGCGTATATGTGTGCCAGATAACAGAATAATAAGTGACATGCGTCAAGGGCCTCCAGCTGTGATTATTCCCGCGCCCGTCAAGGGGTATTGTAGCTCATCCCTACTGGATACTGTCCATACTGATCAGAGTTCAATTGAGACAACAGCCGAAAAGCCACTGGGATCGCACACTCACAAGTGCACCCAAAGCAGTAATGAAATCAAAATGCTACAGTGAACTGTCAAACAAATATGTGGGGCGGAAAATCCCGCTGCGACACGTTGGATTAGAAGACAGCGTTTGCTCAGTTCGGCTGAGGAGTTCCTGTGGCGCTAATAAGAGATCTGTCAGGTGCACACGTGAGCTTAAATACTGCCGCGGAATACGCAAACACACAGATCAAAGACAGACGGATGATTCTTACAAAATATGTAGGGAACTAAGAAAGGTACGAATTCGGATCTTGTGTTATGGAGCCGAGAGTGCCTGACAAGTGGTTGCTATGGTAACTGCTGAACGAGTCGTTGTTAAATAAAAATGTGGGAAATGTGCATAGAAGGCATTTCCCCATAATGAGCTGTCTCAGCAAAAAAAAAAAAAACAATCAGGAAAGCAAAACACAATGCAGAAAGTTGTTCTATCAAGATTGAAGACATGCTTTACGACAACACTCGAATGTTCCGCAGCTTCCTTTCTGTATTATTAATTTTGGAATTTCTCTTTCTTTCTCCATGCATCCTTGATTCCTGAAATATTCAAACTATGGTACCAAATCTGAAATTTACGCTACTGGAATGAAGCTGTTACCAAGAGTCAGTGACGGAATAAGGTGAACAGTCGCAAAGTGTTGGCCGATTTTCTCAAACCACAGAATAAACACACTTGGCACACACATTTGCGTTTATTTCTTTCAGAAAATATTACTTGTGTCTGTGTAGCTTTTTCCAGAAAGCTACGGGCTCAACATGCTGAATGAGAGCCTCTTTTCGTGGTACCTAACGCTTGACAGATATCAGGACATTTTCTCGCTGCATCTTTGAAAACACCATTGTGACATTGTAAGCGGGAACTGCTAAAACAATGTGTACATGTACAAGAATACGCGATGAAAGAGACGATGCAGTCTTGCAAATATTTTCGTATTGTACAATACTTGGACAGTATTGATGATGTGCGCAATCATACCGCGAATATAATTTGTCAAAATCAACAATGCGGCTGAGACTTTCAGCTTTCCTAGATACTTGCGGAGCATTCTCGCACCAGGGGATACCCCTGACGTAAGTAAGTTATGTTGCCTCGCACGATCCTTCAAGCAGTTCAGATGTGTGAATAGTTTGACTGAATCTTTGGAGTCAGCCGGGGTCATGGACGTGGTATATCGTTGAGTATTTAGACAAAGTCTGCGGCTTTAACAGCATCTAAGATGTATAAATTCAGTCTCAGACGGCAGTAAGAATACCGAGCTCAGCTTTACTCATTCAGTAACATTGATAAGTATCGCCGGCTGTGACAATCGCGCTTGTCAGTTGCCTCGCTCAGCGAAGCACTTTGTCAAGACTGATCTGCATGACCAGATCAGTAATCCTATCAGCCTGTGCGCAACCGGAATGGCTTCCACATCTTATATTTACCCTGTCCTTCATAAAAAATGCACGCGCACCGACTGATACACATAATGGTGTCTTGTTTTCTTGTCTTCTTCTTTAAAGCCTTCATGAATGGACAGATGGATTGACGATTGTTTTGTATGAGCATGTCCGTTGAAATGGTCCGGCGATTTATGTCGCTATGCTCTTAATTGTGGATATAGTACGACGAAACACACGCGCGCGAGACACGTGGCGCAATCGTGCTACGTCGATGAAAAGTGGATGCTCTACAGTCAAGCATCACGGTGCAGCCAGCGAGACGGGTGGCATTCGACGCGCTTTGACGCAGCCGCCGCGGTAAATGGATCCTATCGTACCTCACGCCGAAACTGATAGAATGCATCACGTGCATACCTTGGCTGGCAGGCAGCATGCAGGCATAATGTTCGGGTGCATCTGAAGAGAGCGCACTGATGTTGCGCCAAGGTCATTTCACACAGGTTGCGGAGACGAGGATAAAATGCGGTTCCAAATTATTGCGCAGAGACATCAATCATAGTCATGCGATTGACGGGGGACTACATCTCATGGGGCAAAAGACCATTTGATGAAAAATATGCATCTATTACGTCACTAATGAAAACATTTAAAAAGTGCACATAATGTCATTAGAATGCAAAAATGTGAAGACACCGGCTGTTCACACACGAATAATTATCAGTACGAAATTGTGCAGGCTTTCTGCAATTTGCCCGTGGCGTTGCGTGCTGATGTAAGCCGAGTTGGTATTACCGCATTTAAAACTGTTCTCTTGTCAAAGCTCTCCTATGCGTAGCCAAAAGATACTGGCAATATATATAATATAAACCCTATCATATTTTATTAATACCAATATATTTTGGTTACGTTTTCACTAAATATTATCATGAACACGTTTTTAAGCACAACGATAGAAAGTATACGAAAAAAATCACCAGTCCTTCCCCTGTCGAGAAAATGGGGGTAAGAGAAGCTTGTCATGTGTGTATCTGATCTTCGTGGTGATTTTCTTTCTTCGTCTCTCTCTTCCTTTCTCTCCCTCTTTATTTATTTCTCTCTCAATCTGTTCCTTCCTATCCCTCTCTTTCTCTCTGACATACGTGTTGATTTTCTTTCTTTCTCTCTGTCTTTGTCTTTTTCTCCCTCTCTCTCTCTTTTATTTCGCTCAATGTATCTTTCTCTCTCTCTATTTCTCTCTCTCTCTCTTTCTCTCTCTCTCTCTTTCTCTCTCTCTTTCTTTCTGCGTCTGACTTTCGTGGTGATTTTATATGTTTCTCTCTCTTTCTCGCCCTGTTTCTCTCGGTCTTTCTCTCTCTTTTTATTTATTTCTCTCTCTCTCTCTCTCTCTTTATTTCTTTCTGTCTCTCTTTCTTTCTGCGTCTGACTTTCGTGGTGATTTCCTATATAGTGAAGAGGAATGTGTGGTTTTTGTCAAATATTTCCATGTAGCGTTAATTTTATCGTGACACCGAAATACCAGATGAATGATGGTACTAAGGACACATGAATGTGGTACTTAGTTCAAAATAACCACTGCAAAAAGAACAAAGAAAACTGCGCTCAATTGATGCAACACTCTCCATACTCACCGGTGTCATACCTGCGATTTTATAAGGAGGGCTATAAATACAGCTGGGTCAGTAAGTATTTCTTTGTTGGATTGCGACGCGATGTTGTGGCGAGTATTCTGACTTACGCTGCACTTGTATTGTCGTAGGCTCTGTGTATGTAGTAAATTCGATGTGATGTGAGCTGGCGCAGAAGACGGCTTAGCACAACAGGCCTCGAACGTCAAACGTAGAGTTTTTTTCCACCGAGAAGTTGTCCTCGCAGACTGCAGATGGTGCTGACGTGCCTCCACAAGCCGCCATTGTAGTACGTAAGGCCTTCTATGGGAGTTTCGGTAAAATGTATGGATGCCTTGGTTGCTGCTTGGGCAAGCAAGAAAGTGGTCGCTCACTGCGCACTTATGCGCATTTGCTGCAACAACAGCTGCGGGCAACGTTCAACGCGCCAAACTATGCAGGGGCCAAATTTCCCGCGATCCTGGCGTCGCCGGCATGACTTATCTGACTTCTCCAGACGCTGCCTGGTTCACTGAAAATGTCGAACTTCATCAGCTTCCTTACATTTTTGCACAAACGCATCACATTTGTGATGCGTTTGTGCAAAACGCAGAGCGCAATCTACAGACATCACAGCAAAGCACCACTTCCATCTTCACTACAGCTACGGGCATAGCTGTTTCTTTGTCCTTTGTTCAGTTGTATCCTGTCATTGTGGTGCGCTGCTATCCAATGAGTGAGAGATCCATGGCAGCTCCGCTAACACTCAATGGCGCTGTTTTTTTTTCGAATACACAAAAAATTGCATTTCAAACAGTTACGTGCTCAACCGACACAGGCCGGATTGCATAGCAGGTCCGATTTTTTTTTTTTTTTTTGTCGGTGAATGGAACGCTCCGCCTGCGATCACGTTACTTAGTGTCTGGTGCTTACTTTTAGATGGATGAAATTCCCTGCAGATATTTTCACCGTATTTCTTTTTAGCATGTCAGCGTCGTGAAAACTTGTGCTCAAGGTCTACATTCTGCTTTCCGTATAAAATCAGCTTGCGTGCGACTGCATGTACGTTTCTCTTAATCGGGAGGCATTTCTCTTAGTTGGCAAAGAACATGGATATGTTCTTTTTTTAATAGTTTTCATGAAAAACTGATACTACTAGAGTTATTATGTTTAACAAGAATGATATATGTTTGGCGATTCGAACAAGAACACTCCTGGAAAGACGAAAGAATGCCTATGGAAATCACAATTTCTATCATGCAGACACCTAAATGTGCTCAAACGTCCTTAGTAACCGCTCAAATAGTGTACCTACTAAAGCAATTTTTATACAGAGGAGTTCAAGGTGCCCTGAACCACTTTATATCGAAGTGGAGAAATGCATTTCAAGTTCAATCAGGCTATTCCAGAAATACTTCGCCGCAAAATTACTTTATTGTTTTCAGCAGAAGCGGACCTATTCACCGTCAAACACCCCCTTGGTGGTGCTTCCGCTGCTTCTACTATTTCTTGTACTGCGAAGGCTACGGCGGAGTGGAACGTGCCCACAACGCCCCGCCTGCTGAAAGTCACCGTGGCGCGCAGTTCATATTTGGTTTTGGGTGTTCACGTAGGCCCCACTACTCCAGATTTTGGCGCCTACGACGCGCGAAACGAAAGCCAAACCGGGTTGGCCTCAGCTAGTTGCAGTGCGATCAGCCAGCGGATTCGTCGCGGACCCCCGCGACGGCCACGGTATCTTCGCTGCGCAGCAGACCGCAGCTACATGCGACTATAATGCGTATGCGCAGCGTTTGCTTTGTGCACGACAGGGCTTGAGTGCGTTCTCGCCCTCATATGCTCCAGTCTGACAGTTATGCGTGGTGCGAACCGGTTTTGTCCTGCACCAGCTTGACCGACGGATGGTAGCCACATCCACTTGCACATACTGAAGCGCAATGAAAAACTCAATACAAAGCGAAGTCTGCCGAGGCAGGAGCGGCCAGGAGTGAGCACGGGATGGCAAGCATGAGCGTATTCTGACCTTAATGGCGTTTTTCACTGGTCGATGTGGGGCAGGATTTTTTGCTCCACTGCGGTGAATCCAAATTTCACTGGTCGAGTTGGAGCGGGTTCGCCCTTTCCACTGGTCGTTTCGGATCAACTCGCTCCGCACCGGATGGCTCTCACTTGCTCCGCTGCCGAGGCGCGGATTCGGGCGGAAATAGGGCGAGGAGCATACGTCACTTCCGCTTGCTGGGGGACGGCGATTTTGGTGGCCATGGTAGCCATGGAAACACACAGAGCGGAAGTCGATTTTGGTAACGTGTGCGCACATACTTCCGGTACGATCCAGCGCGGAGCATTTTTGCTCTCCACTGGCAGATTAGGATTGGTGAAACGCGAGCACTCGCTCCAGGATATCGGTGGCCGCTCCATATCGACCAGTGAAAAACACCATTAGTTTCGGGTATTTGAGGCTCGTTGAGTGTTCAAAACTAGCTGAAATCAGCAAGACCTGACGGCTCTGACACTGATCAGCAGGGTTGCCAAAGTTTCATTCCTATGCGGGCGGCCGCGGCAGAGTGTGTGAACGCAATAGCTGGCTTATGCCGGAAGTACGTAACTATTATCTAAATTCGAAAGCAGATTATCGCTTACTTCAGCCTATTTATAAAATTTCTCAATAAATATGCACAGTAACGGTAGCAAGAAACCCACTGATCCAAACAGCCTTCTTGATTGTTGTCAGCTATCCGCCAATAGCAGCCGCGCATAGGAATATGCTATATTGGGAACTAAAACGTCCAGAAAGCGTCCAGTGAGGAGCAGGCTTCCTTTGAAAGAGCGTTTGAGAGAAAGATGACTTTACGCTCCGCTTGCGCGCTCCACGTGCAGCGCCCGACTGCAAAACTTCGCTGAGATGTTCACAGCAGCGTATGCTATCCACGTACTCGAGGCGTGGTTCAGGACCCCCTTAAGACAGCTAAGAAATGCTTATCGAAGTGCTCGCCCTCCTCTAAAAGCTATAAAATACCCACCTAAGCGTACAGCTGAAGCCATTACATGGTGTCACTGTTGGTGCAGATGTACTAGTGTTGCATACCTAGTACCTGCCCCACATCATTAACAAATGTGCTGCTTCAGAAAACCACGTTGCTTTGGCCCAATTTTTACTATTATGTGCTGCGCTACCAAAATATTGATGTAAGCGTGCAACACAATGACGAGACAACTGATATCGACGTACCGCGCGAATATCTAATTATATTGACCTTCACACAAAACAGGATATTAGTCACCAAGAAATCCTTCTGCGATATCTGCTTCTTACAATTATTTTATAACCTTGCGTCGTTCTCGTAGGACCAGGGTTTCCTTTAACTACAATATATGCCTCGAACATTATTTGCTCTACCATATCAACCTTTCCACTTCGTAGTGCGAGCTCACACCGAGTGATGAATGTGGCAATTAACCGCCACTATTACAGGCGTCTGCAACCTTCAGTCTGCAGATGACATTGCCCTGTCCAGCAATACTGAATACGAATTACAACAAAGGATTGAGGACCTTAACCATGAAAACGTAGCAGTTGGGATGAAGATTACTACGCAGAGGACAAAGATAATGTTCAATAACTTTGCAAGGCAACAAGAATTCAGGATCACCAGCCAGCCTCTCGATTCTGTACAGGAGTACGCTAATCTAGGTAAATTACTCACATGGCACCCTACTCACGGGAAGGAAAAGTACAGAAGAATTAAAGTGGGTTGTAGTCTATACCGCAGGCACTACGAAATCCTGACTGGGATCTTACCACTATCGTTGAAAAGAAAAGTGCACAGTCATTGCATTCTGCGACAGAAACTCCAATGACGCTAAGCCACTGCGCTAGAACGCACACCTCGCCTTTATGATTTGCATACCCCGTTTACTTTGTTGGGTTTAAGTTGCCAAAAACTAAGTCATCAAACTGCATCTACGATATGTTACCATGATAGATAGCCGGTGTAAGAAATAAGATTGCGCTTTGCTTTCCTGAGACCGGAAAGCGGATCAATTCCTCACTGTGGCCTATGGAACAGGAGCAAGCCTGCTGTGTTTCGAGCTGCTGTGCCACATGTGAAGGCATTATTACGTAATATTACATGCTTAAATCATCGGAGAAGCCCGTTTTCTCTGACGATATCTAGGACTTTACGGACCGAGTGAACAGACAACGAAAAAGCCCCAAAGTCAGATATTTCTTCGGCATTCGAGACAAATCCCCCCGCCTTCAACTCCACCTCGCGCCCAACTTTTCACGAAGCAGTGCTGAAGTAAATTACAGGAGCAGTGGGTAAATGTAAGTGCCGAGTTACTTCAAACAACGGAAAACCAAACGAAACACCTTAGCTGCAAGATGAGCAAGCTCGAAGTTCTCTTATTCATTTTCACCTGACCTCATTTCAAATCAGACGCGCAGAAAGTATCGAATAACTTCAGTATAAAAGCGAAGAATAAAAAATAATGACAAGAAGATGCCCTCCTCATCCTGTGAACTTCCCAATGAGCAGAAAGGCGAAGCAAGCTAGTTCATTCATTTTCACCTCACCTCCCATCGCAAAGGGCAACTTTTAGATGCCGACTCGTCTCTTCTATTTCTACGACCGTGGTGTGTCGCGCAGTGCCGCCAAGAAATTTCAACGCAAGATAATTTAAATCAACTGCTCTTGTGCGCCTCCTTACTTTAAAAAAATATTTTCTCCTTCTTCTCAGATGTCTTCCGCACTTCGCCTTTATTAACCTGTCGTTTCGTGTTTCAATTCCAACTCTTCCTTTTTTTTCTGCACTCAGAATTATTCTTGTGCAAAGGCAAGCAGAATTTCTTGAAAATTACGGACGGGGGCCGCGAAAGCAGCTTTGCGATTGCATCTCTTTCTGCGCGCGTTCTCTGTAGTCACGAGGCACACTTTCGCGACTTTACCTTGAATAATTTATCACCGTGGAAAATAGCGGGGGTTCTCGCTGGAATTACGTGCTGGGTGATGGAGATGTTGGGTAACTGGCCTGCAAAGGGGCACAGGTTTGCACGGCCGCGCCAAAGTGTAAGCGTAGCCTCTATTTCACACGTCTCTGGGGGGCACAGAACAAAAAAGTGACTGCGCGTACCTAAACCCAAAAAGGGCATAAATTTCATTGTAAAAGCACAGACGGTTTGTAAGTCAAGAAAGTAAGAATGTAGACTGGAGGGCGGACCATAAGTAACCCAATGCAAATTTTGCATTACAACCGAGTTGGGGGAGGGATTGCTTAACGTAGAGCAGCACTACGTGCGCAATTCCGAAGACTTGAATAATGCGGTGCTGGCTCAGCTACAGCGGAGGCAAAGCCTTATTTTTGAAGGCACTGAGAAAGTATCCGACGCGACGAAAGGGGGATAAATGCAGTTTTGTATTTCAAATGTTGTAACTACGAAAAACATGCTCCTGCGCTAAGCGTTACGCATATACCGATTCACTCAAGTAACATGAGGCAAACTTTAAAGATATGCAAATGCCATGTAGCCGGACAGAACCAAAGTAACGTTGCTTGCCGTCGCCCAATATTAGTGAGATTATATTTTGCTTTCCGCCTAATTACGCAATTAGTTCTAATTAATTATTAAACTTTTCAAATAGTATAATTAGATGAAAAGTATCAATGAGAAAATTGTAGAGCAGCATGAAAAATTTTAGATTCAGATTTATATTGCTTAATACATGGTACATGAAGGTGTTTTTCCATGCATGGTCGCTCACTGCAGTTGGTAAACAAAAACTTATATTGCGCATAAGCTTTGTGCTTCGGCATTGCCTCTTTCGAGAATGCGATGGATTTTTGTGAGAACAGAATTTCCCTTCAACGGATGAGTCCATTGTAGAAGACGGGCCAAAAGAGGCTGAGCAAATTAAAAAAAAACAGTTCTCAACCTCCTACTAATCTTAGTCTGAATCATGCTTGTCTAGGGGGGTCAATCGGCCGAATGGTCGCCATCCTTCTCGAAAATAACTAAAAAATACAGGCTAACGCCGCAATTAGACCACGCATGGCCGTGCCACATGCTTGGCTCACGCGCAATCGAACAAACAGATATGTAACCCAGCAGCTACCACAGCGTTGGAAGCTCACGCAATCTCTACACACGCAGTGATCGAATCACACTCTACAAGGGTGATTCATATAGTATGGTATGCTGATGCTACTACCCAAAGATATTTCATTCGTGGCCGAAAACGGCATCTAATAAACTAAGTTGTCACGCGGTCCATCTCCAGATAGCAATTTGAACGCTTCTCAAAGTAAACAACAGAACTTATTCCCAAGCGTAACGGTACGCCTGGTGCTACGATGCTAGGGTGTGTTTTTTAACTGCTCGCTGTTGCTGGACCACAGCTGAGAACTACAGGGAGAATGTTGCAAAAAAGACACATTCGTGAAACAAATACTTAGAACTACACAATCGATCTCCCAGGCTGATTGTAGGCCCAAGCACGTGCACACACGTAAACTTGCTTGAAGCTTGGCTGTGTTTTAAATATTGGAGCTCCTGCCAACGTATATCTTCTTTGACATGAAGAGAGCCCAGGGAAGTAATCGATTTCCATTTCGCTTCTTATTACCAACTGGTGTCTGACAAGCATCAAAAACAATAATTTTTGTTTTTGTTTCATTATTCCGGTTAGAGGCTAAAAGCAACCGCTTATATACCTGGAGAAATTAACAGTCTCTTCATGTTCCTCGTCTCGAAACAGCTTTTCTTTTCCTAAACACGGAGAATAACACGCAACCTCACATAGTAGGCTGTCTTGCTGATGATGCATTTCTGTCAACCCTCCATATTGGAAACGCATTTCACGGGCGCTTTTCCTCGTCTGCGACTACAAAATGCTCTAAGTGAACTTGGCGTCCACTTTCCAGAGAGCTCGCGACAAGGGTACCCGTAAACCACCTCCATACATTTGCGTATGCATCCGACTTCACATTCGAAATTAATATTTTACTTCGTCGCGTTCGAGTTCATTTCGAAAATGACTGAAGGCACTTTGCAATATTTGGTTCAAGAGAGGAACACTGGGATATACTAAGGCACTTCGGCTCGACGAGCCACGTCAAATCTGCCAAGCAGCGGACAGCACCGCTGCTGCAGATGCTGTGCTTCTACAACATTCGTTGGTATAGTTCCTACCGTTGATTGAGAAACACTCCTATACTGTCAGGCCTTTGAGTAGAATATGAAGGCACTTGCTTACGAAATGACCGATTAGTAATCACCGAGGAGCGAATCAGTGACCACTTCATTCGAGGGACAACGCTGTCTGGGTAGAGTCATTGATCAGTTTCATGTTTAGGCGCGTTTGTGAGCTCGAGGAGAGCAACTGCAACAAAGCGCTGGCATAGACGAAACTTAAGGTCATATCGCGGAAGAAGGAACCATGACATAGATGAAATAAGGTTCCACCGTCATAAAAACAGAAGTTTCAAGAGTAACTAAAACGCCTTCTGCTTCCCAGAACACCCAGTTGAACAAAATACTGGTTCGTCAAAGTACTGGCTCCGAGGCGGAGGCGGTGTAACCGTAATACAAGCGGAAGTCACTGCCGACTCTGGGTTAAGCACCAGTGGCACTTAACCCCTTTCGATTCAGAGCTGTTAGCCCACGCAAGCATAACTCCAAGGTTTCACTCGATACCTGCGATTTCAGCATATTGCAAGTAGCCGGTTGTATATGATACGACGTTCAACGCTAGTGCTCATTTTGTGCGGGCAGGCAAAAACTCAGGGGCATCTTAGTCGCAACCACCGTGACGCACGCTGTAGGTGTTCCAAGCTTGAAATGAATTCGGCCGTTCGCATTAATCGCGTAATCACAATTTGGCTGCAGGTGAATTAATTAAACACACACATCCTTGCATCATGCAAAATCTTCTAGGGAATGTATTGCAGTATTCCATCATCATCCACCATCATCAACTGTCATGTTCTTTTTATGGAAAAAGTTTCAGTGGCGAAATGAATGCTTGTTTTCGTTCTTTTACTGATTTACACGAGCCAGGTCTCCAACGTTTGCCTTAAAGCACTCGGCTACGTCCTCTGTAAATGAAACAAACAAACGCATGTTTCATGAAAAGCGTGGAGGACCTTAAACTTTCATTTGGGCAAGTAGCAGCCAACGAAGAGTCAGCACTGCAATTCCCGGGGACTGGGAGCCATATTTGGTTTTGTATGCACACTCACATTGCATTGGATGCCACCGGTGCAGGTTTTTTTTTTTTTTTTTTTTGGGGGGGGGGGGGGGCGAGCTCACGGACAGTCGAGCCTTGCAGTACACGATATATCATAAGAAATCGCGAAAATATTCTGAAGTTCTTGCTAAATATTTGTTGGTTTTCATACAATGGACAAAAGGTAGTGGATTTCCGGAGAAAAAGATAAGGATCGAGTATACGTTTCAGGTATTTTTGTTGTCTCAAGACTTTTTTTTACGCGCTGGTATCCTCCTAAATTATCATAATAAGGTAATGTCGCTCCCCACATTCAGTAAACTAGAAAGATTTCCTGAATCCCGATCACGCCTATGTCTCCCAACATTATTGTGGACGCATAAGTTAGGAGTACGCACGAAAACACCTGAATATATTCATATTTCACACATTTAGAAGTTCCTATGTGTTGTATCTAAATAAGGCCTTTGAAAAAATAACGATTGAATTATGTCAAGTTAAATGTGCACACATTTTTAATCAGCCTTCTATCAAATTGAAGGGCAAAATCTCGATCGTTGGCTCCCATCCTCAATCCTCTCAATAGTATTTTTTTCCAGTGACTTTTCTTTTTTCTGCCATTCTCCTGAATAAATTGAAAAAAGTATTCGGCTTTTATTATTGTAATTTTCAAAGGTGTCCTTGGTATCGGAATGAGAAAAATACGCAATCAGTATATCACCTTAACATTGTTGCCCTGCCGAAAGCTTATAATATTATAGAATTTTATTGCTTTTATGTGTGCTTTTATATCGTCGGAACGCGCACATGCAATTAGAGCAAAGAATATGCGAGGAAAGAAGTCAATAGTCTGCGCTGTGCACCTTAGTACACTTGCTTTGCCATGTTATCAAGTATTAGTTTTCTAGGCATTCACAAACTAGTAAAACCTTTGTAATCTGCGGAGCGTATGTTGTAACGAATGATATGAGTTTAACTACAAAGACATTGACTAGTGTAACGGACGAGATCGCAGGTAGTCAAGCACGGGTGCCATTTCCTCAACCACCTCTTCTCGGGCTCCTACTCGCAGCTAACATTACGAAGAAATATCACCACTCGCAAGTACAATTTGCCTGAAAAACTGAGACGAATATCAAAAGACAAGACCAAAAGAACGAGGTAAAGGAATCCGCAGAGGCTGGCAGAGCAATTCCACAAACCTTATCCGAGCCTCAAGGAAGGCGGGTAAGCCAGATTCGTCGCTAAGTCGCAGCCGAAATACTAAAATAATTGGAGAAGGAATTGGGGAAGCAAAATAAGCGTGGGTGTGGCGAACGGTGGGACAGGGGACAGCGTCGGGACCGCAAAGGTTCGGAAAGCGGTCGCAGTTTGTCTTCCAGCCGCCACCGACAGAAAACCGCCCACATCTTCATAAAAAAAAAAAATAAAGAATGACTGGCCAGCCGCACCGTGCAAGCAATAAATTACTTCCCGAGGGCAACCACCCTACTTTCCCACAGAGCCCCTCTTGTATTTGCAATTCCGGTCCGCTATTGCAAAGGAAGGAAAGAAGGAAACAAGCAAACGAAAAAATTAAACGTTTCCGCGAACCCAGAATCAAACAACTGGCCGGCGCAGAGACGACACATGGACGCGACAAGTTGAAGCAAGATAGCGGGGGAAGCTCACTTTTTCCGCTACGTCTTCGCAGAAGAGAAGCTATAAGCTTCGAGGGAAGTTTGCTGCACCCTTCGTTGCAACGGCGGTCTTGGGAAGGCATCTGAGCAGCCTTACATCATGATCACTATCTCCCTCTTGTGTTCCTCGTGCTCGGAAAAGAGCCCTCGGAAGAAACGTTGGGGGCGCGAGCTGGCCTTTTAGGCTCAGGGGTGCTTTGGAGCATGCAAGCCCTCCATAAGAATAGCGAACTAACGTCTCTGGTAATTATTCGTAGTACGGATTCGTTTAGAAGAACAGCGCAAAAGAAAAAGTCCGCAAGAAAGTATCAACTACATCTAATAGTACACCTTCAGCACAAAATATTGTTTATTGTTCTTTCCGACACACAGATAAGTTCTGAAAAAAAAAAACTTAGAGGGCGCTTATGCTTCGCCTTTGAGAGTGCCACGTTATGTTATTCAGAGGTCGCTGACTACTTCTCGCACTTCCCGGCAACTGCAGCTTATGTAACCGTAATGTTTACCGGGGAATGCTGGCGGAGACCGCTATGCACGAAGGCGAGCTTTCTGGTATAGAAACGCGACCTTCTGCGTAGACTGATCCCGGAAGCATTGCAAAGCCGTGGCAAAAAAAAATTACAAAATTTTCAGGCTTCTCTTATTGTTTTTCACTTTTAATATTTTAGTCTGAGAAGATTCAACATAAAATGCATGCGCTGTCGGTCTTTTGTTTCATGACATTTGTTTGCGGGCTGTCATTGTCACAATTACGAGGAATAACTTTGTCAGGAATGTAAGACAAGGTGTGAGCAACTTTAGTGGTATGTATAATGGTGCGGTAATAGAACCCACATATACTGCATGCCATATAGCAAGGCGTAGCGTGTACATTTACCTAAATATAATTTTCTCTAGTGGACAACGCCGCCGACACTAACACCAAATTTGATCTAGCTGGTGCAACTCCTCGTGTGCCACAGGAAAAGCGCATATTGTTGCAAACGCAAAGAAGCGACGTCGCGAACATCCAAAGTAGTGGAGCAACATCAAACATGCTTTGCTGAAAAAAAAAAAACGTTATGCGTTTATTGGATTCACCGGTTATTCGAATTTCAAAACCGGTTACTCGGTTGGTTATTCGGTTAAGAGTATCGCGATATTCGGATAGCCTGATATTTGTTCCTCTGTACTTGTGGCGAAATTATCTCTCTTGCTCTCTCGTATTCTAACATTTGCACTTGGTTATTTTGGTGACCGCTGGTGGAAACCCAATATCTGCTCCGGTTAACCTCCTTACCTTTCCTTTTTTACGCGGAATATTCGTGTACGAATATTCGAATCCCAGGCTAACTGGTGATTTAAACCGGATAACCTAAATTTCCGTTTCTTGAAATCCGTATAACCGGATAACCAGTTTTCGAGAGCGGATTCACTTCCCTCCGGTTAAACCGGATAACCGGTTTGGCGGATATTTTCAAGCACTAATGCACAGTGAGTACCACCGCGTCGAAGCACAAACGAAAGGGCGCGGACGCGGGACGATTAACTTCACCTCCAGGCGCATTCCTCTTTCGGCGCTCGCTTTCCCCTTGCTGTTTCAAACATAATCTCGCCAATTTCACAGACGGGTAATCTACGCTTACGGGTAAAAGACCCCAGCGATGCCTAAATTGTAAATACACAATCTCACTGAAAGACAATAAGTCTAAGTTTAAGTGATGGAACATGCTGGAAAATGGGTTTTTGTTTGAGTTTCCTCGTAACAGAGTTATGTTTTCTCGTACATTGAAATTACAATCCGACGTGACCATGTCTGTAGTTTGTGGTTAAGTCGTACTTTACGATTTTTCTGGCGTATCTTACTTTGAGAAATTCAATTATTTCACTAACGCCTCTGCGCCACGCGGAGGGCCTGCGTAGTCGGTCTGGTTCGCAATGATATTCTCACCCGCGGATCGCAGCGCCCATGCCTACGCCGCCGCCGTATTTTCTGCGACACGAGGCCCCTGACGCTGTCGCGTTAAAAGGCGAACCCCATCTGGCAGAGCGTAGGCAAGAACAAAAAGTAGCGCTTAAGAGTAATTGCTTACACTTGTGAGCGCATAAGTATGCAAAGTGGTAAGGAAAGTCACAGCATGAGCAGTGATTGTGACTCCGACTTAAGTATGGGAGAAACAAGGTACGATCCAGCGTCCGACTTGCACCAGCAACCACGCACTATCGACTTCCAACAAGTTTCGACGGGATGCGGTGTTGGACTGGATTCCGAACAAACCAAAAACTACCTGGATATCGTCATACGACGGCGGGAGCGACAGGCCGCAGCCAAGCACAGCGCAGAATGCGTGTGAAGTTGACTTCTATATTGCCGGTGCCCCCGGCGAGCCTGTTCCTCACCGGTTAAATCACCGCAGCCGACGCGTACACGTCTATCGCCGCACGCAGCAGCACAAAAATTGGCTACAGTTTCTTTCTGACCCAAAATAGTAACTAATATAATACGCTTATGTCGAAATTGCTCCTGTTGTGCAAACAATTAGCGAAATCGGGAGCCACGGTGCAAGGCCATTTCGCAGGCACGTAGCACACACCAGCCGTCTCAGCGAATCAACCACCTTGGTTTGCACGTTTGCTCCTCGTGCCGAGCTATTGGCGCGCAGCGCCCCTGCTTGAGGCACATACGCTCACATCGTTTTAGGAATACCTATGCGTTTCAGCGAACTCTTCTTCAAAACGCCGGATTGACCTGACACATTCGATCCATGCAATGCAAGCGGAACCTGTGGATACCAAATTTCTGGACCAGGGCACCGTTTTCGATCCCACCATGAACCTGAGAAGCCACCAGCCTCGTGAGCGCCACGCTAAGCCTACAGGAGCGTAGGTGGTAGCGGCTGCGCCCAGCGGAACGGCGAGGCACGCGGCCGTAGATGGCGGCGCAAGCTCGAGCCGCGGAGGCCACGAAGAAGACACCGCAGGCATGGATTGCCGTGACACCGAACCCCAAGCATCCAAGCCCATGACCATAGGACCAAGTAGCAGCTACAGCTGTGGCGGTCCGACGAGAACACTAAACGCTGGAGAAGAGGACTGGCAAACGGTACTCACTCTGCGACAGCGTAAAGCGCAAGCAAAAGAACGCCAACAACAAGCATCAAGAAACGGACCCTGCTCCGAAAGAGCTCAAGCCCAGAATGCCTCCGGGAATAACAGACGACGGCCAAAATACCGCAAACTTCCACCACTGCCACGCGATGACTTCAAGGTCGTCATAAGACCCCACCAAGGACTTCCAATCTGATCCCTCACCAGCCAGTTGCTCGCCGAAGCGGTCATCGCAGCATGCAACGGCCACGTACAAGGTGAGCACTTCATGGTCCGTTTTAAACCAGGCTCCATTATTTTTATCGTATGGACCCCTTTGCAAGAAGTGGCGGAACGAGTACGCAAACTCACCTACATCGTCATCAATGGCAGGCCCCATGCCGTGAACACGTACGTGGCCACCGGAGACGAGGCTGTGCGCGGCGCAGTGCATGGCATACCGCCCCATACCCTATCTGACACCTTCAAGGTCAACTTACGTACCCGGTCCCAAGGTGTGGAAATAATTCAAGCCCTCATGCTCGGAGACTCAAAGACTGCAGTGATCACTTTTTACGGTGCGTTTGTACCACGCTACGTCTACTACCAAGGAGGAGAGCTAGCGTGCTACCCTTACAAAAATACGGTGCAAGTATGCAAACTGTGCCAACAAGTGGGGCACCGCACAGACGTGTTCCCGCAACCAGAACTCCAAGTGTGCCACACGTCTGGCACATCGGACCCCACGGAAGGACACGAATGCACCCCGCGCTGTGCCATGTACGGGGAGCCACACCTCAGAGGAGACCGTAGCTGCAAAAAAAAAAGACTGAAGCCAAACCGTCGCCTGCACCACACCAACGAATCTAGGCGCAACAAACCATGCTCGAAGACTGTACCAAATACCAATAGCAACCTGCAACATAAACATCGATCCCGATGGTTTAGCTCGGAAGAGGAAGAAGCAGCCTACAGAGACGAAGAATTCCCGAGACTCGGACACGGATCTGGCAGCCGCACTCCACGAGCGAGACACCAATCAAGATCCAGCTCGAGATCTCGATCGGGACCCAGACGTCGCAGCACGAGCCGCCACGAAACTTTCGCTTCTTGAAAACCCTAAAACCTATTCCAAACACCTTCTACAAAGTCCCGGGCAGCCCAACAGAAAGGCCAGCAACGAACCAACCCACAGGTAAGCTAGGCGTAACTTGCGTCATCCACTGCCAAAGCCATAACTGAAAGTCCCGAATACCAACGCATTCTTGCCGAAAACAAACTGTTAAAGCTAGCTTAGCAGAAATGAAACAAGAGCTGGCCGCCACTCCGCTGCACCCAAACTCAACCCATACCCTAAAATACGGAACCGGTGATAGCTAAGGAATTCGCAAAGCCAGAACCCGTCAATCAGGACACGCTGTCCAATCGGATCGCAATTTTAGCGCAGAAAATGCAGAATTTCCAACAACAAATTTGCACTTAAAAAGCTGTGTAGATGAATCCGTCAACAGCGTACGCGGCGCCATGCTTAAGCGAGCAAATGTTAGCCCGGGAGCCCCAACGCAGCGCCTGAAGGCTATAAAGACGACGGACCGCGAAGGTACTAATCATGCCAAATCGACGTCCAAATTCAAACGAAACCCTAGAAATTTGGCAATGGAATTGTCGCACTCTCCACAATAAGATATCCGCATTATCCCACTTCATGCAAACGGCGCCAATCCAGCCAGACGTAATATGTATTCAGGAACTCGGCAATAAGATACACACCCTACTGGGCTATGTTTACCACACCCACTTCGAGCACCCAAAAATCGCAACGCTGGTTAGAAAAGACATCGCAGTGAGTGTAAGTTACATGTCCCAACCAAATATTAAGCACCAAATTCTAACGATTTGGCCTTGTAAACGCAGCAAATCGAAAACCATCATAATGAACATCTAGCCCCCCAAGGGAACGAACCGCCTGTTTCAAATATCTGTTTCGGCACGCAAATTCGCTAGCACGAATTCAGGATAAAGTATTAGTTCTTGGGGATTTCAACTCACCACACACAGACTGGGGTTATCCGAGGGACTCTCCTAAAGGTCGCAACCTCGTGGAGGCGATGGAAGACCATAATATGAGGCTAGTCACAATCCTGGACTCTCCTAAGCGAACAGGACATAGCGTCACCCGAGATACTTTTCCGGACCTCACGTTTGCAAATAGTTTAGACCAAATCAGCTGGACTACCCTCCAGGAAAACCTAGGTAGCGACCACAGCATCATAAGCATTTCGGTAAACTCGCCCAAGATTACACGAGCACGAGGCCAAGCAACGATCACTGACTGGAAAGCGTATCGGCAGAGTAAACCAAACAGCGAGTTAAACATTGCGGCAACCAGGGCAGAACAAATACGGACGGCCAATAGATGGACCACGTTGGCGCTGACGGGCGATGTCCCGGCAGTTGACTCACATCTACTGCATCTCTGAGAAGCCAAGCGTAGCCTCATAAAACGATGGAAACGACAGAGGCATAATCAAAAACTAAAACAGAATAGCGAAACTGTCCCAAGAGGCGAATGAATACGCCCAACATTTGGATGATGACAATTGGATACAATTGTGCGTGTTCATGCAGGGCACCCTGCACACACACACACACACACACACACACACACACACACACACACACACACACACACACACACACACACACACACGCACACACAAAAAAAACGTGGGTCATACTCCACAGTATGATGGACCCATTAGGAACTAAAACAGTCACCTCCAGAATGCTAAGGCAAATAGCTAGCGAATTCGAAGGTACGGATGAGGAACGTTTGTAGAAACCTAGAGAAACCTATATAGGAAACTCTACCCAAAAGCAGCACTACCCTTGCCTACGACGGCACAGCTAACGATGAGCTGGATGCCCCAATAACAGTAGCGGAGGTACATGCAGCAGCGCAGTCCCTAAAGAAAAACACAGCCCCGGGCAGTGATAAAATGACTAATGTTATGATAAGAAATCTTAGCCACGCAACGCTTCATGAAATCACAGACTTCTTTAACACAGATCTAGGTTTGGGACACCGGCTGGGTGCGGAGACAGTGGAAAGAGGCTAAAATAATCCTCATACCCAAACGCGTGAAGGTCAAAAACTTTCAAAACCTACGACCAATCTCCCTCACAAACTGCATAGGGAAACTATTTGAAAAGTCGTGGTCACGCGCTTAACCACTCACATAGAAAGCAACCAACTCTTCTCACCCTCAATGTTTGTATTTCGGCCCCATCTATCCGGTCAAGACATTTCCCTCATGCTAAAGGACGAAGTCCTAAACCCTTCAGCCGGCAATAGAATAGTGGTAGCGCTAAACCTTAACAAAGCGTTCGATACCATATCGAACTAGCTCACACTGGAAGAGCTGCAAGAATTAGGTTGTGGTGCGAAAACATACGCCTACATACGCTCTTTTCTGGAAGATGGCACGGCCACCTATAGGTGTCGACTCACTCCGATCAGAAGAAATACAGGTACCAGGCAGAGGCACACGGCAGGGTTCCATCTTGTCACCACTGCTATTTAACATCAGAATGCGCAGGCTCGCTCTGTCCCTGGAGACAATACCAGATCTAGGTCATGCACTGTACGCTGACGATATTACCTTATGGGTCTCGACAGGCTCGAGTGGGCATAAGAAAAACACCCTAAAGGAGGCAATAAACAAAGTAGAAGCCTTCACAGACATGGCGGACATGTGCTGCGCACCGGAGAAATCACAATTTATTCGAATTAAAACAAAATACATGCGCACAGAACCAGAGATCCGGCTAACACGCCAAGGCCAACCAATACGGCAAGTGCAAAAACTGCGAATTCTGGGCCTCTCGTTATAAAGTAACAGCCGTGTAGATCACACCCTACTCCTGCTTAAATATACAGTGCAACAGGTGGCCCGAATGATACACAGGGTAACCTTCCACAGGAAGGGCTTTAAAGAGGACGAAACGATCAGATTGATACAAGCTTTCATAATCAGCAGGGTGACGTACAGCCTACCTTACCTAGCACCCTACAAACACAGAAATACGAGCCATCAACATCCTGATACGCACGGCGTACAAAACCGCCCTGGGGCTACCTAAAAATACCGCCACAGATAGACTGGAGGCCCTAGGTTTGCACTACACGTACGAATAGCACGCAGCCACGGTGATAATATCTCAAAGGGAAAGACTCAATATCACCGCAACAAGCGGGGCCCTGCTCGGGCACTTAGGGTGTCCCCTATGACTCCAGTACCTAAACGAGGAAACCACCCCAATGCCCCGGGAAATACGGAATCGAATAATAGCTTCTCCAATACCCAAAAGCATGAATCCTAAATATAATCAACGTAGAAGGCAGAGAAGGGCTAATAATCTGCAAAAGTGCTTCGGCTCACATCCCAGAACGATGTACACAGACGTAGCTAAAATACAAGATAACAGATACTGCCTAGCGGCTGTAAGCCAACGATCGATCATAAAATCAGCCAGTATGGCAGAGGCGGTAGCAATCGCCCTAGCCATCAAGGATAAAGACCGGAGAGGAGAGTCAGCCTTGGTACTCACTGATTCCCAAGTAGCCTGCCGCCTCTATTTAATTGGAAACATCTCTCTATTTAACTTAAACATTTTGGGACATTGCTTACAAGAACATCATGCCATCGTGTGGTGTCCAGCACACACGGGACTGGAGGGAAATGAAAGGGCGGATCGGCTAGCTCGCGCGTTTCACATCCGAGCGCCGAGGAGTCCTATCGACGAACCTCTAACAAGCTCACGTGACGTCCTGGAAAACCAGCGACGTGACCGCGAAAAATTTAGTAATCCGCACCCGGACCTTACCGGGGAACAGGCTTGTGACTGGCGCCGACTACAAACGAACACGTACTCAAATATATACCGACAACACCGTATGAGTCCCACGCAATACGGGGACATCTGTCCATGGTGTGGAGAGCGGCTCACTGTTGCCCACATTACGTAGGAGTGCAATTCGCGGCCCCCAAATATCAGTTCCGCCAAATTAGGGCAAATACCCAGAAAGAGTTAGTGGGAGGCATGGCTTGGTAGCACGGAACGGGAGAGCCAACTGGCTCTCCTCGACCAAGTCCGGCGAGCCCCTAAGGCCAGTGGAGCCCTGGACTGAGGGCTCCACTGTGAGTTGTACTGGCGGTGAGTGGCTTAACGAATTTTGTTTACTTCGGTTGACCCATTTATGCCGCTAGGTGGGACGTCGTACGCTAACTTCGCGTTGCAGCCAAAATACACACTCAAATTCCTCGCACAGCCGGAGCGCTGTCTCTTTTGAGAATCTGAATTGTCGCCGGAATCCCTCGTCTTTCATCTCAAAGGCGCCTTGTCGACCTCGAGGTTGTCGCTGTCTATCACGGAGGCTCGCTAAAAGCACGATAACAGGCGCCACAGGCACCGCACACGCCGTCCTTTTGCTTCGAGTGCCGCGATCTCGCCCGTGCACACGGCACGCACAGGCTCTGCACACGGCACACCGCGCTTCGGATCAGACCGAAGCAGCGCGCGCGGCTTCGCTTCGTAGCAGACGACAAATTCGGTTTCCGCGTGATTGACATGTGCGTGACGTCATCAAAAAATGCGTTCGCGCCCTGAGGCGATGGCGTCACCCAGGCGGCGACCAATCGCTGCACGCAAACCGAATCCTTCGAAAACCGAAGCGTTGCAGAATACGGCCCCAGGGCACCTCTGTAACTGGTACGGTAAATTGTCACACCCCGTGTATCGGGGTGCGATCGTTATAGATGCGTTGTTTTAGGAGTAAATAAGTAAATTTATTAGTTTCCGTTGGTTTCTTCCCAAAAACAGTGCGGCGTTTTGCCATTTTTAGTGCCCCATCTTTCATTTGAGTTGAAAAGCGTGGCAGGATTTTTTTTTTTTTTTTGAAGCGAAAGCTTCATTACGCTACCTCGGGCTGCCATCGGCGACTCAACAGTTTTCACCTTGAGAGGTAGAGGTCGAACCACAAGAGAGCAATAAGGCGCGTTTATAGTCCGACGTTATCGTTGCTCACACTTTGTCTTGCATTATTTACAAACTTATTCCTCGGATGTTTGAGTATGACAGCTCACAAACAAATATCATGAAACAAAACACCGGCAGCGCATGCCTTTTATGTTAAATATTCTCAAACTAATATTAAAAGTGCGAAACAAAAAATTGACAGTCACTTTAGCATACGCCGAAGAGGGTGAAGGCGAAAGCCTGTGCGCTCAAGTGGCATTCATTAAATTACTTGACATTCTCATTCGAATGCACTGTTACGTTTGAAGCGAACGCTTCATCACGCTACCTCGGGAAGCTGTCGGCGACTCGAAAGTTTTCACCTTGAGAGCTAGAGATCAAACCACAAGAGAGCATTAGGGCGCGTTTATAGTCCGACGTTATCGGGACGCGGGCAAGCGTCATCAGACGCCGGGCGCGTCGGAGCGCATTGGCCGCGCGTCCGGTTACGTTGACGGCGCCAGTACGTCGAACCATCGATTGAACTATAGCTGCTGTTGTTCTCGCCAACGTGACATAACGTGTGCGCGCGTTCATGCTACGTCGGACTATATATAGGCCTTTACGGAGCCCTGAAAGCAGACATTGCCGCCGTTGCCCGAGTAGAGTTCGGCACGACTGCGAGTTGCAACCAAGTCTCACTACTTTACTGATCGTCGCAGTGTCTTCATAGGCATAAAAAAGTGATGAATAAACACTCTATTAATTGCAAACATGTCCGTATATCATTGCGAAACCACACCTCGGCCACAGCTAGACAATGGGCCTTGCCAGGACCATGAAGCTTTCGCTATCAACCAGGTTTAAGCAAAGCTAAACCACGCCAATTTTTTTAGTATCCCTTCAACTAGCAATTCCGGCGTGGCAATACTTATAAGAAAGCTTTAGCTCAGGAGCTCCGATCTAAATACATGGAAGGAAGACATCGTTTTTCTCGGCAATTACTGGTTCAAATTTTACGACATTTGTGGCATTCAAAATAAAAAAAAAATCTAGGGACTATATCCAGGGAATTCTTTTCATTTAGGTCCTCAATGTCATCACAAAAATTGTTGAAAATGTTCATATTGAAAGAAACTCAAATGCCAAGTTTAGAGCTATGTAATTCAACAATACCATAGATTATGTAAACTGATAATAAGGTTAGGTACACTGCACTTAATAATGCATCAGCAGCGGACAAATTTCTTTTGTAATATACAAAACTGCAATATACCATTTAGTTTTTTGGACTCTTACCAGTTTTCAGAAATTCTTTTACCACATTGCAAGTGGTAAATTGGAATGCTGCTTGATACTGTAACTGGAATTTAACACCTACACTCATATGGAACGTATTTCAAGAAAGTTGACGGATAAGTCTGGTGATGAGCACATCCTAATGCATTTTTACCTGTCATAATTGTTGTTGGAGGCGTACCAGTTTAAAAGCACCTCCTCGTTATGCCCTCCCGTTCAAGAGCCCCGCGATAGCGACGTGCAAGAGGGAACCCACATTTGACTGCAGTTAGTGCTCGAAATTGTATTTGCCTTCTCCGTCCATCCGTCTATCCCGTACGTCCGTCGTTTCCGTTACGTTGACGATGACTGTGGCCGCCAACCACAATACACAAACGACAATCTTTTTTCGTTGTGAGGTGACCTCGTCATCCCCAGCTTCGCACTGCCACAGCGTGAAAAAAGATACAATAAAAAATTAAAACAAAACGTCTATCAACCACCTCCGCCTGGATATTATCCCATTACAGTGAAACAATGGAAATTTTGAAGTTGTAGAGCTAACAGCAAGGTTAGCGCGCAATTTTTTTCTTAATTACAGGGAAGCAAAACCGTAACACTTAAACTAAACACATCTTGAATCAATGATCAGGCGCATTAAAACTGAAATTGAAGACGTTAAAACACTCTTAGTAGCTCACTGGTCTCCTGCGCTATTTCCTTCCTGTTGCCTAGGATGGACAACTGCGTGCACGTGAGTGTGATCGACGGTGAACTTACACATGTACCGTATTTTCCAGAAAGCATACTCTACGCTTCTACAACTGTTCCTCTAAGCCTATCTTTGCTGCTTGCTATAACGTTGGTGTCCTTGAAATTCGGGGTACACTTGCACCTAGAGCAGTGAAGAGCAAGATTCCCTTCTATTGCCACTCTACTATCAAAGTTTTTGTGCTCCTGGAGCCTCTTGTTGAGGCACTGCCCGTCTGTACAATGTTTGCTTTATAAGCACAAGTATGTTATTCTAACTAGCCACAACGAAAGCCTTAATATTTCTCTCTATTGCATCTATAAAGCCCAAAAACCTGTTAGTCATCATAATCATCATCAGCCTATTTTATTGGACACTCAAGGCGGATTTCTGGCGTCACCGTCGCCGTCGTCGTGACGTTCTGTATGACGTCAACGGCGATGAAATCGTCGCCGCGCGCCGTATGCTGTATGTGCTAGTGAGAGCGCGCGAGGGACGCGCGCTTTCACGAGGAGCGGACGCACGGCGGAGAGCAAACACGCGTTTTGCGCCGTGCTCCCTGAAGAGCTGCAGAATTAAGCGTCTCTTCGCTCCTTTACATTCATCTTATATAAGAGCAAACGCGACGTCTTTCGTCGCGCGAAAGGCCGTGGGGGACCGGAGGGAGGGAGAGAGGGGAGGCGACGTTTAGCTGCGGCACCAAATGCGTAATTATATAAACACGTTGCGAGGCGAGAAGGTGGCAGAGACTTCCGACGCTGCTCGACTAGTAACCTCCGAGCCGCCCCCAGAGGCACCGGCAACAGTCACCAACGCCGCGCCCGTTCGGTGCGAACGCGGGCAAAACGCCGACGGCGTCGACAACAGTTCCGCGCGTTGCTAGTGTTGCTGCGTGTCCAAGTTTATACAGCTGATAAAACTACTATCCTTACTCCGTATAGCTCTCTACCAATTTGCTATCGCAATTGATGCCTCGCGTTTCGGGTGAAACTGCGGCATTTTTGTGTCCACTGCAGTACGAAGGCCTCTCCCTGCGATATCCAATTACTCCTGTCTTGCGCTAGCTCATTCCAACTTGCGCCTGCAAATTTGCTAATTTCATCAGCCCACCTCGTTTTCCTCCCTCCTCGACTGCGCTTTCTTTCCCTTGGCATCCATTCTGTAACTCTAATGGTCCACGGGTTATCAACCCTACGGATTACATGGCCCGCCCAGCTCCATTTTTTTCTCTTACTGTCAACTAGAATATCGGCTATCCCCGTTTGCTGTGTGATACACACAGCTCTCTTCCAGTCTCTTAAAGTTACGCCTAACAATTTTCGTTCCATCGCTTGGTGCACGGTCCTTAACTTGTTCTCTAGCTTCTTTGTTAACTTCCAAGTTTCTGCCCCATATGTCATCACCGGTAGAATGTAATGATTGTACACTTTTCTTTACAACGACAGTGGTAATCTCTCAGTCAGGATTTGGCAATGCCTACCGTATGCACTCCAATCCAATTTTATTCTTCTGTAAATTTCTTTCTCATGATCAGAGTCACCTGTGAGTAATTGGCCTAGATAAACGTACTCTTTTACAGACTCTAGAGGCTGACTGTCGATCCTGAATTCTTGTTCCCTTGCCAGGCTATTGCACATTATCTTCGACTTCTACATAATAATCTTCAACTCCACTCTTACCCTTTCTCGGTTAAGGTCCTCGATCATCTGTTGTAATTTGTCCCCAGTGTTGCTGAACAGGACAATGTCATCTGAAAGCCAAAGGTTGCTCAGATATTCGCCGTTGATCCTCACTCCTAAGCCTTCCTCATCCAATAGCTTGAATACTTCTAAGCATGCAGTGAATAGCATTGGAGCGATTGTGTCTCCTTGCCTGACCCCTTTCGTGATATGTACTTTTGTACTCTTTTCTACTTTTCCAAAAATGTAGAAGGAGAAACCTGTTAGTATAACACTGCAGTATAACATTACAATATATTCAATGGTTTTGTTATAGACGTGTAAGAAATAACTTCCTTCAAAACTATAGGAGTAGATGCGAACTCTGAAATTTCGTTGAGCATTTAACCTAACGCGTTTAAGAAAGTAAGCAATTTCGCTATGTGATTTCATATTATATGGAAACGCGAAATTTTCTATTTACAATCAGAACCCCAGTTCCGAGATGTGTAATTTACAGTGGTCTGGAAATACAGTCACTTTTGTCGTTCCGACGTCGCTCTCATCCTACCATCCTAATTTTTGATAGGCGATAATCTTTTAGGTGGGGACTTCCAATGATAAGTCCGTTTGAAGTTTGGCATATCACACTTCGAAAAGAATGTACCATAATGCTAACCCCAATGCGGATTTTATTCTTGCTGGAATTATTATGAAATACCAAGACTACGTAATATTGTGACGGCCGTAAGCAAGTGAGCTCAGCATGTCGCCAGTGACATCTGGCGCGCTTTTCGCGTACTCAATTCGCCTTCATTTGACGACGCACGAATAGATGGCAGCACCGAAACGCCGTTCGTTCCGGGTAACAGAGCCTGACTTGGTCCCTAGGCCCTTGAGTATCGACCTTCTAAGCTTTAACGGGATGATTATCTGGCTGATGCATTCCTTGTGTTAGGATGAAACGTGACAGTTTATCAGTGAAACGTCAATAACGTCTGATTCAAAATATATCACCAGTGATGTGGGTGAAGCCTTATCGAATATAATATTTTCGATCGGCTACACTGAGCTTGAACAATGCCGTGAAGCGGGCAGTACAGCTGTACCTGGCTAGTGCGCCTATATAAATTCACTAGCACTTTTGGAAACGCGCTTTTGCGCGTGTGCTCCCAACGTCAAGGATTGAAAAGCTAATAATTTAAGTATCGTGAGATGCATTCCCGGGAATGTCGCTGGGGTGTTTATTATTTTACAGCGAACATTAATGCACCCTAACTAAAGCTGTTGCATCTGGAAATGTTACTCGTGTGCAGTGACGGCCATTGCAGAGCTGAGGCCGAATATTACAAATAGTTTTGTTCGTATGTGCGTTTTTGCCAATAATTGTCCAGTTGCCTTCAGTCACACTACGATTAGCTTCAGGATTAGGTGACATTTTCTCTGGCGAATAGTAGTTGCGTAAGATGTTTCAATGAATGCGAGCCCTCACTTTGCTGTGAATTAGCCTGGGAGAAGTCTACATGCGCAGTCCGGCCTTGTTATCTTTAAGCGCACTTCATATCTTAAGAAATTAAACCATGCATCGCCTGCACCAGTACATATTCCGCACCCCACGCAATTATAACTTTTAAACTTTGTACGGTATTACCAGCCCTACAGCATTGCCAAGATTGGGTCAGTGGTATCTGCTACTCATCTAAAACAAATTTAGCTAATGTGAAATTTTGTAGCATTTGGACTCAAATGGCTTAGTTAAAGCGGTGTAACGCGGAAGTTGAGGCTTAAACAAAGGCGGTATACAAACCGGCTAAACTCGCGGAGGATACAGAAGTAAGCGTTTTCGGGCTTAAAACAATGCTAATCTATTTATTTACTACAACGTAAATAAAAGGCCACCCGCAAAGAGCAAACATTATGTTTGTACATTTACATAATGTCTGCTCCTCACCTGTAGTAAAAAATATTTCTGTAGAAAATTCAGAGGTAGCTTGCGCAACTTGTCTGGGTGTTCCCATGCAGTTCCCTGCTCATTTGGTTCGGTAAAGGAGCTTGTAGCAAGTACGGTTTTACAGCGAGTATTACGTCATTGAAATATCCGTTGCTCAGTTCTCAATACACGGATATGATGATTGAATGAGATCCCCTTTCAAACAGGGCGATGACAAAAAAAAATTACACCGTCTTCCCGAGGGGAACCATGGGCTGATGCGGAGCATCGCGTTCGTTATAACCGCGTTAATTACGTTGTTATTACGGTGTTATTAACGTTGTTAACTTGATGTTATTACGTTTTTATTACGTGTTAACTTGCGTTGGTCACCATCACATCCCGTGAACGCCGTTATAACGACCGCGATGCTGCGCATCAGCCCATGGTTCTCCTCGGGAAGGTGGTGTAATTTTATTTGAAGAAGAGTAATGAAATTGCGTAGACGAAGGTGAAACGGTTAATGAATGTCTTGATTGAGCAGCGTCTATTTGAGGTGTGCACTTGCTTTGAGTATGATGGCTTTGTGGTCGGTGAAATGAACTGTGAGTGGATCTCGTAGCAGTGGTTGTATCTTGAAATTGCTGAAGACGTGATCGATGCATGTTCCGTGAATGGTAGTTGGCTGTTGTTTGCGGTCGTCGTGTGATGCGTGTTGTAGTGAGTGGTGTGATGACATGTACTCAACCATCCAATCGTTCTTCATGATGTCGACATTAAAGTCGCCAATGAGCATGAAAGATTGTGTGTCTGCGTATTGTTGCTTTCGGTATTCACCCATGGCCTCGTCGATGTACTTCTCCACGGCTGTGCGTGAGAGGTTGGGTGCGAGGTACATTGTCGTGACGTTAACGCCGTAGACGCTAGCGGCACAATGCTCGCCGTTGCTACGTTGGTCAGCAGTGGGGCGCAGTTCTAGGTCCAGCGCGTTGACGGAACGTTTGTCGGAACGCTTGACGTAGATTTCCACACCGCCCGCAGGTCGTCCAAACCCCTGCGTACGCGCGACCGTAGCGTAGCCCGCAATGTCGACGTTCACGGCGTTCCACGTCTCCGTAAAGCAGAGCACATCCACTTTGCTGAGCACCGGATCTCGCTCAATGTCTAACGCATGAGCGCTGAGCGATCTGGTGTTTAGGAGTGCTAGCGTGAATTCGGTCTCTGCGTGAACGCCGGTCTCGAGCACGTGCAAGTACCGGTGCGTGACGGTGTCTAGCTTGTGTTTGTGCAAGCGTTCAAACTCGTCCGCCATGTTCTTGTCGGCGTTGGCGTGTCTGTGATGGAAGCAGTGATCGCCGGCCGAGTTGGTGAGGTATAGGTTGTTGATGTTTGTGCAACGGCTCAGCGCAACGTACACCAACTTTTGCGGATGGATCTTTGCGTACTCGTACACGACCTCGGAGTACGTGCTGCCCTGAGACTTGTGTACGGTAATGGCGCTGGCCTGCACGAGAGGGAACTGGGACCGTTTGCAGGTAACGCCGAACTTGCGGTCGATGGTTAGCGCTAGAAACTGTCATTCGATCGGGATCCACGCACTTTCTACGACGTACCCTTTGCGTGTGGCTTCTTGTATCGCTCGTTTGGAACGCGCACGAGTGATCCTGCCGGTGGTAGGAACGTCAAACTGTAGCCACAGGTGGTTGGGGTAGGCGTCGTCGGCGGGCTGGCGCTCGCAAAGCTTTAACGTGATGACAGCGCCGTTGACGAGTCTATCCACTACGTCGATGTTGGACGTGATCATGCACGGTTTCCCCACCACCAGCAGAATCTCCCGCGGAAGGTTTCCAAACTCGCTGGTAGTCATCTTGTCAACCTTGCGTTTAGCGTTTTGGATGAGGAGGAGGAGAGAGAGAGAGGCGCGCATGCGCGCGCTATCGCACAGGTGGCGGATGAAGACACGGAGGGAGAAGCGCGTTATCGAACAGATGGCCTGGAGAGAATGAGGAGAGGTGCGGACGGACGCTGACGCCGACGCCAACGACGCCGCGGGACAGGCCGCCGCTATAAGATGCTCCGCATCTAAAGCCGGCAGATCCGATATCGATGTTATCCGAAGCAGTGTGCGGAGAGCCTACCAAGTTAACGAAACGATAATGGGAGCACTAAGACGTAGGCGGCTTTTTCATGACCTACATGACAGGCATGTCATGTCATTTACGTCATGAGTCCTCAGGAGTCCCTTTAGCAACGCCCAGGAAACCTTAAGGCGAAAGCCTATAGCAATGCTTATGACTATGGCTTCAACCATTGACTTTTAGACTTTACTTCACTTAGTAACACATTCAAACCCATTCCATTGGTTTTTGAGTGTTAGTATTTTTTCGCTGTGTCATTGTCGTTTTTGCTGAGTTATTCTCACGACTATGACTTCTAGCATCATCCTTTAGTGTTGCCTTCACTTAGTACCCACGTTCGAACCCATTTCAGTGGTTTTTGAGTGTTAATTATTGTTTTTTCGCGGGGTGATTGTCATTTTAGGCGGCTGTTTTATGACCTACATGACACGCATGTCATGACCTATCATTTATGGTCGTCATACACTGTTGTCATACTAAGCAATTTTGGTACCTACTAAGTTAACCATGTGACCATGAGAGCACCAAGACATAGGCAGTTGTTTCATAACCTACATGACACACGTCATGATATTCGTCAATCATTTCATATTATGCCAATTTTGGTAAATGCCAAGTTAACGATTCGACCATGAGAGCACCAAGACGTATGGTGCTAGATAGATAGATAGATAGATAGATAGATAGATAGATAGATAGATAGATAGATAGATAGATAGATAGATAGATAGATAGATAGATAGATAGATAGATAGATAGATAGAGAGATAGATAGATACTGTCAAAGTGGCAAATTTTCGCCAGGAAATGCTTCGCATTTAATAATCACCTAGCCTAATTGAGTTACGACGAAAGTGGCGCGCGTCATGAAGTGTCCACATGTAAGGCAATATGGGAATCGTGAGGGAAGGCGCTCCGTTGTCTGCTTCACTTGAGGCCGCGCGCGTATTATGTGCCTCGTCTAACTGGAGCCAAGCATTTCTTCTGCCAGTCTAAGCTAACTGTAGCACGAGAGGTTAGGAGCATATATACGAATGACCCTAGTAGCCACAAAAGATTGTGTGGGTTCCGCAGACATCACGTGTCCGCGCAGTCGGTGCACCGAGTGCATCCAGCCTGTTTTCTCTAAACGCACGGAACTCGTAGCCACGACACACCGCTAAAAAGACAGAGGCACGCCATCAGAACTTGGGGTAAGTGTTACACAACTAGCTTGTTGCATTTCCGCTGTCCGTATGCGCGAAGAAATTCCCTAAGCAATCGCACGTCAAGCGATTGGGTAGGTATAAATTTTTTGGATGGACCCTTAGCCAAGTTTCTTTTGCACTGGAAAATGCCCTTGTGCTAGATAAAATGCCTAAAATGTTTATTTAAACTGATGTTTCTGATTGTGTCTTCACATACCTTTTGAGTCGCTGCGTCTGAATGTGTCTTTCCATACGAAATAGAATCACCTAGCCCCCCACACCCCAAGAAAAACAGAAAAAAAATGGAGGACGCTTAAGCTTCGCCTTTAAGAGTGGAACGTGATCGGGTTATCGGGCCCCGTTCGCATCGCATTTTTCTTTGAGTAGACTTCACTGCAACACAGAACATGGGAAAGCCAGCTTACAAAGACCAAGCTTACACCGATCCCCTTAAAGTAGGCTTCACTTTTAAATAGAAATACATTGCTGGGAAATCGTTTTCCAGGGGCAATATAAGCCGTCTTATATTAAAATGTGAAAGCCCTAGGACATTTTTTATTATTTTATTAATTGTTTGCTATTGCCCAGATGCGCGCGCGTGTCCAAAACCCATTATAGGCAGGAAAAGTCCAAATTTGAACTGCCGAAGATGCGAGGGCCACCTGGATATGATTTTCGCAAGTAACCTACACGAGTGTGCTGCTGAGGGTATGGAAGAAATGCCGGAAAAGGTGTTTGTTTTTGAGTTCCCTCGTAACAGAATTATGTTTACTTGTACATTCAAATTACAATCCGACGCCACCATTCTGTAGGTTGTGGTTCAATCGTACTTTACCAATTTTTTGACGTGTTTTACTGTGAGAAATTTAATTTTCGTTCACTAACACCTTTTGCGGTCGCAGTGGTTCGGGATGATTTTCTCTGCCACGGACGCCGGCGCTTACGCCGGTGCCGAAGCCGGCGCCGACACCGGATTTTCTGCGACACGGGGCGTTAACGTTGTCGCGTTAAAACAAAGATTCATTTCGCTATAGTAGCAATTCAAGTACAGAAGCAAGTCGTGGGTAAACTCAGCTAGTTGGGTTAGGAAGAGAGGTGTTTGCGGAAGGGCTGTTGTAGCGGGTAAAATACGTCGAGACACTCAAGATGTTTCCATATGTTGGATGTTATGATATTGTTACGGAGCGATCCATACATGGATCAACGCGATGCTTGACAGCGCGACAAAGACGATGGTGAAGACGCTAGCTCTTGGGCCGGATCGGACATCTCTTGCCCTAGCCTCATCTGTATATATTTTGTAAATACATCCTTCGCCTCCATCTCGCTTCCGTGACACTTTGGTGGAGGTGCGGGGTACGTCTCGCCTCGCAATGGAACTTCGCAGCGGCCGTCGTTTCAGAGATCTGTCTGCAATGGCGGAGGACACAGCGTCTACATCAGCACCCGCCACTTCAACGGTCGTTCCTGGCACGTTCTCCGGTTCCGGTGACGCGGACATTGAAGACTGGCTGCCGGAGAATGAATGCGTGAGTAAAAACAACCGATGGGACCCTACCATGATGTTGGCAAATATAATCTTCTACCTGACAGGCACTGCGAAGGTATGGTTCGATAATCACGAATCTGAGATTGGGAGCTGAGCCACCTGCAAAGAAAAACTCCGAGAATTGTTTGGGAAGCCCATTGGCCGGAATATCGCCGCGAGAAAGACGCTCGCGTCACGTGCGCAGACGGCTACTAAATCTTACGTCGCGTACATAGAACACGTATTAGCGCTATGCCGAAAGGCCGACGCCGAGATGCCGGAGGACGACAAGGTTGGGCATATCTTGAAAGGGATCGTGGACGACGCCTTCAACAATTTATTGCTTAGAAATTGTTCTACAGTCGACGCTATTATAAAGGAGTGCCGGTGCTTTGAGCAGGCTAAAAGCCGGCGCATTGGCCACTCGTTTGCCAGGCTTCCCAACACGGCGGCAACGTCCTCTTGCGAAGACCGCACGGCTGCGCAACTCTCAGTTCCACCAGATCAGCTGACACGTATTGTACGCCGCGAACTTGAGGCCATGACTCCTGCTCTTGTTCCCGCCGGTGACTCAAGCTCGATTACGTCTCCATTCGTTCAAGCCATTGTCCGGCAGGAGCTCGCCAACATGGGCATTCACTCTGTGTGCACCGTTGCCAGCCCAACACAAACTTGGTGGCGTCCGCCCTCTTCCTATCAAGAGCAGCTATACGCTACTCGAGATCACGACCCTGCTGCGTGGCAAACCCCTGACGATCGACCGATATCTTTCACTTGTCACCGTATCGGCCACGTCGCCCGTTATTGCGCCACCCGCTGGTCCTCGGTGCCTCGAATGCTGTCTACCCCTTACCTGCGTCCCGAGAGTACCCGCTTTCCGCCTTCAACCCAGTCTTATTTTCCCAACGCTGATGTTTCCGCCAGGATAAGTAGCCGCTCCCCGTCGCCGCGTGGCCACCAGTCACGCTCGCCTCCAGGCCGTCGCCCGTCGTCTCGCTCACCACAGACTCGCCGCACGTCGTCCCCCTTCAACCCTGCTCGTGCCTATCAGGAAAACTAAACAATGCAGCACCCGGAGGTGACGCTGCATTGACGAATGCCACCACAAATCCTCTTCTGACGCTGCCGACAAGACGAAGCTTGTTAGACGTTGATGGCGTAACTATTTCTGCACACATCGATACTGGCGCGCACATCTCTGTAATGAGTGCAGATTTTCGTCGACGCCTTCATAAAGTCCTCACGCCTACCGCCTCCCGCATCCTCCGCGTCGCTGATGGAGGGACTCCTGGCGTTCTTGGGATGTGCACAGCCCGCGTCTGCATTGCTGTATCCCACTTCCGTCGAATTTGCCGTCATCGAGAAGTGCCCCCATGACCTTATCCTCGGCTTAGATTTTTTATTGCGATAGCAATTATATGGACACTCCAAAGCAGATTTCTGGCGTCGCCGTCGCCGTTGCCGTCGCCGTCGCCGTCGCCGTGAGGTTCCGTATGACGTCAATGGAGATGAAATCGTCGCCGCGAGCCGCCGAACGCTGTATGTGCGAGTGAAAGGGCGCGAGGGACGCGCGCTTTCACGGGGAGTGAACGCACAGCGGAGAACAAACGCGCGTTCTGTGCCGTGCTCCCTTAAGGGCTGCAGAAGTAGGCGTCTCTTTCCTCCTTTACAATCACCATATATGTAGAGCAAACGCGCCTTCTTCTGACGCACGAAAGGCCATGGGGGGGGCAGGGAAGGGAGGCGACGTTTAGCTGCGGCACCAAGTGCCTATTTATATCAGAGGCTCCGGCAACAGTCACCAACGCCGCACGCATTTTGTGCGAACGCGGGCAAAACGCCGACGGCGTCGACAACAGTGCTGTGTGTTGCCGGTGCTGCTGCATGACCAAGTTTGTACAGCGGATAAAACTACTATCCTTACTCCGTATAGCTCTCTACTAAGTTGCTATCGCAATTGATGCTTCGCCTTTCGGGTGAAACTGCGACAACTTTTTGTCTACTCATTTTGCCCTCATTGATTGTGCGACCGGTGCTCTTCAGCTTGAGCAGCTGCCCCATCCCCCTGACAGTCCAGCCGACATAACGCCACGCTTATGCTCTCGCCACCACCTTCGTTTGCCGCCTCAAGCTGCTACATACGTTGCTTTGACCTCTTCACGCGACATTCCCGATGGCGACTACGTCTTGTCTCCGATTATCGACGTCCTGTTAGCCCGCGATGTCACCCTGGCTCACACCATTATTTCCGTTGCTGATAACACGGTGGTCGTGCCGCTTCTCAACGTCAGCCTGTTTACTCAGGTTATCCCGCAAGGCATGCCGCTGGCCTCCATTTCCGCACTTGACCCCTGCAATATTGCCGCTTTGGATGCCGATGTTTCGCCGCCTTCTTGCTCGGCTTACTTCGCGCCTTCGTCTCTCTATGACATTAACAAGATGATTGCTCGCGATCTGACCCAGGCGCAAGCCCAAGATCTCTACTGGGTACTGGCGTCCTATCGTGACATCTTTGATTTTGACGGCCGTCCTCTAGGCCAAACATCTGTCGTGGCTCATCGAATCAACACTAGTGACGCCACTCCTATACGCCGACATCCATATCGCGTTTCGCATCACGAACGTCAAGTCATCTAGAACGAGGTCCACAAAACGATTACAAAAGATGTCCCAGAACCTTCACCTAGCCCATGGGCCTCCCCTGTCGTTCTCGTGAAAAAGGACGGCAGCTGGCGTTTCTGCGTTGATTATCGGAAGTTGAACAAAGTCGCTCATAAAGAAGTCTACCCTTTGCCTCGTATCGATGACGCCCTCGATTGCCTTCATGGAGCCCACTATTTTATTGCGATAGCAATTATATGGACACTACAAAGCAGATTTCTGCCGTCGGCATCGCCATCGTCGTCGTCGCCGTCACCGTGAGGTTCCGTATGACGTCAACGGCGATGAAGTCGTCGCCGCGCTCCGGACGCTGTATGTGCGAGTGGAAGGGGCGTGAGGGACGCGCGCTTCACGGGGAGCGAACGCACGTCGGCGAGCAAACGCGCGTTCGGCGCCGTGCTCCGTGATGATGATAAGTGGTTCTTGAGGGAAAGGGAAAGGTTGGCGCTATCTTCTGCAGCCCTTGAGGGAGCACGGCTCAGCGCCAACGGGGAGGGGTAAGTGGGAGCGAAAGAAGGGATAGAGTGGAGTCGCCATGACTGGGCGAAGCAAAACCGGCAGGCATAGGCGGCACGTATCAGGCCGAGATGGAAGGCCGTGGTGTGCTGCAGAGTCTGCAGGGGTGTTGTGCCAGGCCGGTCAGGCCCGGGGTGGGGTGGGAGGCCGTGAGGCCTTCCCGCTTGTAGAAATGTCCTTAGAGGCGTGCGGAGAGCCCTGACGAGTCAAGGAACTCCACGACGCCTCGAAGTGCAGAAAGGTGGTGTCGGCCGGGGAAGAGGAGATCTTCCTCCTTGCCAGAGGGGAGGCCCAGGCGGCGGAACTCCTGCAGGAGTGGGCCCCGCTGCTGGAGGTACGCCGGGCAGGCCAGCAGGAGATGTTCGATTGTCTCCGGCTCCCCGCAGGAGCTGCAGGCCGGGGACGTCGCTCGTCCCAGTCGGTAGCTGCGTGCTGCCGTCCAGCTGCAGCCGATGCGGAGCCGGAGAAGGATCGAGGTCTCCCTGCGAGCCAGGCCTCGCTGGGGGAGTGGTCGTGGGGGGCATCCCAGTGCCACCCGTTTGTCTGGGTGGTGGGTCGCCAGGTGTCGCCGCAGCCTCAGTCCTGTGAAGTCGCCCTCCGTCACGGCCCGACTGAGGGGCACAGTGGTGTGGTGGGCGTCCTTCGCCAGGGTGTCGGCTGCCTCGTTGCCCGGGATCCCTACGTGCCGTGCTCCGTGAAGGGATGCAGAATTAAGCGTCTTTTTCCTCCTTTCTATATATAGAGAGCAAACGCAACTTTTTTCGTCGCGCAAAAGGCTGTAGGGGGACGGGAGGGAGGGAGGGGAGGCGATGTTTAGCTGCGGCATCAAATACGTATTTATATAAAAACGCCGCGCGCGTTCAGTGCGAACGCGGGCAAAACGCCGACGGTGTCGACGACAGTTCTGCGCGTTGCTGGTGCTGCTGCATGTCCAAGCTTATACAGCTGATAAAACTACTGTCCTTACTCCGTATAGCTCTATAGCTCTCTACTAATTTGCTATCGCAACTGGTGCTTCGCCTTTCGGGTGAAACTGCGACATTTTTTAGGGGCGAAGCTCCTTAGGGTGTGGGTCTGTCCCTCCTCTGTAGTATGTAGTAGTAGTAGTAGTAGTAGTAGTCGTCGTAGTAGGTAGCCGCGTCTACTTTTATGAAAAAATGTCACAGTTTCGCCCTAAGGGCGAAGCAATGAATGCGATAGCAACACAGCAATGTCATACGAAGTAAGGTGAGCGGCTTTGGTAGCAACAACACGCAGAACTGTTGTCGACGCCATCGGCGTTTTGCCCGCGTTAGCTCAAAATGCGTGCGGCGTTGGTGACTGTTGCTGGAGCCTCTCATATAAATAGGCACTTGGTGCCGCAGCTAAACGTCGCGTCCCTTCCTTCCCCCTCCCCCACGGCCTCTCGCGCGTCTGAAGAAGGCGCGTTTGCTCTACATATATGGTGATTGTAAAGGAGGAAAGAGACGCCTACTTCTGCAGCCCTTAAGGAAGCACGGCGCAGAACGCGCGTTTGTTCTCCGCCGTGCGTTCACTCCCCGTGAAAGAGCGCGTCCCTCGCGCCCTTTCACTCGCACATACAGCGTTCGGCGGCGCGCGGCCACGATTTCATCTCCATTGACGTCATACGGAACCTCACGGCGACGGCGACGGCGACGGCGACGGCAGAAATCTGCTTTTGAGTGTCCATATAATTGCTATCGCAATAAAAAAATTCCGAAAATTGTGTCCGTAGCGCGGAATCGAACCAGGGACCCCTCGCTTCCGAACGCGCGGCGCTAACCACTACGCCACGAAGCGCACATGGACACACGCACCACGATGACAATAAATACCCAAAATTAACGAAAGACTGCGCGTTTCTAACGCGTTTGTGCTAGCGCGTTACGGCCCGTATAAGAAGCTGGTGTAAGACGCTGTGGCCTCTCCGCCTTACCCCCGTATTCATAAACGCACCTCGACTTGAACTTGACTTGCCACCGCCTAGGGCAGCGCGTTCGAAACGCGTTGAAGGCGGTGGCAAGTCAAGTTCAAGTCGAGGAGCGTTTATGAATACGGGGGTTATACTCTCTCAGCAGTCATGTGATGGCTGTGATGGCATGGTCATGTGATGGCGTCGGCAAACGCGGTGCACGTTCCGGCATGTGTAAACGTCTGCGTAAGAAGCTGTGGCCTCTCCCCCTTACTAGAGAGTACTGCACGTTTCTAACGCGTTTCTGCTAGCGTCCCCTTAAGCGGGAGATGGTGCAATTATAATGAAGGGCGCTGTTATAAAATAGGAATGACGTCACATATGGCGCGTGTCATTGGTGGCAGTCAATCGTTCGATTTAGTGCGGCGAGACTGGGCGAATTACACGGAAGACTCACGGTTTACCGATGATTCGCTCCGGAGCTTCGCCCACTCATCATCATTCACCCCGTGGATATGCGGTGTTTTTTTTTTTTTTTTTCTTCCATCGACCTTCGGTCTGGCTATTAATTGGCACATTTCAGTCGACCCTATGGCCCGCGAAAAAACTGCCTTTATTACTCCCGATGGCCTATACCAATTCAAGGTCTTGCCGTTCGGACTGTGTAATGCTCCAGCAACTTTCGAACGTATGATGGACTCGGTGCTGCGGGGATACAAGTGGTCCATCTGTCTCTGCTAATTAAACGATGTGATCGTCTACTCGCCTACGTTTGAGAGCCACCCCACCCGTTTATCGGCCGTTATTGCCGTCTTCCGAAGAGCCACCTTTCAGCTGAACTCCGCCAAGTGCCGTTTCGAGCGGCGCGAGATAACTATGCTCGGTCACCTTGTCAGTGCTGCCGGTGTTCAACCAGACCCCGACAAGGTGCGAGCAGTGCAACAATTTCCCGTGCCGCGTTCAGCCAAAGACGGCCGCAGTTTTGTAGGATTATGCTCCTACTTTCGTCGCTTTGTCCGGAACTTCGCGGACATCGCCCGCGCTCTTACGGAACTCTTGAAGAAGGACGTTCCTTTCGTGCGGGGACCCGAATAAGCAGCTTCGTTTTCTGCCCTCGTCCGCCTACTCACTACACCACCAATGCTGGCCCATTTCGACCCCTAGTCACCTACGGAACTTCGCGCTGATGCCAGTGGTCATGGAATTGGGGCTGTCCTTGGCCAAATAACTTAATCACGGCAAGGAACGTGTCATCGCCTACGCCAGTCGCCTTCTGTCCTCGTCCGAACGAAACCTTACTTGTTTGGCCGAACTTTTTCTGTAATTACAGACCATCATGCTCTATGCTGGCTTTCGTTGCTGAAGGATCCGTCTGGAAGTCTCGGCCGCTGGGCATTACGGCTTCAAGAATAGTCGTTTGATGTGCACTACAAGTCTGGACGATTGCACCAGGACGCTGATTGCTTATCCCGTCACCCTGTCGATGCTCCCGACCTTATTGACCCTAACTCCGTCGCCTGCGTACTGTCCATCCTTGCTTTGGATGATATCCCCACCGAACAGCGACGAGACGCGTCCTTACGGCTCATCATCGACCGTCTTGCCACTCCATCACGAGACGATTTTGTTCGCCTGTTTGAGCTACACGACAACGTTCTGTATCGTCGTAATCTCAGCTCAGATGGCCCAGAGCTTCTGCTTGTCCTACCTCGCCATCTTCGCTCCAGTGTTCTTCACCAGCTTCACGACGTACCAACTACCGGTCACCTGGGTGTCTCGCGTGCTTACGCCCGCATCCGATGCCGGTTTTTCTGGCCTGGCATGTACCGTTCTGTGCTCCGCTACGTCGATGCTTGTGATCGCTGCCAACGCCGCAAGCGCCCTTCAGCGCTGCCTGTAGGCCAGCTACACCCTATTGATATCCCTGCAGAGCCATACTTCCGCGTCTGCCTTGACCTTCTAGGTCAAGAGATGTCCGGATCGGACATCTCTTGCCCTAGCCTCCTCTGTATATATTTGGTAAATACATCCTTGGTATAACTTTATCTACTTCGCTGTCATCGGGCACAACACCCAATTTGAGCGGATGTGTAAGTATCCTACATAGAATAGCAGGGGACCAGGTGAGCGCATTTTTAGTCTCTTGATATTGGTGTCGTCGTAGCTGGCAGAGAATGACAACTTATGGCGACTTATCTTCGAAACTAATTTCAATGTCGGGTATTGATAAAGAGCACAATGTGAGAGTTATGGTTCAATTCGTGAGTCACTAAAATTTGGTAATTCTGATGAAATATATTAGTCCTTTCGTGTTTTAGCACTTTCCTTAGATTTATATGAATCGAATAAATCAATTAAACATGACGCAAGTGTACTGATATTTATTATCACAAATCTCTTAAAAGAGTGTGCTGAACTGGGCTGGTTGCTGGTGCCTTCTTAAAAGGTTCTGGAACAGTGCTTCTGACAGAACGAGGTAAAGACGACCGCCACAGCGCTCAGTCATGTTTACTTATTTACATGCATCTTAGAATAAGAGAGCGTTATGTTCAACGGTTTTGTTATAGAGGTTTAACACCTGAGTTGCGACAAAATCGAATATGTTGCATAAGTAGTCGGTAAATTTGTTGTGCACACAAAAATATGCGCTAACGTGCTGAAAATAGAGAAATTTCAGAATGTGACCTGATGTTATATGAGAAAGCGGAATTTTCTGTCTACAATTAGAAATCCAGTTCCCAGATCTGTAAGGTATAGTGGTATTGCAATGGAGCCATTTTCTTCCTTCCGATGTAATTGTAGTTGATAGGCAGTGCTCCTTTGCGTGGCAATTGGGGTTTTGCATTGATCACTCTGCTGCAAGTTTAAGGCATGACACTGTGAAAACAAACTCCTGTAATACTCATGTAAATAGGGTTCCTATATTTGCCTGGTGCGATTCCATAAAATTAAGAAACCTCAATATTGACAGGGCAATCGAATGACTGAGGTTAGCTTGTCGGAAGCGCCATCTGGCACTGTTCGTGAGCACTTGGTTCACCATTCTTCCACGAGGCACACAGGGATGGCACCACCGACACATTGTTGGTGGTGGGTGACAAAACTTGACCCAGTCCCGAGGCGCTTGTGTATCGACCTCCGATGCTTTAACGAGGAGATCTCCTCGCTGTTGTATTTCTCATTCGCGGAAGAAAGACGACCGTTTGTCATTGAAACTCCGATAAGGCTTGATCCAAGATATATCTTAGAAGTCATGTCGGTGAAACATTAGCCAAAATAGAGTTTTCTGAGGTAAGCGGTCTCCATGTGCCTGAATAATGCGAAATCTATTGTCTGCCAAGTCAGGCGGACGTGTAATCTTTATTGTGTTCAAGAGTGGTTGGACGAGGGACCTCTCATTCTGGAGCGACCGCTTCGATAAAGGGACTTGTTTTCGTCAGGGATGACGAATACAAGTATTTTTATAACCTTCGAGCATTGAACTGAGTGCGGTTCTTCTTCTTGTAAGACAAATATAGCCTTTTAAAACCTGTGATAACAAGCACATAGCGGTTTCGGGATGGCGTAACCTTCGCTTCCGTAATCCAATCGGTGCACATGGTTGCAGCGAGTCAGTGAGCTGCTGTCGTCAGGAGTGTAGTTGCCGCGCAGCACGTCGGCTAAAAATGTCAGCGAAAATGTATTGAAAACACCATCGCAGCAAGCGATAAGAAATTTAAGGGTGCAAAAGCACGTCAAACGTATACTGTGCGGTCGGAGTAAAAAAGTGCGCCCCAGCATGACCAGGGAAATTACTTAACCTTGTTATTGGCGCTTTCAAGCGTCCTAGGGTAGTCAGCTGTTTGTCGTTTGATATGCATTAGGAGTACCTTGATGAAACTAGGAACGTACAAAACGGACAAACATTCTGGAAAAATTTAGCAATTGTAGTTCATACGGTGTAAGCCTTATAAGGTTATCTTTTTCGCGCTGATAGAAGGTGTCGACGCTTTTCGGTCGACTGATACTTGACTACTTACGAGTTACCGAGTGGCTAAAATTAAATCTTAACAATATTTCTGGTTCTTTGGGAGTATCGAGTACCGCAAAAAGTTTCAAAGGCGTGTTGAAGAAATGAAGCGTAGCGCACCTGACACGGGGCGGAAAAGCGACGCAGAACCCAAGCATACACAATGGAGCTATATGTGGCACGGGCCATGTGTATCGGTTCTGCGTTGCTCTTTTGTCTGGTGTGAAGTGCGCCACGCCTAAGACTTTAAGAGTGGCCTAATAATAAGCCCAGTGTAGAGCCTTATTCAAAGGTGTGTGTGTGTATTGAAGTACCATAGGGAGTTTTCAAGTTACTGAAGGAGCGTGAAAAACGGTCTCCTTCGAATAGTGAATAAAATTTCACGTTTTATGATATTCTATGCAAATTCGAAAGTGACTGCACGCTTAAAGTTGGACGTTTAAAGTATTTTTCAAGTAGAGAAGTGTTAAATATTATTCAGCGGTCACGCCTTGTACGTCATTGGCGCGGTGTCTCTAGCCGCGTGCGCACCCTGGCTCATTCTCACCTAGGCTGATCACAATGAACGCCTCTTCGTGGGCTTTATCCAGAAGTGCCTGGAAATCTTTACCTGTGCGGTCATGGACTCGGGGATCCATGACTCTGCGGTACATTTAAGGTGAATATTTGCCTACCCACCTAAGGTATGGCTGTTGCCGTCTGCTGCTGGGTCAGTCAGGATCTCGTCAGATGTGTTATATGTGCGTGTGAAGATTATATCTGAAGAACCAGCGAACTGGCGTCATAACCCTTGTGCGCTGACCTATACTGTATGGCACAAGCAATCGAATCCTTGTTCTGCGTAACAAAGAAATAAAGTCCTACATAGGACCTTAACATATGTCGGCTCACATGTACGCCTAAACTCCACCGACCTCTTGAGGGAATAAGGCTTTAGAGTACAGAGGTATTCTAATTTACAAGAGCTTTTGTTTCCTTGGCCACTTGATACGGCGTATGGGACAACGGTGTGTGAGACCGTTTTTGGCCAATCCTTCACAATGCTTTTCTATCACTATGAACCAAGTGGTACATAATTCCTAAATCTATCAAAATATGTGTCGTATACTTCTGTGTGCATACACTTCTCATCGCCATTCTCTCTTCGATAAGCGTCATACATCGCCTTCGTCCTCATGAAATAGCTGCGTAGACATCGCACAGCACTTACTCCCGATTTGGCGTCTGCATCTCGGCATATATTGTTAGTGGTGTATTACAGACACTTAAAAAAACCTCATCAGAATAAAGTGGTGGCCTTTGTCCTTGATAAATACAAACAATGCATGAGATTTGACCTTGCATATGACTGAATAAATCATAATTGGGCGCATCACTATTAGTTGTGAAGGGTTTCTTTTACCGCATGAATAAAACTTTACATAATTTCGGATGTGTACGTTGAATCTGCATATTATATATATATATATATATATATATATATATATATATATAATATGTTTTAAGTGATAAGTTTCAATTCATTCACGCAGTAAAGATAGCGGGGGTGTCAGAAGGTTTCACGATAGCGCCTAACAGTGACACAGGAAATGAAAACGGCTCATTGCCGTTAAGATGCTGGGAGAGCGAACCGGGCATCGTGGTCATATTTTTCTGAAACTCCAATTCGTGGGGATTTCACTTGCAGCATTACATGATCGCACAAGTCACGCAAGGCGGTTCCTTGACCTTTAAAAAAAAATCATCACCCTCTCCTTTGCATCCACCTATGGTGGATGTCTCTCTGCACACAACTTCATTGTCGATATTTGATACTATTATTCAACGGCTCTTATTTCAACCTACCACCTCATAGCCGACCTTTCAGTCGATTTTAGAGAAAGAGAGAGATAGGGAAAAAGCAAAAGCGGGGAGTTCAACCGCACGGCTGGCTACCCAGAAAAAGAACATAGAAAGGAAACATTGAAAGATAGAATGAGAAGGCGAAGTTTTTTACACACCCAAAAACAAATATCCTACGATTACGATACTCCCGAATGCAAAATTTGAGTGCAGCTGTATACGTGTTTTCATTTCGTGATATATTGAGGCAAAATTCTTGAGACCGAAATCCCCGCACCGAATGGCAGTGGGCCAGTGCCACTGGTTCGGAGAGGGAGGGACAGTATGGGAACGCTGGCGTGATTAGCGGCGTCGGGTGGATGGATAAAACTTTATTTCATCTAATTAAATTTGGTTGGGCCCCTATATGTCCGGGAGCCCCCTGGCCGACATCTCTAGGCAGGCCCGGTGCACCAGCCAGAGCTGGTGCACCGGGCCAGATATGGGGAAATAAGTGCCTTGGTCTGGATCTGGCGCCAGATTGAACTCTGATGAGGGGTAAGGGGCAGGTAAATCTCGTCTACGTTTCCTGTAATACGTGGTAATATGGTGGTAGGTGTAGGTCCCCTCTCCTGGTTTTTCGTGGGGTTGGGTGAGTGGTCGTCCAGAGTCCGGAGGGAAAGACGTCGGACTTGCGCATTAACGCGCTCGTTCCGGGGGGCACACTCATGCCCAGACACCCACGTGATGGTCACCGGATGGAGAAGCAGAGGGATGTTTTGTAAAATTTGTGTGATTGCCTTAGGCGCTATGCCTTGAAGGAAGTAACGATATGCACTTTGGGAATCGGTGCAGATTTCTGTAATGGTAGAATCCGTGACCGCATGCGCCACTGCTAGGGCTAATGCGACCCCCTCAGCCACGTCGATGCGCGCTGTTTTAACCGAGGCAGAGATGTTAATGCGTCCGTCCTCCGTCACAGCAGCGTCGGAGCCAGTTGTGGAAGACGACGTCGACGCCGAAGGCGCGAGTAGTGGCACGAACCCGAAAGGTATAATGGGAACGTTGGCGTAATGAGCGGCATCGGAACTACAGTGCACTATCGAAACCAGCTGTGGAAGAAAACAACGATGAACGCGCGAGCAGTGGCACGAGCGTGTTCGCGCGGTTACGCCGGAGGGCTGCGCTCTAAAAAAAGTTACTAGCGGAAATCGCGTTCCGCTACAATGGGAATTTTGGTACATGAATTTGTCTATTCTTCCTGCTTTGCTGCTCCAAATCTTCTTGTGATGTTATTATGGCGAAGCTTTCTTTGCCTCTTCTCCCAATATTCCGGGCGCTGCTGCTGCTGCTGCTGCTGTGTACTTGCTTGCGCGCGCCGCTGGGTTTCTTGGGACACCATCAGATGGCGCTCGCCTCCGCGCACCCCTTTACGCCTCCCGGCCGGCGCCGCCGCGGCAGCGTTTCTCAGTTTGTGCGTACGGCACGTGCTGTTCTTCCTTTCCTATAAGCGACAAAAATGCAGGTACTGGGCAGTGGAGGTGGCGAGTGCTGGACTGTGATAGTGTAAACATTGCAATCACCCATAGCCTGAAGAGAGCGCTTGGAGCTGGCCTTTAAACAGCGTGCTGGCCACGTATGCTGAAGGAGCACGTAAAGACGTACCAGCAAAATGACTCCAAAACGTGCACTCAGCGTCGAGGAGACGCAGGCCCGTGAGAAGCGGTGTGCGGAATAGGATCGTCTTCGCTATGCAGCGAAACGCGGTGCAGACCGCGAACATATGCTGGCTCGAAGACGTGAGGCAAGGCAACGACGTTATGGTGCCTATGAAAGACGACGAGCGTCGTGAGCACTGCTATCAGAAACGACAAGAGTAACAACAACCAGTGGCAGCCATGGGAGATGGTGAGCGTGGTGAGCACTATTACCAGAAGTGAGAAGCAGAACAATAATTATCGTCAATCAAAGCAAACAGTCTAGAAAGCTTCGCTTACATCGATTCCCACACTGCGTGGGATCTGCAAATTTTTATTGCGATAGCAATTATATGGACACTTCAACCGGATTTCTGCCGTCGGCGTCGCCGTCGCCGTCGCCGTGAGGTTCCGTATAGATAAAATCTTCGCCGCGCGCCAGTATGCCCCAGCGGAAGCGTGCGGGGACGCGCGCTATCACGGAGAGCGAACGCACTCAATCTCCCACGCGCAAGCAAGGAAGCGGAAAACCAGCGCCGGAGGGAGCAGGGGGGGGGGGGGGAGGGCACTTCTCTGCCAACAACCACGCTCGTCGCCCGTCCGCACAGTCTCTTATCTCTCCCACGCGCAAGCAAGGAAGCGGTAAGCCAGCGCCGGAGGGAGCGGGGGGGGGGGGCACTTCTACGCTGCCAATAACCGCGCTCGTCGCTCGCTCGCACCGTCTCTTATCTCCACACGGCTCTGACCTTTATGCGCCGTGCATTCGCCGCTCAGTTTCCGTTGAAGCGATAGACCGCACGTACGTTCGCCGCTGCGGCGTATCCGCTTGCTGCCAGAGTTTTGACGGTCGTTGTCTGCAGTCATTCAGTGTGATCTGTTCATGTTTGTTTGTGCGCGCTCACACCACGCTTGTTCATTCAGTAATAGTCGGGCCACATTTTGCAACGCACGCTACACATGCAATGCTGCCCGGATCGGCAGTGCAGCGCTACAGATGTGTCCCTTCGCACGCGCTGCCCACGGGAAGCGCTTCTCATCAACACCACCGTTTCACACGCGCCTTCTCGTGGTCATCGAGTCTCTCGTCATGTCGGTCTACTTACGCCGCAGCACACCTCCTTACTTAATCAGCTCATGTTTACCACAATTCATATTGCTACCAAAGCCGCTCACCTTACTTCGTATGACATTGCTGTGTTGCTATCGCATTCATTGCTTCGCCCTTAGGGCGAAAACTGTGACATTTTTTTATAATGTGTTTTTTTTTCTACATTGCTCAGCACTCATAGCTGTATAAACACGGCAAAGACAATATTCTCTGTCTACATGCATGATTCTTGCGAATAGTTGCGCCTATAACACATTATCTTGTTTAAATTGATCAATCTGGAAAGTCAGAAAGCCGTTTAAAGGCTGAATTAAAGACTACGTCTGGGCCCGACCCATGCATTATCCATCACTGCCGTACTGGCTAAACTTCCATACTTTCAGACGGCGTAGACATAAGTGCGAGAGTTCCCTCTGGTAATTTTTGCGAGAACCTTTATGCCACTAGTGGGTAAGCGCCATTGTTCGGGGAGCAAGCAATCGAGCCCTACGTGACCGGGTGTGCTCGAGCTTTATTCGCGTGCTCTCGCTGACTCGGTGCGCTCAACGTCTCTTGTGCTGCTGCTCTGCTCGGTAAGCCGACCTAGCCTTCTCGCTGTAGCTGCTTATGGCTACTCGCGCCGAGATAGCCCGATAGGATGCAAGTGCTCCCCTTTCCACTCTCACAGCTTTCTCTCTGTCCCCAGCGCTGCCTTTCCTCAACGCTTTGCGAAGGTTCTCGTCTGCGGGCCATCCAAACGACCGTTACCACCCCCTGGTATACCTGACCAGCGGAGCCTCGTCAAAGCTACCTCCAAGGCCGGCTCGAACCGTGTAGGGCGACAAGGAAGCAAGGAGCAATCACCTTCAGTCTTTAAAGAGCGACACGTACCCCGACAACTGAAACCATGAGTGAGTGTGCCCTGCGACTGATTTGCGTTTTTCGCTTGCACTGGTTATCCTGGTCTGCTTTCACCATCCCTATTCGAGCGCCATTGCTCGGATAAGCGATAACATTAACTGAACATAATATACAGAGTCCGGTTTTAGGACATGATCCACGCTTTACGGCGTGTGGGACCGTTACCTTATCGATGGCGTTACACTCGGGGCGTTAGCGGAGGCCATTTTGGTAAACGCATTCACAAAGAAGGATCACAGCTGGGAATGTAGTGGTATGGAAGTGTAACTTTGCGAGCCTGTGTAGGGCCTTTTGTGGGTACTAGTAAGTGCTTTATCATGTGTTTTGTAAAATGCGGAGGCCCATACTTATCTATTTTGAAATGGAACCCAATAACGTGGACATCCGCCGCTCCAACAGAACCATCTCATATTTTCTCGCATTTCTTTATTTCAAATTTATTCAATCTTGAGTGATCTCTGCGGATATTCGTGAATGAGAGAGATTACATTGTAATATCGTTAAGTTGAGGCTGTTTTTGATATATGTCTAACTAAGGATTTGCGTCAATGTGAAAAAGTTCTGAGAAACACTTTCCTGTTTTTTTATATGCATCAATAGCGCTTGTTTCGACAGGCTGTTTATTGCACTTCTATTTGTGTGACATGCCCGGACTTAATGCTCGGTCATGTCGTATAGGCATGCTGCATATATATATATATATATATATATATATATATATAAAGAAAATTTCGGTAGGTCCGGTGCATAGGCAGTTAAGAAACGAAGGGGCACACTTACGAAAATTGTCTGTACAATGGTTTAATGTGTCGGCCGTGAACGTTCCACCATTGAACACGCCCCTTCATTGTGTGCCCCTTCATTTCTTCACCCATCTATCTATCAATCTGTATATATATATATATATATATATATATATATATATATATAATGCACGTGCGCAAACCGCGATCTGATTGTGAGGCACGCCGTATAGGGGGCCTCCGGCTTCATTTTGACCACCTGGGGTTCTTTAACGTGCACCTAACGCACGGGACACGGGCGTTCCCACCTTTTGTCCCCATTGAAATGCGGCCGCCGCGGCCGCGATTTCATCCCGCGGCCACGTGCTTAGCAGCACAGCAGCATAGACGCTAAGCCACCGCGGCGAGTAGGCTTATATTGACCCTTTTCGAGGCGATTCCTTGGGCCCTGCCATCTTTGATCTCGTGGTGACGCGTACATTGCTTGCCTTAGCTACCTGCATTACCTCCGTGTTTACAACGGGTGTACATGACGCCCGGTGCGGCTCAGGAAACGTCTGTTTCGAGAGGTATCGTAGACGCTGTCTGCGTGGACGACACGAAGCTTTGGCCACCGCTTTAGAGGACATAAAAAAATACTTTCGGGGCTCCTTAAACTTTGTCCAAACGGCGCGAGCAACGTATATGGTGCTTGTTCTAAAATCGAGGCTAAAAATGCATTCCATGCTATCCAAACTTCCCGCTTATGAATTCAATAGGGATCAGCGTGTTTTGCTCTTTGTTCTTTATTGGCAAATACTTTGAAGCAGCGGCTTGTGACGTTTCTGACTCAGTGAAGCTCTTCGGTGCGATCACTATCTGTCACGGCTTGCCACCCGTTCGCCGTCGGCGCGAAGTCATCGACGGGGGCATACAAGCCGGTTGGTCGTTCCGTACTCAGGCGAACACGGTGAAAGGGTCAGAGTCAGGAGTAAACAAAAAAACAAGATATTTATCGACGGACAGCAATACACGAATATTAAAATATAATATTACAAAAAATGACACAGGAAAACTGAATGATGACGACAAAGAAATATGACGGGCAATTAACACTGGATATTAAAATGAAACAGGATGCAGATCAAATATACAAGAATACACTTAACAGTAGTTCACTAATACAAAGTTCAAAAGAAAACAAACGATGTCAAACGTATGGGTGGGCCGCCGCAGCAAATCCATAAACCGTGAAGTCGGCGAGCTGAGCTTTCCCGAAGAATGCCGGTGAGCCGATCTTGTTGAGATGGACGTGATTGCTGGGCTGGGTATCTCGGTAGTCTAGATCTGACGACTTCACTCAAGGAGGTTGAGCTAACTTCAGGTGAACTACTGTGAAGCGTTGCAGACGTTGGTTTGTCGTCGCGTTCGTCAACTAGTTACTCGGAGTTCAGACGCGGCTAGGCGGCCCAGGCGATACTGGACGGCACTAGCCGCTCGACTTCACCTAAGCATATTACAGGCGCTGCTGCTAGACTGATTAGCAGGTACTAAAACCTGTGCTTAAATGGCCGCTCCTTCCCTAGTTCCCTAGGTCGGGGAACGACAGCTATGGATAATGTTCCACCTAATTATTTCATGACTCCTCCCAAAGCTCTTGGCAGCGCTCCTTTAAATCAGGGGCGAGGGGGCGGGTGAACGCCCCCCCCCCCCCCACCCCGCTGTCAGAGGTCGCGCCCCCGCACTGCACCAAGCAGACACACACGCACCGCCTTGGCTCCGTTGACAAGCACAGAAGCAACAGCGGCAGCCGTCAACACGGCGCCATATTCTCGGACAATACATACGCTGCTAGCAATTTGTGGACACGATACACAGACATCGCCTATTTAGGGGTTTCCGGAAAGCAGTTTACCCCTCCCGTCTTAGCAACCCACTCAAGGCACGTGCGGGGCAGAGAAGACACAATGGTTCGTAGAAAGGACTCTTGGGGTATGCGCACATGGCGCGCAAAAAAAAAAAAAAAAAAAAAAAAACTAAATCTCTCTTCGACATAATCGGCCCCCGTTAATCGGCGCGTCGCTAACTCGAAACTATACAGCACCGTGACACTATCTATTTCTTGCATAATATCGCTCGCGGTTGTGCTCACTTCCGTTAAATTTGTTCTTGCGGCGCACAATGCTTAAAACGTAGTTGTTCTGTAGCAAAGACTTATTATCCCTAGTAACTCATTGTTGTGGGTCCGTCACGAAACATTCAGCTTCGACCATTCGTGTGCTGACGGTGTAGTCAGTCACCTATGCTTTGGCGCATTGATTCAAGTGTGCACCCATTCACGTATTCTTAATAGGTTGGCGATATAGTGTGCGTAACTTTGCGTGCAAGTTGGGGTAGATGTCTGTACGAGATAACCTGTGCGGAACTTACTATGCCAGGAAGCGGCGCGACTCCCTTTGTCATTGTTTAACGAGCGGTACTCAGTCTTGCCGACGTTCCGGGGTTGGTCTTATCTTTGGAGGTTAGGGATACAACGCGGGCGGATGAGGGAATTTCTTTTTATTTCATTGCGATAAATACTTGCCCTTAAGGCATAATTGTTGATGTGTATATGTGTATCATATGTGTGCTGTCAGGCCTGTGTTGTGTATCAATTGAAGCAGTGTTTTGTGGAATCTGTTATCATGTATCCAGCAGTCATAGCTGGTTGTGACACTGTAGCGGAGGCCGGCTTGCTGTAGGAGACGCCAGCGTTCCGATTGTGAGCCTGGACATGTTCATATTAGGTGGTACGCATCTGCCTCCATCACTCAGCAGTGGTCCTACGTGTCCTGGGTCCTACGTGTCCACTCAGCAGTGTGGACACGTAGGACCCAGTGGTAAATGAGACCAGTTCAACGTTGAAATCACAGCCGGTATAAGCGCCAGCCCGTCTCGAAGCCTCCTAAGCACAGTAATTTTTTTTTATCCACGAGGAAAGTCGTACATCGACAAGGGCTGGCAACACAGCCTGTCCGTACGTACAACAGTGGTCCATAAACTTTGTCACACACATCCATTCCATTCTTTAACATGCCAGTCACTATGTTTGCAGCCACACGTCTTTAATTAATCCACCGCTCCACATTTTGCAGCACCAATGGAGCACAGTGTGTGAGCGAAAACCCAGTTGCATTTCCGTCAGCTGATCGTAAAGAAACAAGGCAGAAAGCGGTAATGGTTTCGTATTCGTGCGTATTTGCTCAGGCAACGTGCAGCGGCGCGCCGAAAGCGCCATCTCGTTTCTAGAAAACAAACTGCTCCGCCAAAAGGGTCATTATGATAGTGCAAATTGGTAGTGCTAAGAGTCGCATATCTTGCACCAATTTGCCACATATTTTCTAATTATTATGATGCTGATACCTGAAAATTTTAATGACGCGTATGAATGCTAAAATATCAAGCTGCACAGAAGTTGCCCGAACGTTCTGCAGAATATACGTTGTAGTCGGAGTTAAACATACAAGAGATCTATTCACAATGATTTTCGCCAATCATTCACGTATTTGTCTTTCTTCGTTTTCCAGCTGAAATGTCACGTAAGTAAAACCTCTCTTGATGAGGGCAATTTTGGTTACAGTAACAGATATTTTTAACTACAACCTTGAGCCTTTATGTAAGAAGAATTGGAATTTTTTTATCACAACACAGACAGAATATCAATGAGGCTTGTTGGTTTACTTTCCTTTGTATACGCGCTGCCACGTAAAAAAAAAAAAATGAGATGAAGAGATGCTGCATAAACAGTCACGTAAGGCACTCGTTAGTCGTGCTTCGTTCTTTATGTACTATCCTTGCAACTTGCCTCTGTATTCTATCGTACGGTTCAATTCGCAAGAGAATCGTTGCATACTTGCTTGAAAAAGCAAGTACGGAGAATGTGTACAATACAGACCTATACACGAATGCTCGCATGCTATTCCCTCTGTCAACTCTACGAAAGTCAAATGCTAATGCTGCTGATAGCAATCTTGCTGTTCCTGTTAGTCAAGCGCATAATCATCGACTGTTCTACTTACCTCGCGATTTCAGTAGATGAAGGCTCGTGAATCGTTTGATTATATTTGCTTTTTTAATAAGCATTACTTTCTTTCGTTACCTTTTAGGGCACCGTTGTTCATAGGGTAGGCTAGGGTTGATAAATAATAATTCACGTCGTTTTACGCTGTCTTGAGCGTATTAAAATGTTCAGACAATAATTTTACACATACACACGCTTCTCTCTCTTTTTTTCCACCGAGTAACTGATATTGCAGGATACTGCAATATCAGTGACTCGGTGGAAAAATTTCATGTGAGGCCAGGAAACCCCTTTCCCTACAGAGGGCTAGAATGCGCGGTTGATGTATCGCTGCCATACGGATTACAGTGACAAATGACCAAATGTAAATGATAACAATAGGTGCGCCGGCGCAAAACATTCTAAGAACCCTGCCACCTTTCTTCTTTCCTCACACGCTATACGTAGAAAGGAGGCGTTAAACGTAAGCCAGAAATGCGTAAGCCTATACTACAAGAGGGTTCGCAAGCAGTATAAGATGCCCTGGGTAACACCCGAGCAGCGAGGATGGCAATTAAAGTAGACCCAATACAAGAGGATGCGGTAAACCGAGGCAGAGCTATGTTTCGCAATGTATATATGTGCATCTCTCTGCTCGTACTCCTCCCGCATATATAAATAAATAACACATACTACATCAGCAAAGCCCCCCTCCTCCCAAACGCACTCACGCATTATTACCCCGAATAACACATTCCGCACCACCGCAACCGCCATATAATGCTACGCATTTCTTGCATAGTTCCCGTGTATTGAAAATCTAGACGGCACAGCGCCTTAGCAACCACGGTAAAACGCGATTGGCTGAAACGCCACCGGCGACGCTCTGATGTCACGCCATGGGAATGCCGTGCCTTTGATGTCACGTATTCACATGTCGCCCACGATAGGTTATTTTAGGTTAGGTCTAAGTAAAAGGCGTTATGTGGCACGGGGTATTTTCACAGTGGTTGCAAAGGGCGTCGAGCGTCGCTGGCAGTGTTTCAGCCAATCGCGTTCAACCGCGGTTGCTAAGGCGCTGTCCCTTCTAATGTTGAATATATGCTTCCCGTTCAAGGAGGTCTCGCTTAATTTTTCTCTGTGTATGTTGGGAAGTAATATTTTTAAAGTGCTCGACTTTTAAGAATAATTTTTTTTTCTTTTTCAGAGATGTCCGGCATTGAATCGTCGGTGGCGACTCCAGGTGAGGTAACATTGCACCTTGTACTGAAAGTGAATGGAAATTTAAATTGGGAAACGGTATCAGTAGCGAGGGCGGCGCCCGAGACTCGGGGGACATTCAAACTCAACAGCTTCATTTTCTCGTAAATTTTAATGCTGCAAATTAAAGAACAGGAATTTCGAACGGCCACAGATTACGCTTGAAAATACCAGGAAAAAAGTAAAAGAGAAACAAACGCATCTTATTGTTTTGCTTTTGTATTGAATAGTGTTGTCGAATATCCTTGAAAACGTGGGTTAAGAACTGCGCCAGAATTGTAACAATATTATCGATGCTCTGCATAGTTGCTGGCAGTTTTTCCACGACTTGTACAAGCTTAGTGGAATCGTCTGCAGTCCTCGTGCACTTCTCTGTAGTTATCATAAATGTAAAAAAAAAAACACATTTATTAGCAGCTGCTCGACTGGACCACAAATTAAAACACAATACTTTTTTCGCGACAATAAAAGATATATAAATGGCCTTCTTATCCTAGTGGAAACCTGTAGATGGGAATACATTATCATAAAGGTCCAGCACTCGTTTTATATTGGGCATGTGTCGTATTTTTTTCTTCAATTAAACGTTTCGTTTATGAAGCACGCCATGACCGACGTCACTCCTTAAATGTTCGTTCTGGTGTCCGTTGTTGAATGGTTGTGATACACCAAGTGGCGGTGGCACTTGTAAACAACACATTACCCGAATACGTTAATCATACCTTCTGTCAAAGTCATGTGAAAATTAATGCTTCATAATGCCGTCGTTACCTTTTTTAGCTCCTGGGAAAGAGTAAGCACGAACTATTTTTTCCTGTATTAGACGTAGCATCTGCGCTTAGCTTTATCCATGTAATGACACTTATTGCAGGGAGAACCTAAAGAAAAACGACACTCGCTGCCTTCGCAACTACTTTATTTGATGATGTTTACTTCACGTTTCATTGTGGAAGAACAAACACTTCTTATTTATATACCCACACACCCTCAGGCCGTAAAGTTAGGTGTTTGTTTTCGAATAAAGTAGTTGAGAGAGCCACAAGTGTCGTGTTTTCTTGGGTTCTCTCCGCTTTGTCCCGTTCAATGCACTACACAGTACGATGGTTATTCATCAACTCGTTTAATTTTACACAGTAGTGAACATTTTCTTTCATTGCTGTGACACTGTTTAAAGTTTTAGCTGCAATCTTTGAGGAACCTGAAGCAAATAAGTAGGTTTTTACCCACTTTCTGCCCTCCCTTCTCACCTCCTACATTTATTGTAATAGCCGAGTGGTTGAAAGGTAGCCGCACTACTAAATTAATGAAAAGTGCAGGTCGGCTTTACAACTTTTACTGTAGCTATTTATTACACGGAGACTGCTCTCCTGCTCAAATGGGTGGCCCATTGCAGAAAACTATAATGAATATTCCATAAAACCCCATACATCGCCAATCACGTACGAGTCTTACAGATAAGTATATCACGTAAAAAAATTAGGTGTTTGCCGACCAAACAAGCCACATACACAGTGAATGGAAAATATGTGCGTTCCGGTGCTTGGGTATGTATCGGTAAATACAAGTTTGAACCATGTTAATTGAAATCTCTTCTTTGCAAACAAGAGCGCTAAATCAAGCAGTCTTTAAGGGACTTTTTTTTTTCCTCCAGTCCGTGACATAGAGTTGTGAAATGAGAGCCCTCTTCTTCGGCGTGGGTAAAAGCTCGACTGCAGGGTTTACTCTGCAGTCGAGTGTTTGCTGGAATTATCTGGTAGTACCACACCACGGCGTTCTCCCGCTTTGTTTTCTAGTGTAGCTCAGCCTGGTAGCACAGCCATTATCTAGGTTGGTATTTTTTGTCTTTTACATAAATCTTTTGATTTTACCACGTTCCGAACCAGCATGACTCGTAACGTGCTGCGTTGATGCTGTATATTGCGACACGTGTGTTGTATTTGGTCGTTTGAACGAGGCGCGCGGGCGCCATCACTCGAGCATAAAGGAAGAAAGAACTGGGCTCGCGCTGTCAATCCAATCGTTCAGCGCTGCAACCGCTGCTGTGAATTTATTCTGTAAAGAGTTTCTCGTTTAATTGACTCGTCCTTCGCGTAACATTGTGGTGGAGGTGAAACAATCCCCCGTCCTCGCCACGGAGCTCCAAAGCGGCCGCACCGTCGTCTTCTCAGCCATGCCTTCCGGTGGAAACACGCTGTCGCCACCTACACATGCGGCGCCAACGACAACGTACGTTACAGTTCCCAGTCTCTGTGATCCTGGGACATTCTCCGCCCAAAATGGCATTAATGTCAACAATGGCTCCGCATGTATGAGCGTGTTAGCCAAAGCCATTCTGGGACCCTCCCATCTTGCTTACCAATACGATCGTTTATCTGGACGGGACACTACGGGTCTGGTTTCACAACCATGATGCCGAGCTGGAACATTTTCAAAGAGAGGCTTCGCGACCTATTTGGCAACCCGTCAGGTCGCCAACAGGCTGCGCGACAGAGGGTTGCCACCCGTATCAAGTCGACGACCGACTCGTATGTCTCCTGCATGTAGGAGGTGCTCGCGCTTTGCCGGAACATCGACGAGCACATGACCGAGGTTGACAAGATGGGCCATATACCAATAGGAATTGCAGACGACGCCTTCAATTTGCTCGTCATTAACGATGTTTCTACTGTCGAAGCCATCGTCAAAGAATGCCGCCGTTTCGAGATAGTCAAAAGCCGCCGCGTCGTCCCACAATTTTCCCGGCTCCCAAACACACCTGCCACGTCCTCTTGCTCCAATCTTACCGCCACATGACCATTTCAAGAGAACGTCATGCATATCGTTCGCCCAGAGCTTGAGGCGGCGAATCCAGCCCCACTTTAGCCACGACCACTCCATGGTACCTTTGATCAAGAGCCCCAGCTGAGCGGCAAGAAATTGCAAACCTTGGCATCCCTACAACCTGCTCTGTTTCCCGACCTGATTCGAGACCCATTCCTACGGCCACAGACTGCAATGACCAGTATTTTGCTCCCAGACCACGCAATCCTGCTGAATGGCGAACCCCATACATCAAACCGACAAGCTCCCGGTGCCACCGAGTTAGTCTTGTCTCCCGCCACGGCCGCACCCCAGGATGCTGCCATGCTGGAGCTCAATAACTGCTCTTCACCCATACGCCGACACTCGCCGTTATTCACCTCGCCGTCTGTACCCTACTTCTGATGCACCTGAGAGCCGCTCCTTCGTGCAATCGCCGTCGCCTCAACGCCGTCGCTCCCCGTCGCTCCAACCACACCGCTTTTCCTCGCCAACCCGCCGGAAGGAAAACTAGGCCATGCCCACCTTGGTGGTAGGGCTGCACCACGTTCGTCCTGTCCACATCTTCCGTTGACGCTCCTCACGAACACGAACCGAATTGAAGTAGACGTAGATGCTGTTACATTCACGACACTGGTTGATACTGGAACCCAAGTGTCCATAATGAGCGCTAACCTATGTCGTCGCCTCAAAAAAGTCCTTACGCCTGCCATCACTCAAGCCGTACGCGTCGCCGATGGCGCCACTGTTGCCGTCAGTGGTATGTGCACTGCTCGAATAGGAATTGATGGCCGCCAAATGGCAGTCCAGTTCACCATACTGACCAGTCGCCCTCATCGCCTAATCTTCGGGCTCGACTTTCAAACGACACATTCTGCCCTCATCGACTGTTCTGCCGGTACACTGTGACTCAAGCTTCCCCTTCTTTGAGACATTCGTCCCGAACAACCGAACACCCTCTGCACTACAGCATTTGTTCGCTTACCTCCAAAAGCCTTAACCTTTGTCGAATTGGACTCAACGGCAATCGTGCCCGATTTCTTCTATGTCATCGCAGCTGTTCTTGGTGCCCTCCTGGCGCGCGACATCTCTGTGCCGCACTCCGTCGTAACCCTTGCCGCTAATTGGATGTGCCTCGCCGTTATCAATTTTGGCTTGACGAAGCGAGTGTTACCTGAAGGCATAGTGTTACCTGAAGGCGACCGGAGCGTGGTGGCTACGCTACTGTCGGTGACCAACGATCACGTCACTGCTCTTGCAGCCGACGCGTATCCAGATCCTCCAGATTACTCGCAGGATGCCATGAACATCGACGGCACATTACGTCCCATGGGCGCCCCGGACCTCAGACCTGACCAAGCACCCGCCATATATCGCCTTTTGCTTTCTGCTATATCTACGAGATCTCCTTCTTCCGAACGCAACACGCGTTGTGGCATTGACTCCGAGAGCCACCAGAGATGGCAACCAGAGACCACACTGCGTCCAAGTCCCTCTGAAATAAACTCCGTTCCAAGTTCCGAATGCCTTTTATTACGGCTACCGCGGACATAGCACTTTCTTACTTTCCTACCCCGACATATTTGACAATGACAATCGACCACTGCGTCAGACGTCCCTTGTTAAGCATCGGACAAACACTGGTGATGTTGCCATTCGCCGCCGACCGTATCGCGTGCCCACGGCAGAGCGGCAAGTTATTAGGCAGGAAGTAAACAAGATGCTCACCAAAGGCATTGTTGAGCCCTCATCGAACCCTTGGGCGTCGCCGATCATGCTCGTCAAAAAGAAAGATTGCGCGTGGTGTTCTGGGTTGATTACCGCCACGTAAAGCGAATCACTAAAAAGCAAGTTTACCCTTTACCAGGAATCGACGACGCTCTTGATTGTCTTCACGGTGCCAAATACTTTTCGTCCATATACCTTTCATCTGGTTATTGGCTGATTTCCATAGATGAGCAAGACCAAGAAGAGACCGCGTTCGTCACTCCAGATGGCCTCTACCAATTCAAGGTTATGCCGTTCAGTCTATGAAATGCCCCCGCCACGTTCGAATGGACGATGTACTCTCTGCTTCAAGGTTTCAAATGGTCAACTTGCCTTTGTTACCTCGACGACGGCATTGTGTTTTCCTTGTGTTTTGTCCTACATTTGAGACGCACATTGAGCGCGTCGCCTCAATTCTTGACGTTTTCCGCAAGGCTGGGCTCCATATAAACTCATCGAACTGCCCTGTACCTCAATCTGTCAAAGACGTCCGGTATTTTGTGGGTCTCTGTTCTTATTTCAGACGGTTCGTGAAAGATTTCGCAGCAATCGCTCGACCGCTCACTGAACTTCTGAAGAAAGACGTGCCTTTTACGTGGCGTTCCCCTCAGGCTGCCACGTTTTCACGCCTTATCACGATTCTCGCCAAACCGCCTGTCTTGGTCCACTTTGACCCGACCGCACCTACAGAGGTCCTAACTGATGCCAGTGGTTATGGGATCAGAGCTGTTTTAGCGCGACGCCAACATGGACACGACCGTGTTATGGCCTACGCTAGCCGGCTCCGGACAACTGCGGAGCGCAACTATTCGATCACCGAGCGAGAATGTCTTGCTTTCGTCTGGGTAGTTTCAAAGTTCCGCCCATATTTATATGGCAAAGCTTTCTCAGTAATCAAAGAGCATCATGTGCTCTGCTAGCTTTCGTCACTCAAGGATCCTACTGGCCGAGGGCTTGGGCGTTGAAAAGTCCCTAGATATATATATTTTTTTGCTTTAGCGAAACATTTAGGGGCTTTAGGTCGTTGGGCCCGCGGACTACAAGAATATACCTACACAGTGACATACAAGTCGGGACGCTAACGATAGGACGCAGACTGCCTCTCTCGTTACCCAGTCGAAGACCCGACCGCTACGTCTGATACTGATACCGACGCCTGCATTCTCTTTGTTTTCCAAATTCCCCACGTCGCCGACGAGCAGCGCCGTGACCCGTCCTTGCGTATCATCATTGACCGCCTGGAACCGTCACTTGCCGACAGTTCCCTGCGCTTATTCATTATTGAAGATGGCGTATTCTACCGCCACAACGTTCACTCGGACGGCCCCAGCATTACTCCTTCTGATCTATAAACACCGTCGCTCGGCTGTTCTCCACGAAATTCACGACCTCCCCACTGTCGGCATTCTCGGTGTGTCTCGTACCTATGACCGGATCCGCCGACGCTTCTTTTGGCCAGGGCTTGCTCACTCCGTTCGAAGATATGTAGCAGCGTTTGAGAAATACCAGCGATGCAAGACACCATCGACGCTCCCTGCCGGATACCTTCAACCACTCGACATTCACACGGAGCCATTAGTTCGAGTTGTTTGGACTTACTTGGCCCTTTTCCTCTATCTACCTCTGGGCACAGGTGGATCGCTGCGGCCACGGATTACACCACGCGCTACGCCATAACCTGATCAAGCTCTTCCTACACGCTGTGCCACAGATGTCGCCGATTTTCTTTTACGTGACGTGATTTTATCACATGGAGCTCCACTACAACTCCTCACCAACCGTGGCCGGACATTCCTATGAAAAGTTAGCGCAGACATACTGCAGTCCTGTGCAACGAGCCACACGCTGTCCACGTCATACCATGCGCAAACAAATGACCTCACGGAGCGTCTGAATCGAGCGCACAGACATGCTCGTGAAGTATGTCTCTTCAGACCACACTGACTGGAACCTCGCACTACCATATGTAACGTTTGCGTATAATTCCTCGTGCCACGACACCAGCCGGTTATTCCCCATTTTTCCTTCTGTTCGTCCCAGAGCCAGCTCTGCCTTTCGACACAACCCTCTCTGTTCACGCGACACCGACCACTGAATATGTACTTGACGCCATCGCCCCCGCTGCCCACGCAAGGGAAATTGCCCGTGACCACCTTCTGAACTCCCAAGAGAGTCAAAGGCGTTTGTACGACCGGCGACTTCGAGGCGTGCACTTCTCGCTTGGTTCTTCGGTGCTGCTGTGGTCTCCGTCGCGTCAGGTCGGCCTTTCAGAAAAACTGCTGTCTCGCTACACAAGCCCATACTGAGTGCTCCGTGCCGTGACTCCCGTCACCTACGATATCGCCCCTGACGCACCATCTGCGTCCCAGTCCAGTGATATTATACACGTTACAACGATTGAAGAGGTGTCACCCTCCCAGTGCTGACATTTAGACGATCCGAGACGTCGCTTCAGCCGCCGGGGCATTATGCTACACGCGTGTTCTATATGGTCGTTTGAACGAGACGCGCGGGTGCCATCACTCGCGCAAAGAGGAAGAACGAACTGGGCTCTCGCTGTGAATCCAAACGGTCAGCGCTGCAACTGCTGCTGTATTTATAATCTGTAAATAGTTTCTCGTTTATTTGACTCGTCCTTCGCGTAACAATATTAAAGCCGTTCAATTGATGCGTCCACGTCTTGCAAACTATACAATGTTCTTGCTGTTTTCTAAGGAGCATTGGACCAGGATATAACACAAAATAACCAAAAGCATTTACGAACGAGTTTCATCAGGTCCCTATTGTGGTTCGCCAGGATATCGGCACCACGTACTTTGCTATGAACACATCTAGCTTACCGAACGAGGTTTGTGCTCTTGCAGAAGGACCATGAGCCCAGCAGATAAGATCGAATAGGGATGATACAGTATTTGCCACATCACGCTCACCAGTTCAAAAAATCCGCGTATTATGCCTTGCTGCAAGTATGTATGGTGCCACATAAAAGCTTTGATGTTGGGGACCATAGGTAAATCAGAAAATATAAAATCCGGGTATTGCCTTGTTCTCCACGGCAATAATAATCGAACGCGTCGTGAAGAGTGGCCTGTATTTCTAACGAAGTGCATGGGCAATGTCAAGCATTGGAGTTCACTAAACATAAACGGGGAACTAGAGCTCAGAAAAAAGAAACTTTACCTGATGCCTGCCCTCTATCATTCCAACAACTGTTATTGTATAAATAACACGTGAACCGTCTCGTCTTTTTTTTTTTCCAGTAACGACAACGAGAACAAGATTTTCGTCGGGCTGATTGTGGTTGCGATTATTTTGCTGCTCGCCATTATCTTCACTTCAACCTCTTCCACAGGTAAACCACAATCGGCTTTCTACCATTACACTTCGTGGACGTCGATAGCTGCAGCACCGTCTCCGGATAACCACCTGCATTACCGAAGAGGGTACAGGCATGCAGGCACAGTGCCAGCCGACAGCAGCCAATGGGTCTTGGGCACAGTGTCGTCGATAACGCATGTGGTTATCGCGAGACACTTCTACAAGTAACGATGGCCAAGTGCTGGCGCGTACCTGTAAGCATGTCTACCCTTCGTTTACATACTTCACCAGTATAAGAGGGAACATTGGATCGTCGCTCAAACTAGGCTTCGTACTAAGGAGAAAGTCTTAACTTAGCCCACTGCTCATGTTGAATAAACCTGTCATTGAACTTGCTATCTTTGCTTTGAGCACAGGCACAAGGAACAAAATCGGGGTTATTCTGTTTTACATTACCACGTAGAATTTTCAGACGCGTACTTTCGCAGCTACAGTAGGTATGGCACGCAGCTAGTTGCTATACAGGGTTACACCCAACAATGAAATAAGTGTTTCTTCTTCAGAAAGAGCGGGTGTCAGGCACATATATAATTTAAACTGAATTATAAACGAAGATAAACCCCTTTTGTCAGTAGTTATTCAAACGATAGCAATCTTTAGCCACATAATTTATTCTGACTGGTTCATGTTTCTCGCATTATAAACAGAGAGGATGAGAGAATTTAATGGCGCTGGAAGGTAAGGAGACTATACGGTTAAAGTGCAAGCATGTGTGGAGGCGGAAATGACCCAGCGCGCGAGTGGAGAGCACCCATGATAAAGCCGCCCAGCTAAGATAAGAGCGACAAAAAAGCGCGGGTCTAAATAAGATGGGCACCACGGCGTCATCCTCAACACGTGTATTGGAAGTACGCATGGCAGGCGCAGGATAACGTTTCAAAAACTCTCACAATGTCATCGCAAACGCACCCAAAGGTGCCCATATGGTGTGTGCCGAATTGTGTTTCAAAAGATCTAATGACGTCATCGTAAACAGGGCCATAGGGCGTACTTATGGTGTGCCCCAGATGGCGTTTAAAGGTTTCCCCTGACGTCAGCACCAACACAGCCACAAGACGTGGGCGTGTCCATGGCGTACGCCGGATTGCTTTTCAAAAGCTCCCGTGACACGTCATCGCCAACATGGGTGCAGACGTCCACAGGCCACAGACTGATGGTTCAAAAACTGCCATGCCGTTATCACCTTTAGGTGCACAGCGCGCACGCATGGTGCCCTGTGTCGCGTTTGTCATAGGGTTTTGGCATAGGGTTATAGGAAGCGAGGTCTGGTTGGACAGTACACTAAGACATGCTGCGGGTGTAACATTCGCTTTTGCAGAGGTGTTTGCCACGAGGTTGCCAAAGACGTTACGCCGAGATAAACTGTTGGAGTGATATCAGGGTTGCCAATAAGTCCATATCGGCCAGATTTCTCGGGTTATGCGCCGTCAGGTTGGCCGCGAGGCTGAGCCTAATTGTGCCGGCTTTGATGCCCACAAGGTTGTCCGAAGGTTACGGGACGGCATGAAGAAAGGCAGCAGAGTCACAGGAGAAAGTTGTCGCTGACTTTGGAATGTCCAACGATTTTTTCTGATACGTTTTTTTTTAATGGTGAAAGAGCTCTATTTCGCACTAGGCATGTGTGCCTACACTGTCTGTACTTGTGTATAGTGACCGTTCGTCACAAAGACCCGAATGCGAAGCCGCTATACGAACCTACTTTCACCGGCCTTTAAGCAGAAGAGCAGAATGATTGAAGTGGACAAACTCCAAGACTTGGGATACAACTGGCTTTGAATTATCCAAAAAGTATAATTTGCATGTCGAAGTCAACCACATCTCGAACAAGTACAGTACATTTTGGCTGAATTCTGGGCGGGTGTGCGTTCAATACGTTCGTCTTAAGTCATGCATGACGACAAGAAGTCATTTGTGGTGAATATGAAATTAAGTTACCTTTCAAGCGTGACGCTTCATTGACACAATTTATCAGTTTGCATATGTTTATCCAAATACATTAAAATGAGAATTATACTTCTTGAGGTAATAATTTAGTGCCATGACCGCAAGCAGGGTAAGCTGAAATTCCTGAAATAGAATGTGTATCTTTTAATTAAAAAATGTATACTTCTGAGTACATGAAAGCGAAAATTCTTGCAGTGAGCATTAAGTATGAGTTCTAAGTTCACTCCCGAATTAAGAAATTATAGATATTTGGATACTAATTTAATGGGAGCCACAAAATTGAGCATTAACGCCATATGGTACTTGCTTGAAAATCAACTAAAGACAAGAAGATTGTTTTTGAGCTTGCAATACGCGTTTCTATAAAATTTTAGTGTACATTTAATGGCAGGGAGGTATTACGACAAAGGGCCGTTTGATTTGATTTTTTACGTTGGAGGTGGTTCGCAAATAAATGTTTTGCAACAAAAAGAGACGAAATGGTCCTAGTTCTCCCCTGAAGTGCCTGGCTCGCGAACAAAAAGCTTTATGTTGAAACCGAACTTTGATTGAAGTATTTTTTTTCTTGGAAAGTGGAACCTCGTGATAAATATACCAATCGGCCGACAAAACAAACGCACTACACAAATAACCATTCCCGCTACGCACATAGGATATTTTGTAAATAGCGTCCCCAACTTGTTCTGAGTGCCGAATTGCCGAATCTTCTTTGTACGCCTGTTCCATTCTTTCATACTCTCCCTGCGCTCATCAGTACGCGTGAGCCCAGAGAGTCCCTTTAACGTGTGCACCTTACTTCTAAAACACCCTAATGTCCTAACACCATATTTATTTATTTATTTATTTATTTATTTATTTATTTATTTATTTATTTATTTATTTATTTATTTATTTATTTATTTATTTATTTATTTATTTATTTCGCGTACTTTCAAAGCGAGAAGGCATTACAGAAAGGAGTAGAGTCAAAAACAAAAATTAATGAAGTAAAAATACGAACAAAAATATTAACAAAAGGCATTCTGAACCGCGGTCTCGAAGTTGGTAGAGTCGGTGATGAGGGCGATTGATGCAGAGAGGTGTTCTGCTATGGATGAATGAGTCACTGTACCGGTCTGTGCGGCACAATGGCACCCCGACTTTAAGGCTGTGGTCAATGCTGGACGAAATATAAGACGGAGGGGCAAGAAGGGTTTCTCTTTAAAGGGGGTTCAAATGAAAAACTTTGTGAAAAAGGGAGAGACGGGAACATTTGCGGCGTGACGAAAGATCACGTAAGTTAAGAGTGCGTTTCATTGATGAGACTTGCATAGCGAGAATAATTAGAGAAGACAAAGTGTGTACCGTGGTTTTGAACACTTTTGTAGAGTAGAAACTAATGAAGACTGAATCGGATCCCAAATGGCTGAAGCGTACTACAATTTGGAGCGAACTAAAGTTTTGTAAGGAGTTAGCTTCAGGGAGGAAGGGGCAAAGCTAAAATTACGGCGCAAGTAACGAAGCATGCGGTTAGCGTTATTAGTAACATAGTCAATATGCGAATGCCAAGAAAGGTTATTTGATATGTGAAGGCCGAGATACTTCTAAGAGGTAACGGACATCAAAGGTGCACCATTAATAAAGTACGTGTGCATGGCAGTGTTACGAGATATTCGCACGGCCTTGCATATATTTGAATTTAATTGCATGCACCAATTAGAACGCCACTCAATTACGCGGTTAAGGTCGTCCTGCTGTTCTTGGGAATCTGAAGGATTAGTAATTATACGGTAGAGAACACAGTCATCCGCGAATAGCTTTATGGAAGAAGAAAGAACGCAGTTCGGAAGATCGTTAGAATAGATTAAAAAGAGAAGTGAACTCAGGACTGAGCCTTGAGGAACACCTGATAGTACATTAGAAAACCGAGAATTAGTTATTCGCGTTTACAAACTGCGTCAGCGGTTAGAATTTTTTTTATATACACTCGAGTATCTTTACGTCCAGGTTAAGGTCCATCAGCTTAAGCAGAAGTAAATCATAGGTCACAAAGTCAAAGGCTTTGGCAAAATCAAGAAATACGCAGTCAATGTCGGTACCTAGATCAGAACTTGCAAAAAGATCGTTAGTAAAAGATAAGAGCTGTGTTTCACACGAAAGCAACTTACGGGAACCATGTTGACAGGGGTTGAAAAAGGAGTTGGATTCTAAAAACTCTGCCAAGTGCGAATATATTATATGCCCGAGAATTTTACATAAAATGCGTGTTAGTGAGATAGACCTGTAATTGCTGGGTAAATATGTGTTACCTGATTTCTGAACTGGAATCAGCTTTCCCACGCACCAGTCATATGGAAGAACAGACTGCTGCAATGACTGAGTGAAGGTGCGGCAAAATAACAGCAGCAAATACATTAGTACACTTCAAAATTTTTGAATTCAGGCAGTCTGGGCTGGCGGAGGAAGACGTTTTTTGATTGTTGATTAGGCAGCTAACACCAACCCAGTCAATATAAATTGAATCCATGGGCAAAAAACCTGAATTGGATACAAGCGGTAATCTATGTGGCATCGCAGTAACATGGGGAGAAAATGCATCGTCAGATACATTACAGCACTCTTCAGGATTAACAGGTTCATCATTGGGGTATGTTAGCTGGATTATTTTACTTGGAGTACCTTAACTACGGTCCAGAATTTACGAGGATTGGTTTGCAAGAGGGTCGGAAGTGTAACAGAACAAAAATGCTGTTTCGCACTAGCGGTAGCTGCGTTGTAGTCGCTTTCAGTGCGGTTGTAAGCGGACCAAGTAACCTCACCGCGTGAAGCTTTTGCGCGACGAAACAGCCGCTTTTTTTTTTTGTTACGAAATCGCTTCAAAAAGAGATTGAACCAAGGAGGCCGTGGTTTGCGGCACGAATCGTTGGATAAGTGACTATTTTTGAAAATGCACCAGTTTTCTTCAACACAGCGCTGATCGCAATGAGCGATGCAAGAGGCTGCAAAATTTTCCATTTCAGCCTAATACGCAAACACAATTGGCAGCGCGCTGCGCTACCTTTTCATTGTAAAAGTGGGCGTAGATGTACTATGCTTTTCTGGCACATACGCTTTCTGCGGATTCGTCGGGGCTTTTCGACGTATCTGCAGCGTCTTTCAAAGGTGCCGGAACATTTATGACGAGCCGTTGCGCGTGCAGGAGCCTCGAAGGGAGACGGTGGCGATGATGGCAGCGATGGTAGTAACGATGGTGACAGCTTTAATAGCAACCAAGGAAGCAGTGGCGGCAAGTTCGAAGGCGGAAAGCCTCCTCCGCCAACCACCACCACCAAGAAGTACGTGCGTAGGACGACGCGTGAGGTGATCACCTTTTCGCCAACGCCGGACCAGTTCCTCACGGGTGAGCGAGCAGCCTAATTACGCGCCAAATCATTTCACACGGCCACACTCAGCGCACGGCTCCATAAATATAGTTTGCACGACTAGTTAACGTGGTTGCGAATTATTTAATAACAAGCTGGTCACTATTGCGTTTCTTGTCCTCAAGGGGGCATTTGACGTAGTAGATAACATTACGCTAGTAAAAGTAAAACACTAAGGCTTTAATGGCAAATTTTTTACTTGTTCAGAAATTGATTTTCATCCCATAGTGAGGTGGCAGGTTAAAGGGAGAGGGCTCTTATCACAATTATCGACTGGTGAACCCCATGAGTAAACTTTAGGGCTATATTGCTCTTTTTTAATTTCTTTGTATGGTAACGACTTAACACATGTCGTACACTTGGCTCAAATTTTGGTGTATGCAGATGATATGCAGCTATTACTGTCATACAATCGTTCGCAGAACGAATTCAAAGCAAGAAAAAAAATCGAGATAGCCAAAATTCAGATGCATTTTTTAAAACCAGTTCAACTATTAACTCTAGAAAAATGAAGCATATAACTCACTGGCATAACGAATCCGTTAACGTAAGTGTGCTGGAAATTAATATTTGTAACACTAATCGGCTATACTAAATCGTTAAACTATCTCAGTGCAATATATATGCGACACCTTTAACTGGCACGACAAAGTAATACAGTTACCCCTAAGCTCTTTGTACGCTCGAATTAAATCTTAGAGGCACAGTATTAGTTCCAGATTGCACCGTTTCGTTTACTTTGACTTCATCTACTCTCATTTAGCATGCCGCACATAATCGTGGGATTCAGCTTACAACAGTTAGCTTGATTCTATTCATAGAATAAAATACTAGAAATAAATATAATTAACCACTCAGCATGCTATCTTCAGAGTCACCCAAGGTTTCCCACAACGGAAGTACCTCTCTCATCTTTAGAGTTAATTAAAACGGCTATGATTGCTCGTCACTTCATGACATAAGCATATTTACTTGTTCATCGCACATGAGAAGAAGCACTTCCCGTTACAGTTTTAGACTACTTCCTATTCCGAATATTTATCGGAAGCATCAGTATAACTACTGTAGCCAGCATTTTGAATATTATATCCCCGGATACAAGTTTAATCAGTGTCCTACTTTTCTAAGGCCACTAAATAGCCTTAGGTATATTAGCCCAACCATACTCGTTCTTGTCTGTCTACCACTGGCTTTGAGCTGAACTCTTTTACTGCACTTGATTATTTTACTTGCTTTTAAAAAGAAGATTTCCTTGCCTAGTCTACCAGGGTTTCGCATCCGTTAGTTGGTCAGTCTCTCACCGAATATGTTTGTGGACAAAAATAATTGCACCGGTCTATATTAGAACTGCACGCTGACCAATAAAATAGTGGAAGTGCCTGTGACCGGCTCAGTTCTATCACACAATGTATCAAGCCATGAAATTGGTAATTACATTGTATCCTCAAAGGCATCTCTAAAGCACACAGGCGAGTTTATAAAATACAGTCCAATCCTGAACGGCTTAGCGTATTGTTTTTCTTTTTTAATTTGGAATACCTCATTCTAAAAAACTGCTCATGTGGATTTGGATACTCCGGCCTATGCAAAACGAAATTTCAAGCAACCATATAATGCCAGTGCGTGGACTTATATGTTGCGTTTTCAAACAATTATTTGCTACGTTAAATGCCATAGGTATTCCTAGAGCACAGGAACATTAAAATAGCTCATTGCACTTTTATTTTTCCGTTATATTTAATATACTTGGCCTACCCCCTTCCTGGGCCACTGATTATTTATTTGCTATCAGGTATGTGTCCCGATGTCACAAAAAATACAGAAATCTGCAGAAGAGGGAGGTTCGTGGAATGATAGAGGCTTGAAGTGATTAACAGTGGTAAAACAAAAAATACCGGTGAAGCCAACGTTTTCACAAGGGGACCTGTTTTTTTCAGGGCTGCCCTGACGAAGAAAAGTTACTTTGTTCGGAACGTTCGCTTCAGCGGCATTCGTTGTTCTACCATTTTCTTTGTACAGAAGCCTTACAAGTATTTGTTCCGTTTTGTTCTCTGCTTACACCTCTGCTCACCATTTCGCCATGGTTCAAACATCAGCTTCGTCCTGGTGACATTTTTCTGTCGACGTCTTCTGTGCCATGCAATTACGGCACAGGGTGGAAACGATGCAGTGCATAAATGTAAACTATAAGTGACATAGAAGTTGGTAGCTCGGCGCTGCAGAAACACACTTAATTAGATTGCAGGTTGCATTGGAATAAGTTAGACAATTGTACGTAGCGAATTACGTTACACGGCATGTACTACCCGATTCACGAACGTTTAACTTCACACAGCTTCAGATGACTGCGCTATATCTACGTAACGGTTTTAGTGATTTTTTTAAGAACGCAGTGTGTACTTTAATTGCTTCATTGCATTCCTAATATTTACCAATAGGACCTACAGCTAGCCCCTGGCTACAATTCCATAAAGTCATCTTTCATGTATAATATTTACAAGGCAAATATTCTTCATGTGTCTTGAGTAGCCATTCCTACTCTAACCAACCTTAATTTTTTCGTATGTGTTAGCTATGCTTGTCACAAACGCCTTGTGTTATAAGAGCATACAATTCACTTACTTGCGTTTAACCAGTAACATGCCCTGCTACGGCTACATTTGACATTTCGCCTACCGCAGCCACCTGCTACGCTTTACTCAATTGGCAAAACAAACTGCCACCGGCAGTACATTGCTGATCCCATGCTGAAGAAGTTGCTTTTCTCTTTGGGAATTAAGAATATTCAGAAACTTAAAATGTACTGCTTTCCACCAGCTTTATACACTGAGGTCGCTTAGAGATTTGTTTTGTTCCACAGCGAAGCTGTATACCTCTACCAGCTAAGGAAATGTTCGTGTCGGCGTAAGCAAAAAACGCCAGGCTAAATATTGAGTACGAACAGCATATCTCTCCTTTGAAATCGGGCATACAGCTCAGCAAACTTTTTCAAAAGAAAAATGACAAAGCAAGCATGAAAACCACATGATGGATGATAACGCGCGTGTGAACAATGGGAACACCCTCTGACGCGTTCCGGTAAAGATTAGGTTTGCAGCTGCTTCGAAAGGGGTTGACGTCATTCAAAACCCTCGTGAAACCAGTGTCTCTGGTTTCACTCTTTGTAGAGCCACGTGTGTGAATTCAAGTGACGTCACAATGGGTAATCGTTGTGGGTGTCGTTTACAGCGTTCCTTTTCCCGCGTGTGTTTCCCGGTAAAGATTGCGGCTGCGTAAGCTACTCCGAGTGGAAAAGTATCCAACAGCATAAAAATCACGTAGTGACGTCACCACGGTCTAGCCAACTCATCCAGTTCATTCCAGGCTACCATGGGTATACCACGGAAAGTAAAGACGCCAGAAGACTAGCGCGAATATAATGTCGTTCTGAAGTAATAAAGGGTGTGGTTATGCACATTGAATTGTCTCTGGTTTCACTCTTTGTAGCGCCACGTGTGCGAATTCAAGTGGCGTCACAACGGGTAATCGTTGTGGGTGTCGTTTACAGCTTTGCTGTCCAACCACATTCACAGCGTGGATTGGAGCCAGTTTTTTTTCTCCTCACACCCAAACGAAGATCACGGACTCTATAAGCTATTCAAATCGGTTCGTTTTTACCACCTGTATGTTACAAACATTAAAAACCCCACTTTTGTTTGAATACTCCGTTTGATGCTCCAGATTCCATGTCACATGTCACTCGCATGTTAGTTTCGTATGTTAATGACGGAGCGCATCCAGACGACTGCTATATACTACGTACCTATTTCGCAAATGGTTACCTATAAGGCTCCTGTTTATGCGAACCTGATCGTGAACTTTTCTTTCATGTCAATGTCTTTCTAATCGAAATAATAGATGCAGTATGCACATACGTTTTCAATATAACATTACCCAATGCCTTGTTTTATGTTGCAATATTTTTTTATTTATGCTGAGTGTTTTATTAATCCGTTGTGTACACGTATTAGTACTACCTCCCGACTGCCCATTTTCTTCTTCTTTCTGGGGCTTGACGTGCCAAACGCAGTTCTGATTATAAGGCACGCCGTAGTGGAGGGTTCCGGATTAATTTTGACCACCTGGGGTTCTTTGACGTGCACTACAACGTAAGCACACGGGCGCTTTTGCATTTCACCTCCATAGAAATGCGGCCGCCATGGCCGGAATTCAATCCCGCGATCTCTTGCTCAGCAGCGCAATGCCTTAGCTAACTGAGCCACAGCGGCCGGTGCCGACTGCCCAGCCTCTCACACCAGCAATGCTGTTTATGCGGACTGAATATGTAACTGTGACGTGAATGGATGTAATAAAGATTATTATTAATATTACTGGTGAATACTGGATTTTCATATCAACAACCAGTATATTCAACATCCACTTCACCGAGGCTTCCCTGTTCTATGACACCGCTACACTCTAGATCTTAGTTTCGTAAAGCTGGCAGCAATTATGCGCTTAAACCATTTTTATACAATTCTGTGCGACATTATATCTGTGCATTACATGGCCTGTATGGCGTGAAATTTCTTCCAAATTTCAACTGGAATATTGGCTCCCATTTAGTTTATGTGTGACCGGCGAATATATTGAACACAATTTGTTGGACTGACGATCTTACAAAATTACCATGAATTTATTCTTGAAAAAAATGATAGAAAAATTCCTAACCGAGCCAAATCAGGCACCACATAACGAGCGATTGGACCAAGAACGATAGGAGTAACGTTAAAGGACAATAAGGCTAGGGCGTAGATTTTTGAGACCAAACGGGTGGAGGCGGAGGAGCAGGAGGAGGACACAGTTGTCGTTGTTGGCAGCAGGTGGATCTATTGCAAGATATGTCATGCTGAAGCTTAGTGCGAGGTGGGTAAACAAGACGATGTGCACAGCCAGGCAGAAGAGAACACAAGCCAGCAGAAGCCTGTGAGGTCCCCGCTCCCCTCTCCCCCGACACAACGTGGGGAAATGAGTCTCATAAGTGTTACAAATCACTCGTTAATTCTATATCACTTGGAAACTTCAGAAGAAGTCGGGACACCTCCCTCCTGAACATCCAGTGTCCACGCGAAAGCCCCATATTATCAGCAATATCATGTGGAGAGATTAGGCACTGGAGTGCTTGAAACAACGTTTGCGTTTTAACGACTCCTACGCGCTCCAACAAACTGAGTTAAACATCATCGCAAGTCACACATAAAGCAGACAGGTGTAGCTGATATTCTAGTTGACATTTAGACAGGAAGAGATGGAGTTGGCAAAGCCATGCAGTGGACCTAGCAGGTTATGGGTAGCGTATCAGAAAAGCAGGATGGGTGCCAAGCAAAGGGAAGTACAGTCGATGGCGACATACATATAATTACATGGTGTAGAAAAAAAAAAACAACGCATAGGGATATGATGAAGTAAGCTATCAGAAGACAGATGTATTTGACATGGGTGCGAGAATTACTTGTCCTGGAGTGAATAGAAATATGCAGAAGATGATGATGGCCCAATTGGTACCGATGAACAAATGAGGTAAATCCAAACGCCCTCCCTCTGTGGCACTTTTTCGCGCTTTGCCGCGTACCAGGCGGCAGCTAAATTGGGGGACCGCGTGATTTTCTTGTGCAGATCCGACTCCCAAACTGTGGTCGCCTTTGCCCGCTGCGGGATCTCAGAGCGACACCCTGCTATGCGTTGTCGGCCAGAACGAGAACTCTGCTGTGAACAAACCCAAGTTCCCGGAAGATGGCGTGTGCGACCTAACCTTCTACGCCCACCTGGTGTACAGAGACAATGAGTTTCAAGGAACCGAAAACAAGGTCAGCTGGACCACCTTCCAGAACGTCGCTTCAAGGTCTCAGAAAACTGGTTATGGATTCTCTGTGGATTATAAGTGAGTGTGCCTTTTTCGGAAAGAAGGGGAGCGGTCAAAAGGTTGCAAGGATAAGTACCCGTGTTTCGTGGGAGGATGACTGGACGAAAATGGCGCGGTAGCCTAAGGCTGCGTTCTCAATAAGTTTATTTCATTTATATTACGGGAATGCTCACGTGGGTTTTGCTGTGACCTCTAGTGGTTTTCAGCGGCTATGTTAATGCAATTTCTTTTGTATGTATACTCGTGTAGGTTTCGATGCGGAACGTAAGAAAAACGTGCTGTGCACACATCACCAAACTACGGGCTAAGGGAGAGAGAGAACCCAGCTTGAAACGCCGCACACAAGTTTTCGTAGCATGGAAGCATTCAGAATGTGCAATATCTTGGAGGCGTTAGTATATTGCAGTGATTACAGTTTTCTGATGTGGTGGCCTGAGCAGATGTGGGAGTGTACACTCCGGGGTTACACATATGTGTGGACGCACTGGCTCTGAAAAAAAAGAAAAAAAAAACCTTTGGCAGCTTTTGCTTTAACAAAACTTTTGCAGTAGATGCACCACCGTCTACAAAAGTATGAATCACCGGAATACTGAATTTATTTCTTATTCAGACGCACAAACTGAAATTGACGTTCTCACTGCCATGTTCGCAATCGAAAGTAGTCCTTAATCTCCATTTAGAACCACAGGCGAAGAGGAAAACCAGCTTATCGCAGGATCACTGGTTAGGCACTACTATACCTCTCCTGATATATATGGTGTCCCAGTTATGTTGCACCGCGTTCTTAAAAAGGTGGCCATTCTACGCGAAGATAACCAAATACATATTGTTCACAGTGGAATCGAGCAGCCGCCAGTAATATTTTTGATGTCGCGGGCTTTATCAGTCAGAAAAAAATTAATGGGCATAAGGTAACTGGCTGAAACCACGCCAGCTTCAAGTTTCTTTCAATTCCCTACAATTTCTTCATTGACAGCATGACATTCAGGGCAGTAATTAAAAAAATATAGTCACCTTAAAAATATTTAATTGAACGGCATTAACAAGAAAATTATTGGCGCCTACTCTACTTGTCTGTGAGCAATACACACTTGTAGCTTTCTCTTTAAAACCGCCTTTCTCTTTTAAAAAAAACGGTGCATGATAGCTTTGACACCCTGTATGTAGATGTCTGGATTAAGTATGCATCGTTGTTAGATATTCTAGTGGTTTAGTTGGCGTTTAGTAAAAGGTCAGCGATAAACTTTGCCATGAAGGTAAAGACCACGCAATGAGTGTTGGAACAAAAAATTGTAGGCAAGACATTAAATGGGTGAAATACAGTGGTGCGAACTTGAAAGTAAACGGAGATAGCCGGTGTTCTAGAATGATACCAAAGAAATAAGTTAAGCACATGAAATGCGCAAAGGATACCTTTTTTTTTGCCAGCCTAGTTTATGCACACTATACGACAAAGTCATTAACCATCAATGTCAATTTACCCCTGCCTTGTGCTAGCTGACGCCATTCTACGCCTGCAGATTGCCTAATTTCATCACACTCAGCAGTTCTCTTCTCTTTTTGCCTCTACTCAGCTTTCTTTCCTTTCGAACGAATTTTGCCACTCAGACAGATCGCAACTTACCTGCCCAATGTATTACGTGTTCTGCACAACTTGTTCCTGTCTCCTTATGTAATGCCAATCAATTTTAGTTCTATCCAGTTCTATGTTTCACTTCTCAAGCTTCTTAGTTATCCTTCATGATTCTGCGCTATATGTTACTGCAAGTTGAATGCCACGATTATACACACTGTATATCGAGGGTGACATGACTTGGCAATGCCAGTCATCTGCACTCCAATCCAATGTTATTCTACTTTATGTTTGCTATTCATGATGCGTGTAAGCTGAGAAACGTATTCTTGCACAGCTTCTAGGTGCTTATGCTCAATCACAAATTTCGCGCCTCCTGCTAGTTTACTGAACTGGGATTCTTCATTTGTAATCTTCAAGCCTAATTGTCGGACGTAGTCTTCTGTCATTTGCTGCAAGAAATCTCCGGCGTTGCTGAAGAAGAAAATGACATGTACAGGCTGCATGTTATTCAGATATTCCCAACTGATATTCACACGTTAGCCTTCACAGTATAGCAGCTTCAGCATTTCTCAGCATGCAGTGAACACTATGGCTTAGATTGCTTCTTTCTTTGACCCCCTTCATAATCAGTATTTTTCCGCTTATCTTGGAAACAACTGAAGTAGTTCTGGAGCATTTATATACAGGGTGTTCATTTTTAAGTTTTGCAGAATTTATCGCCAGTGGCAGGTAGCATAATTCTTATAATTGAGCTGGGTTATTCCACGAGGCGCACATTAGTAGTAGGAGAAATCAGAACAGATATTCAACTAATTAACAAAATCTCCCAATTAACTTCTTAGTTAATTACTTACGACACGTATTGCAATTTACGATTGTAGCCGGTGAGCTTAATTGTCGGGCGTAAACACATAGAATGAATTTTCGGAATGACACCAGTTTGGAGATATGCGCCATCAAAGTCGCCGTTAAAATGCACTGTTCCACTTAATTTTTACCAAAATGCTGTTTTAATCATTGAAGTACAAAGGTAACTGGAACGCCATCAATTCTGTCCCACACTTCGGGGAAATAATATCTCGTAACCGGTGTCATCTTGGAAACTCAGTTCAAGTGGATGCGTCTTGCAAACTCACCGGCTAGAATTCGTAAATTGCAATACGTGTAGCAAAGTAATTAGCTAACAATTTCATTAGTCAATCTTTGGCAATTAGTTGAATATGTGTTTCGATTTATCCTGCTGCTAGTGCCCACCTCTTCAAGTAATCCAGCTCAACGATAAGAATTATGCTACCTGCCACAGGCGATTTTTAAAAATTTTGTAAAGCTTAATTTTGAACACCCGCTATATTTGCTAATTATTCTAAATATTTACGCATGCCTCCTGTAAAATCACTGTCTACGCAATGAATCCGTGACTGCTGGTACTGATATTGGATCAAAAGCCTTTTTGTAATCCATGACAGCCATATAGACAGGTTGGTTATGCTGTGCAGACTTGTCAATTTCATGGTTGCAGCGATGAATATAATGAATTGTTGAATATTCTTTCATAAAACTAACCTGTTGGTGTTTGCACAAGTGGAGTGTTGTATTGGTGCTATTTGATTTTGTAGAATACTGGCAGCAAGAAAATGAGCCTATAATTTTTCAGCTAAGATCTTTTTTAGCGGTTAATATGATGTGACTGTTCTTTAAGGTAACGGGTACAGTTGAAGCCATGAATCGATGAGAATAAAATGCAACCGCCCACCCCCCGGTTTCTTTATTGAAATATCCCTTTCATCTTTTATAAGGCTGTAATTATTTATTTTCCTCACGCTTTTTTCGTAATCATATCTTGGAAAGCCCTTCCAAGTTCACTGCTAACGGCAGATATTTCTTGCGATAGCAATTATATGGACCCACCAAGCGCATTTCTGCCGTCACCATCACCGTCGCCGTGAGGTTCCGTGTAAAGACCAACGGCGATAAAATCGTCGCTTCGTGCCTTACGCTATGTGTGTGAGTGAAAACGTTCGAGGGTGAGCCAGCAATCGCGGCTCGATGCAGCGCACGCGAGGGAGGAAGGCAGGGCGGAAGCGGGCGGTCTTCGCGCTAACGTTAGCGCGCGAGGTACAGGGGCGAGGCGACGGACAGGGAGAGGGTGGGCCGACGGAACGTTATGCTCCGTCGGCTGCTGTTCACAGCACGGCTACGCGGGCTAAGCACAACGACCTGCGATGTGGGCGAAGTGCGCGCCCGCGCGGGCCTTATTTTCAAAGCGATCTGCGATCCATGGGGAAAAAAAAGTGCATGCGCCCAGTGCCGGTAGCTTCGTATGCGCTGTGCTTTCGACGTTTAGGCCTTGTTCCAATTCTTTCTGTCATGGTGGACAGTCTACTTTGACGTCTACGAAGACAGCCATGACAGCTTCGAGGACAAGTAATCGAACGCGTTTCGAGCCGTCTGGAAGACTCGAAGACGCTTCTGCGACGTGACGCCGCCTCACTGCGACATAAAGAAAGTTGAGAAAAGCACACATTAGTTCTGTACTTTAAGTATTTTCGCCTGCGAACCTCCGAAAAACATGTGACTTACATTAAGGGTATAGAAAAGCGTGTCTACGTTTTTGTGTGCGCAGACAACCTTCCCATGGAGTTTCTAAGCGCCCTGATCAGTCGCCATCTTGTTTAGACAGGAAAGTAGTCTGCATCGTTCTTGACTTCGATGCTGTCTTCGCGATGCTGTCTACTTCGACATCTTCGTGAGACTTGGAACGAGACTTAAGGTGGCCGCCGTCCACTTAGCTGTCTACTTAGCCGTCTAAGGCGAGTATTGGAACACACCCTTAGTTCGCGTTGAAGCGAGACGAGGGACAGCGCGAAGGTCAATTTATCCGCTGCTGCTGCGGCGTTTTTTGACTCCGGCGTTTTCACAGCGAGTTTCTGTGGTCATCGAGCGATATGTGTTCATGTTTACCTGGGCGCGCGAGATACCGTGCTTGTCAATTAGTTAGTAAGCGAATGTTTACAGCTTCATACGGTCCATTACACTACTATCCTAGCTTTCTTTAGCTCTCTACTAATTTGCTATCGCAATCGATGCTTCGCCTATCGAGCGAAACTGCGATTTTTTTTTTTTCGAGAGAAATCACGGTTACGTAGCCTGCTCTTGGTAATGCAGAGCACAGTACAGAACGCTTGTGCTGCCTTTATTACATCACTGAAAGATGACATTACATTGCTTATTTAATTGCGTACATCTGGTTGTTTCAAGTGTCATGTTAGGTCGCCTCTGTTCGTGATACCAGCGCCTAGTAAGAGCGCAAAATGCTGAGCGTATACGGTGCGCGCACTATTCGTTGCAGATCCACCTCAACTTTCCATTCGACCGTATTTGGCACCAATAACAAGCAAAGCACCATCAAAAGTTATTTCGACAACAAAAAGATTAAGCACTATGGCGTGTTGAATGCTCTGGATACCGAATCTGCATTGAAGCAGTCAGCATCAAGTTCTACTGGTCTTGGAATCCTTAGAGTGAGTATGCAGAATCGTCATCGCAAATGCTTCGTATATACTTTTATTTATTACAGTGAAGATGTTTATGGCTAGGCTTCCGTGCATTTTTCGTGTGCGTGTGCAAAAATGTGGGCTGATCCTGGTGATGGTGCCGATAGGGTTCAAGTGCAATGGCACACAACCCTGTGGATTCTGGGTGGTGGCCTCCGGGACCTGTAACGTGCCCTTAACTACCCTTGTCGTACCTGGGACCCGAAGAGGTCCTCGGAACGAGGCTAACAACAGAGGATTTATTTCAATGTTACTGAAAAAAGAAAAGAGGGTCAGAAAAAAACGAAAAGGAAAAAATCGTGTGCCATTCCAGTCTGTGAAGGTGGATGACCAGCGAAGCTGTTTAGCAGACGACACAGACATGACACAGAATTTTGAACAAAGGTACGAACACATTTATTGTCCTCATCGGTGGTCATCTTGAAGAAAGGTACGAACTCACAATTATTGTCTTGATCGGTGGTCATTATTTGTATTGATCGGTGGACAGTTGGTGTTTGCGGCCCTCCGACGCCAATTTCACTCTCGGATCTGTCGTCGCCGTCGCTCTTCATAGGCGCGTTGCTCCTCCGCAGTCGGGGCTATACGCGCCCTCCCCATTACGACGACAGAAGAGAAGTTAAATTCAAAACGGAGGACGGCAACTTGTCTTTCTGGTTTGCATATATACCACCACCACGGAAGAGCCGAAGGAAAGAAACTAGACACGCAAGCGCTTGTAACGCTGACATATAGAGGGCGGTGAGAACGCAGACATGGCTGACGCGGGTCGCACAGCGGCAAATCTTTGCTAAACCTTTATTTACCTGGGCGTCTACTGTTCTCCAAAATGGCACCTATTGATAACTAGTCTATTGAAAATCCATATCCGAGGGACGCCGACTAGCAAGTTGCGGAAGACGACGACGACGATAGCGCAAGCAGGGGCACTAGTGCGTTCACGCTGACGAGCCAGCTTTGGAAAAAGTTGACGACGACCGCGCGAGCAGGGACATGAGCGCGCTCGTGCGGGACCCGAGGTTTCGCTTACGCACACAGAAAAACCGCGGAACCCTGGCAATAAACAGCGTCACTGTTAAAAAAATGAATGGAAAAAGCAATCAGAATTAACACAACGGTCCAATCAGAATGCGAGAGGGGGATTTCGATGAGATTAGTGATGAGCTACATGCTGGGTGATACATCTCGCGTGTGAAAGAGATAGGACCTAGCTCACGGCCAATTTCATAGTTTAAGTTAGGACCGTGGGTAGATCTTCTGCATGATGAAGTCAATTTTAGGGTCCCAGGACCCCATGGCATCATCGATGATGGCGTCAGCAATCACTCGCTGGTACTATGTGCCAGATGTTCACGCACCGGCTCGTATTTGGTGACCTTGGCGCAGCAGGTTTCGGTGAAGGCGTGCAGTCGGTTATCGAAGAGACAACATAATCGATGACAACCGCCTCCTCCCCGCGCGCTATGACGAGGTCTGGTCGACCAACCGGCCGGTTCTCGTATACGATGTAGGAACGATTCCGGCACGCAGTGCGTTGCCGAGCCATGATCTTGTTGTGGCGCGCAGTGTACATGATGCTTTTGGAAATGCAGTGACAGAGCACGTGGGGCAGAGCCTCCTTAGCATACCCACAATACTCTTCACCGCTGGTCCCGGCCAGTCGTCCATATGCAGGCTCCCGTTAGAGGTAGTAGGTTGAGTCTGGCTTTGTGGATGAAGCGCCAGACCTTTATTAACCTGCCAGTGTATTGTTCTTTCCATGAATGAAGCGCTAGACCACAAACCGATTTACCACCCTCTCTTCGTCGGCGTTCCAAACGCTTGCGTGCCTAGTTCCCAGCCGCTCTCCTGGGGCGGCGGCACCATCGCGCTTTATATAATACAAGATGCCGAATGACGGAGCTCGAATGACGACAATGCCGCGACCACACCGGCAACGCGAACAGGAGCATATAGTTCGTAGGCACCGCCAGCACCCCCCGGCGTTAGGAGGCTAGATACATAAACACACACAAAACGCCCGACGTTGAAAAAGAGTGTGTCGCATTATGAAAATATGATTTGAGTCTCTTTGTTCTTCAATAGTGGGATTGTGCGGGTCCATCGCGAGTCGCGCGTTCGCTCTCTCCCTCTGTTCGGCCCAGACATTTCAGTTTTGTTGCTGCCCAGCGCTCTAAGCATATCACAAAATATGATTTGCGAAATTAGGGGTGTCACTGCGGTGCGCTAATCCATGCATTGACTGCGGAACTCCAGCAGAATGCGGTACATTGCTACTATGTGGCATTAGGTAAGTGATGACCATCAGTTTTAAATTGTCTGGCACAGTGGTCCGAATGGAACCTGCTCCGGAAAGAAAGAAGGAATTGCGAAAACAGAAGTTGTGCAGCTGAGTGTGGAGTACGAGGTCTGCTTGACATATCGCGAATATTTCTGTTTCTACAGCAACTTATACGCTTCGCAACCCCCCCCCCCCCCCCCGAAAAAAAGAGCAAAAAAAAAAAAAAAAAACACCGGCAGATCCCACGCCATGTGGGAATCGCTATTATGCGAAGCAGTGTGCGGGGCGTCTACCAAGTTACAAAAGACCATGAGAGCACCAAGACGTCGATGGCTGTTTCGTGACCAATATGACACGCATGTCACGATGTTCGTGTTATGAGACCTCAAGAGTCCCTTTAGCTACGCCTAAGAGATCTTAAGGCGCAAGCCTTATTCATGCTGATGACTAATGCTTTCACACATTTCAAAACACATTTCAAACAGATCTCAGTGGTTTTTGAGTGTAATTTTTTGTTGCTTCGTCATTGTAATTTTGGGTGCGTCGTGCTCATGACTAGACTTCTACCATCATTCTTTAGTGTTTCCTTCACTTAGTACCCACGTCAAAACCCATTTCAGTGGTTTTTGAGTGTTCATATTTTTTCTCCGAGTCATTGTCACTTTTGCTGTGTCATGCTCATGACTACGGCTTCAACCACAATTCTTAAGTGTTTCCTTCACTTAATACCCACGTCCGAACCCATTTAAATGGTTCTTAATCTTTTTGCACTGAGTCATTGTAATTTTAGGTGGCTGTTCTATGACCTACACGACACGCATGTGATGACCTATTATTTATGTTCGTCATACACCGTTGTCATTTTTGGTAGCTACCAAGTTAACGAAACGACCATTATATAGCACCAAGACGGTGGCAGCTGTTTTATTACCTACATAACAAACATGCCATAATATTCATGTCATGACCTATCATTTATGTTCGTCATACACTCTCGTCATACTGTGCCAATTTTGGTAAATACCAAGTTAACGAAACGACCATAAGAGCTCCAAGACGTAGGTGGCTAGACAGATAAATAAATACTGTCGAAGTAGCAAATGTTCGCCAAGAAATGCTGCGCATTTAAAAGCCGGCGGAACCTACGCACTGTGGCAATCGATGTTATGCGAAGCAGTGTGCGGGGAGCCTACCAAGTTAACGAAATGACCAGAGCACCAAGACGTAGGCGGTTGTTTCATGACCAACATGACACGCATGTCATGACATTCATGTCACTACTTCCTCAGGAATCCCTTTAGCTATGCCTAAGAGACCTTATGGCGAAAACATTAGACGTGTTCATGACTATTACTTCGACCATCAATCTTTAGCCTTTTTCTTCACTTAGTACCCACGTCTGAACCCATTTCCGTATTTTTCAAGTGTTAATATTTTCTCCCTGAGTCACTGTCATTTTGGTACTACCAAGTTAACGAAACGACCATGCGAGCACCAAGACGTAGCCAGCTGTTTCATGATCTACATGACACACATGTCATCACTTATCATTTACGTTCGCCTACACTCTTGTCATAATATGCCAATCTTCGTACATACCAAGTCAACGAAACGATAATGGAAGCGCCAAGGTATGCGGCTGTTTCATGACCTACATGCCACGCATACCATGACATTCATGTCCTGACCTATCATGTATGTTCGTCATACAGTCTTGTCATACTATGCTAATTTTGGTACATACCAAGTGAGCGGAACGACCATGACAGCACCAAGACGTAGGCGGCTGGATAGATAGATAGATAAATAGATAGATAGATAGATAGATAGATAGATAGATAGATAGATAGATAGATAGATAGATAGATAGATAGATATTCTCAAAGTGGCAACTGTTCGGCAAAAATGCTACGCATTTAATATGTGGGAGATCGTGAACCACATGTCTTCCCACAATGCCATCATTTGTTCGGACGAGAGCCACGCGAACAGATGTGAGGCCATTGCGCAAGAAAGAAATCCACAGGTAAATCCTGCGAGGGAGTAGAGGTGGACAAGAAGAAAGCGCCGTACTGATGAAAAGGGCATCTGTTTCGTCTGAATAACGAAAAATGCACTTGCTAAACAAAAAAGACACTAGCAAAACAGTGTCAAAACATTTTTGAAGAGGGCGCCGGCAGATCCCGCGCCCTGTGGGAATCGGTGTCATGCAAAGCAGTGTGCGGGGAGCCTACCAAGTTTACGAAATGACCATGATAGCACCAAGACGTAGGCGACTGTTCCATGACCAATATGACACGCATGTCATGATATTCATGTTATGAATCCTCAGGAGTCCCTTTAGCTATGCCTAAGAGATCTTAAGGCGAAAGCCTTAGTCATGCTCATGACTTTCACCATCCTTTAGTGTTCCCATCACTTAGTATCCACCTCCTAAGACATTTCAGTGGTTTTAAAAGCCAAGCATTTCCAAGAATGCCAAGCTTTTCTTGGCAAACATTTGATACGTTGACAGTATCTATCTATCTATCTATCTATCTATCTATCTATCTATCTATCTATCTATCTATCTATCTATCTATCTATTATCTATCTATCTAGCCGCCTACATCTTTGTGCTCTCATGGTCGTTTCGTCAACTTAATATGTACCGAAATTGGCATATTATACAAGAGCACATGACGAAAATAAATGACATATAATGACATGAATGTCATGACATGCGTGTCATGTAGGTCATGAAACAGCTGCCTCCGTCTTGGTGCTCTCATGGTCGTTTTGTTAACTTGGTAGGCACCAAAATTGGCATAGTATGACAGGAATGCATGACGAACATAAGTGATAGGTCATGACATGCGTGTCATGTAGGTCATGACAATGACTCAGCGAAAAAGTATAACACTCAAATACCATTGAAATGGGTTCGGACGTAGGTACTAAGTGAAGGAAACACTAAAGCACGCTTGTAGAAGTCTTAGACATGAGCATGACTCAGCAAAAATCACAATGACTCAGCAAAAAAAAGATTCACTCATAAACCACTGAAATGGCTTCGCAAATTGGTACTAAGTGAAGGAAACACTAAAGGATGCTGGTATTGGATGCTGGCACTAAAGGACTCAGCAAAAATTACAATGATTCACCGAAAAAAATTAACACTAAAAGCCCACCTAAAGTGGTTCCGACGTGGGTATTAGGTGACGGCCACACTAAAGGATGATGCTAGAAGTCATAGTCATGAGCATGACTCAACAGAAATGACTATGACTCCGCAAAAAAAAAGATTAACATTCAAAAACCACTAGAACGGGTTCGGACGTGGGCACTAAGTGAAGGAAACACTAAATGATGACGGTAAAAATCATAGCCATGAGCATGACTCAGCAAAAATGAGAATGAGCGAAAAAAGTATAACACCCAAAAACCAATGGAATGGGTTCAGATGTGGTACTAAGCGTAGGAAAAGGCTAAAGGTTGATGCTGGAAGTCAGTCATGAGCATGACTTATGCTTTTGCCTTGAGGTCTCTTAAGTGTAGCTAAAGGGACCCTTGAGGGGTCATGACATGAATTTCATGACATGCGTGTCATCTAGTTCATGAAAGAGCCGCCTACATCTTGGTGCTCTCATGGTCGTTTCGTTAACTTGGGAGGCATAACATCCATTCGCATAACATCGATTCCTACAGAGCGTGCGATCTGCCAGATTTTTTAAGTGTCAATTTTTTTTGCTTAGTCATTGTCATTTTTGGTGAGTCGTGCTCATGACTATGACTTCTACCATCATTCTTTAGTGTTTCCTTCCTTAGTACCCACGTCAGAACCCATTTCAGTGGTTTTTGAGTGTTAATTTTTCGCCGAGTCATTTTCAATTTTGCCGTGTCATGCTCACGACTGTGGCTCTTACCACTACCCTTTATTGTTTCCTTGACTAAATTACCACGTCCGAACCCAGTTTCAGTGGTTTTTAATCTTTTTTCACTGTGTCATTGTCATCTTAGGCGGCTGTTCTGTGACCTATATCATTTATGTTTGTTATACACCATTGTCATACTATGACAAATTTGGCACCTACCAAGTTAACGAAACGACAATGAGAGCACCAAGACGGTGGCAACTGTTTCATGACCTACATGACGCATATATCATGATATTCATGTCATGACCTATCATTTATGTTCGTTATACACTCCTGTCATACTATGCCAATTTTGGTAAATACCAAGTTAACGAATCCACCATGAGAGCTCGAAGACGTAGGTGGCTAGATAGATAATGTCAAAGTAGCAAATGTTCACCAAGAAATGCTTCGCATTTACAAGTGATGTACGAGGAAAGTATGTTATCCTATAATGGATCTTCGAGGACGAACTTGAATACCACAAAACTAACTAAACTGGAGTTATCACTTCCACCATGACCTCGGTGCGTGCAAGTTAGTCTGCTCCGCCCAATCCGAATTTCTTTATTACCAACGTAAGTGGCAGTAAAGCGGCTGCCTATGGCATGGTTCAGCGCGGCCTCGCAGGCAATATCTGAAAAAGCGATCTGCGTTGAAGCGAGAGCCAGAACGCAGGAAAATTCGCACGTTGCTACGGCAGCCCTTCATCACGTTAGCGTTTTAACAGCGACTGTATGCGGTTATTGGGTGAGATGTGCTCCGGTTTACCTGCGCGCGCGATACACTATGCTTGTTAATTTAGTTAGTAAGCGAACGTTTACAAGTTTATGCGGCCAATAAAGCTGCTATCCTTAATTCGTACAGCTGCGAAATAATTTGCTCTCGTAATCGATGATTCGCCTTTCGGGTGAAACTGCCAAGTCTTTATCGCTGGGTGGCAAGATCACGCCTCTTACCGCGACAGCCGCGACATAAATAAATATATGAAATTCCTCCCCTACCGGAAACAGGCGGGCGCGCGAAGCTTCTCCAACCCTAGGGGAGGGATTGGTTAGTTTTTGGAGTATTTGACACTATAAAGAGACATGGTTGTTGGTGAATGAGAAACGGTTGTTTATTGTTAAGGTCGCAGGTTGACGTTTTCGGTTGGGTCGGTGGAACTGTTTCATACGCAGTCCCAAAGCGTTGACCTTTGGCAGTTTCGCCACCGTACAGTGGGGAAAGGGTTGCTTTCCCTTTTGCTCCTCCATCCATCATTTCAAAACTCATTGTGTAAGGCTTCTGCAGCTGTGGAGCCTCTATGCGAGACATCTTCGTTTGCCGAGCGTGCACTGAAGAGCGTGCACGTGTTACGAGAACTACTTTTTTATGCATATAAAACCCTCTTAAAAGGCGCGTATGGTAAACCTACAGTGTCTGAATCGGTTAGCGTGGTGGTCTCGCAATCCCGAGGTGGTCGTTCGAATCCGCAACCTCGACGAGTAATTTTTATTTTCGCGCGGCTTGATGTTTTTTTTTTTTTGTTTTCGCACGCCAACACGAACACCGACACGAGTGAGGCGATACAAGCTTCGCTTTAAAAACTAAGTTCCCTGCCACTCTCTGAAGAAGGACGACCAGCGAATCTGTTATGTGTTCTTCTAAAATGAAGAAATAATATATAAGCATGATTATATACCTATGCAATTAAAGCATCGAAACAAGTACACCATAATTCTCCACCATCCACCTTAATCGACCTTAATGGACCTTATCATGATCACCAGCCTATATGATGATGATGAGGGTAGATTGATCCACCCTACTCCACCTTAATCCACAATAATGCACCCTAATCCGCCTTAACCAACCCTAAAGCTTCATAATACATCATCTTAATCCAATTTACTACTCCTTAATCTACCTTAATCGACCATAATACACAATAGTCAGCCTTAATCAACTTTCATTCACGTTTATCCACCTTAGTGGACCTTAATCTGTCTTTATGCACCCTCATCCAACTTAATCAACCCAAATCATCCTTAGTACAACTTAATCCACCTCATTCAACCTTAATAAGACCTTATCCACGTTAATTCACCCTAATCCATCTTAATCCCCTTCAGCCACCTTAACTGGTAGAATGGTGGTTGACTGTGACGTAATGGTCATCAATCACTGCTTTTGACACTTATGTTAAGGAACCTACATGCAGAGGATACTGTGCATTCAATTTTATCGACGCGACGTTTTTCTACGCATCCTGTCAACTCACGCACTTGTGGTGGGAACCTATTTATATGGAACTTCGCTGTAAAAAAAAATCAGGCACTTTACGTGCCAAAACCACGATATTGTCACGTTATAGGGACAGTTAACTGCTGAAGGTTAACTGCTCAATCGTGGGAGAACAATTCTTAGCTGTAGCGAGCTGTTTACGCGCGGGGATGCTTATATTGATTTCGGAGGCTGCTTCGGGAACTATGGCCGTTTACCATCCGTATCGATGGTGATGCGGCAGCATCACCATCCCATCTCCTTTCCTAGCTCGCGCTCTGATTGGTCCGCTCCTCAGCCAGCGCGGTCTCCGAATGAACGCCGCGCCCCTAGCGGTGGGTCTGGGAACCTGCCCCCTGCGTGACACCGGCGTACGGACGGATGACGCAGCCTCGACCTACAACAGCCCCGCTGTTAATTAGTGTGTCTGTTACCATTGATGCCATGGACGGCGAGAATACTGCGGTAATCACACCAGATGGGCTTTACTAGTTCAAGTTTATGCTTTTCGAATTGTGTAATGCCCCCGCAACCTTCGAGCGAATGATGGATTCTCTCCTTCGGGGCTATAAGTCGTCTACTTGTCTTTGCTATCTATATGACGTGATTGTTTTTAGACTACTTTTGAGAACCACCTGACTCGCGCCTGTCGGTCATTTTCGATGTGTTTCGCCGCTCGCCGGCACCGTAACCCCTTCAAGTGTCGTTTCGCTCGACGTCACATCCTCGTTCTCGGTCCCCTTGTTAGCGCTAGCGGTGTCCAACCTGACCCCGACAAGGTGCGTGCCGTCCAAGACTTTCCTATTCATCGCCCAGTCAGAGATGTCCGGAGCTCTTTCGGCTTGCGCTCTTACTTCCGCAGCTTACTGACCTACTCAAGAAGGACAACTCTTTTTCTTGGGGTGATGAACAAGCTGCCGCATTCACCAGCCTAGTCAGTTTACTTACTTCGCCACCAACTTTGGCACATTATGACCCGTCGGCCCCTACAGAAGTTGGCACCGACGCTAGTGGCTACGGCATAGGTGCAGTCCTCGCCCAACGCCAGAAAGAACAGGACCGTGCCATTGCCTACGCCTGAGCGCGAATGTCTCGCTTTCAGTATGGGCTGTGGAAAAATTGCGCCCTTAGTTATACGGCCGCACGTTTCCTGTCGTCACGGACCACCATGCCCGTTGCTGGCTCTCGTCACAGAAGGATTCTACAGGAAGGCTTGGTCGCTGGGCGTGACGGCTACAGGGGTACACATTTAACCTTCTGTACAAGTATGGCCGGATACACCAACATACTGACTGCTTATCACGCTACCCTGTCGATCCTCCCGACACCGCCGAGCGTGATACCGGTGACTTCGTCATTGCTATTTCATATCTGTCCAACATAGGCGCTGAACAGCAAAGTAACGACACGTTACGATCTATAATCGTCCACCACCATTGTCGTCAGCCCGACCCATCGCTGCGTCTGTTTGAGCTACACGACAATATTTTTACCGCCGTAGTACCACTCCCGACGGCCCAGAGCTTCTTGTTCTCCCCAAGCAACTTCGTGCTACTGTTCTTAAAGAACTCCACGATGCCCCAACCGCTGGCAGTCTTGGAGTATGCCACACATACGACCGCGTGCGTCGCCAGTTTTTCTGCCCTGGTATGTACCGATCTGGTCGACGCGACGTTGCTACGTGTGACCTTTGCCAGCGACGTAAATGGCCCTCGGCGTGGCCTGCAGGCTTTCTGCAACCCATTGAAATACCCAAGGAGCCATTCTACCGCATCGGTCTTGACCTCCTTGGTCCATTCCCTACGTCTGCTTCAGGGAACAAGTGGGTCGCAATTGCGACTGACTACGCTACGCGGTACGGCATCACGCGTGCTTTGCTGACTAGTTGCGCCACTGACGTCACCGATTTCCTCCTTCATGACTTCATCTTTCATCTTGGTGCCCCTAGGGAACGACTCACAGACCAAGGCCGCTATTTCTTGTCCAAAGTTGTCGATGACCTCCTCCGTTCCTGTTCAGTGGAGCACAAGCTCACTACTGCATACCACTCGCAGACCAACGGGCTCAACAAGAGGCTGAACCGCACCTTAACCGATATGCTGGTCATGTACATGTCTGACGATCAACTGGACTGGGACAGTGCATCGCCATATGTTACGTTCGCGTACAACTCATCCCGTCATGACGCCTGCCGGTTTTTCCCCATTTTACCTCCTGTTTATCCACCACACTGCATTGCCTTTCGACATGCTACGACCTGATGTTGTACAACATAGCACGGAGTATGCCCGCGATGCTGCCGCGCGAGCCCATCTGGCGCGTCAGATCGCTCATGAGCGACTATCCGACTCGCAATTATGCCGAAATGACGGTGATGTCCGCAGCCACCGACACCTCTGCTTTTCTCCGGGATCTCGTGTACTTATCTGTACTCCATCTCGTCGCGTCGGTTTTTTCCCGAAAAGCTTTTGTCGCGTTACACCGGACTTTACAGGTTTTTACGGCAACTTAGTGACGTGAACTATGAGATCGCCCCACTGTACAGTTCTTCACCATCTACCCTGTTATCTCATGACGTCGTGCTCGTATCCCGGTTGATAGCGTACTTTTCCTCCGCCTCCTTCTTGTGTAATTTGTCTGCGCCGAGACGGCGCTCCGCCCGCCGGGGAGCTTGAATGTTACGAGCCACCTCCTTGGATTAATGAAGAAGACGACGATCGCTGGTAACGTTGCGCGTGTTCAGCCATCTTGAACACCTCTGTAAATAGTCTCTTTATATACCGTGCTTCTCTTTTCCTCTATTTGACGGCCCGTCACATTATATGCCCAGCAAAAAGCCTAGGGCTAGAAATGCCGATTTCTAGTGCGACAGCTAATATAGACCGCAAGCACATTCTTTTGCATATGAATTACCTTGTGTGTTTTTACACTTTTAGGTGCTCGTTTGCAACTAACATGGGTACCACGCACTTCGGTACATACGCAATGTGCATGCGGCATAAGGAGTGCAGACACAAATTTTCGGGTGATGTTTTTATTTATCATAAGTATTGCACGGTAACTAAGGGAGCATAATAATGATCGACATATGCACAATTATGCCCGCAGTAATTATTACTCGATTCCCATCACAGTTTCAGTTCAAGATTATCGCCAGCAAAAGCAGATAACATTTGTTGACGCAAACAAGATGTACCCGACGTAACGTAGTTCAGGTGAACCACCCAAGCATTGACGGTAACAAACCCTTCCCTCGTCTGCTCGATTTCACACGTGCTCCCACATTCATCGGAGCCAAGGCTAGGAGGTAGGCACGCACTTGCGTCTCCCAGCCATGTTTTGGCAATCGCATAGACCAACGGCTGTGAAAATGTCATCGTCACCAGCGTCCTTACCGTCACATTATTTTGTTTTCAAGAATGAAGTTTTCGTGATGGCTATCTCAAGGAGTCCGTAGAAGCAAGCCCTGCTTTAATTGCCAAAATTTAAATAAAGTTAAATTACCTCTTATACATCTCCTGTAAATCGTAATTCACGAAAGCATTATTTGTGAGCCTGCAAAGCTTATGCTACGTTAATTTAGCTTCTAAAGTCGGTGTCCACAATGCTTGAAGAGTGGTTTCCTTCAGGCGCATTTCAACACATGAGAACGAAATAAAAACTTCTTGGCTTATAGACATGTAAACAACAGACGGAAAACAAATAAAATAACTTCCAATGTCCAAAAAAGTTGTGCGCCTCTCATGCAACTTCATTCTTAGAAAGGTACCATGAATACAGGTTATTGCTATCGGTACGGCACAACCGAGATATCTCATGTACTTTTTCAAGGGACCCTTGTATACGCTAGCCTGCGCCGGCGATGTAACGCTAAAGAAACCAGCTGCTCTCAGAGCTGCACAGATTGTCTCACGCGCTCGTGCTCGGCATGTGCTCGTGCCACTGCTCCCGCTTTCGTCGTCGTCGTCTGCTTCCACAGCTGACTGCGTGGCCCCTAACCGTTCCAGAGAAGGATTCGATACGAATAAACTTTATTTGTGGAACGGTTGTTGCTGTTGATGCCCGGGGGTAGGCTGCCAGGGGTCTATCGCTGGAGGAAAATCTTCCGAGATTCCCGGCAATGGCCCTGGCCCGCTGGACGGCCCACTCCTGGTCTTCGGGTGCCTCGCTGAGGAGTGCGGCTTGCCATCTCTCAGCGAGGCGCCCCACTTCAGAGGGTCCTGCTGTTGTCTTCCCCATGTCTTGGTTCTTCGTCCTCATGGCGTTGGCATTCCCAAAGCACATGGGCCATAGCGGCCCGTTCAGGCTTGCACCATGGGCAGCCGGGCGACGGGTGCAGCGTGGGCCACAGGCGGTGCAGGTGGTAGGGGTTGGTGAAAGTGCCCGTCTGCAACTGCCTCAGGTCGACCGCCTGGAACCTGTCCGGCTGCCCGTGGGGCTGTGGATATTTCTTCCGTTCTTTCCTGTAGTGGCCAAGCCCCTCTCGGTACATGGCCGGAAACTCCTCGACATCGCGGTCGGCGTCCCCGTGGTCCCCAGCTCCGTTCACCGCGATTTCGGTTGTGTTGGTAGCGACAACGGCAGCACCGGACGCGGTGCCTGCTCCTGTCGACGCCACTTCTCCGCTGGGGTCCCGCACAACAACGGCGCCGGCTGCCCTCTGGGTGACCGCGTCGCGGCGGGTGAGCTGTCTCGCGACGAGGTGGGCGCGCTCGTTGTGGTTGGGCGGGGTGTCGGTGTGTCTTCGGCCGTTGTCATTGTTGTTGTAGGTGTTGTCGCGGCTGTGGTTGTTCTTGCTGCCAAGCTCCCCGACGTGCGCGGGGACCCATTTGAGGGACTTGTTTGTAATCGTGCCAGACCCGAAGTCCCCGGCCCTGGCGTTGAACATGCGCGCCGTATCCGCGGACACCCACACTTTGGTGTAATTCCGAATTGATGATTTGGAGTCGCTAATGATCAGGCTATCCACCGCACCTCCGCAGCGACAGCGGCGACATACCGACAGCGGCGACGTACGCTATGTGGCCCCGCGCGTACGCCTGTATCAGCCTCATCACGTTGTGTTCCTTCATTCCTTTCCTCTTGTTCGCGACCCGCCGCACGAGGTGCGTGGCGGCGGCCACATTCTTCTGCAGTCGGGCAACATCCTCGCGGTTGGCACCGTTCTCTTCCAGCCACAGGCCGAGCACTCGCAACTTGGACAACGTCGGTATTTGGGTCCCCTCCCTCGTCGTGACGCGGATGGCCAAACGATGGGCGTCTAGCACGCCCTGCGGGAGGGGTCCTTTCTTGCGCGGTCTGTGGAGCAGGGTCTCCGACTTGTCGGGTAAGCAGACGACTCCCGTGTCTTCGAGGTGCTGCTCCACCTCCCGGACTGCCCGCTGTAGCCGGTCATGCATTTCGCTGACGCTCGTGTTCTCCGTGGTCCACACCGTCACGTCATCTACGTAGATCGTGTGATTAATGCGCTCTTTCGCGTCGAGATGCTCCGGCAGGCCAATCATGACGGGGTTGAAAAGCATGGGGGAGAGTACGGAGCCCTGCGGCGTTCCCGCACTCCCCATGTATAATTTCACTTCTCTTCTGTCGTCGTAATGGGGAGGCCGCGCTTACGGGGCATGAATCATTGCTTAAGGTGGTATGAGCCGTTCGTTGTCTTACGTAACGAACAGATTTAATTTTGAAGAAATTTCATGGAAATCTATCCAGAATGAACGCGCTCGGAAGAGGGCTGGTCGTGGACGTGCCGATTCTAGCGTGAGGGCTTCCGAAGCCCAGGCGAAACGTCGGCGAAGAGCCGCGTCGTACCCCGAGTTGAGGGAGCTCGATGTTGAGGCCAAACATCAGCGATGAGCCGCCGACCCCGAGTTGCGGGAGCGCGATGTTGAGGCCAAACGTCAGCGTCGTGTAGCCATCCAGGGTCGCTATAGCGTAAAATGATTCCAAACTGTTTTGATACCAAGCTCCTGACGTCAAATTTACGTAACCATCGACGCAAGCATCGGACGGTGAGGCGCAGCGTTGTCTGAACTAGAGCACTGCACGGGCCGATTTTTGCGGCCCAGGCCCGACCCGGGCCCGTTTTTACATTGGGCGGCCCGCCCAAGCCCGATCAAAACGTTTATGGTGAGACCCGGGCCCGGCTCGGGCCCGGAAATAATCTACGTTACCCACCCGGCCCGGCCCGCCACCCCTTTACCTTAAGCCCGAGCCCGGCCCGAGCCTGACTCGAAACCGGCCCGAACCCGGACCGAGACCGAAAAATACATGTTTTTCAGAGTTGAGAAGCCCGAGAATAACTCGCAGAAAGCCCGAGCCTGGCCAGGGCCCGCGTCAAAAAACCCGAGCCCGGCCCGGGCCCGGGTCAAAAAGCACACGCCGTACCCGAGCCCGGCCCGAGCCCGTGAAAAAACTCCTCTACCCGGCCCGGCCCGGGCTTTCGGGTAAGCCCGAGCCCGTGCAGTGCTCTCGTCTGAACAACCCTACCGACCACTCTCCTCGTTTATACGAGGGCACCTTTTTTCGCTTGCAAAACCAATAACATATTGCCTACACTCGGCGGTTTTTCTTATCTAATTGGCTGACTAGAGACGAGGAGCATGCTCGAGTGGAGAGGGTTTCGATTGGGCCGAGCCAGCGCAGCGAAAATAGATAACCGCATGGAGAGGGTGGTGCCGGCTTCTCTGATTGGTCCACTTCGCCTTACTTAGCTTGCAGTGGCTGGTAGAAAATGTGGCGGCGTGCAACGGAAGGATAAGAATCCCGGTAAAACGCATCCTCAGCAAAGAAGAGTTGGCAGAGCGATGTCGTATACGTGCCGAAAGGGCTTGATAACGTTTTACTGACACGCAAAAAGGTTTATCATGCGCAAATAAATACATGCTCACCGGCAGGTGCGAGTAGCGAGGGCCTGAGCGATAGGCGCGCAGCCATCTTGGGGCCTGAGCGATAGGCGGGCACCGGGCAGCCAACGGGGCAGTCTGTGGCTATTCAGAAAATTTTTCAGTTTTGTTCGGCATATTAATGCATTTTTTTTCGCGTACACGTCACTTTGACCTGATGTTTTCGCGGTTTTGTGAGGTCGCGTGACCGACAGGCGAAGTGGGCGTAGCCAGAAAACATTGGACCAATAGCAGAGGGCTAATGGTGAAAATGCATCGAATCAGGAATGATTATTTTTCTTTTGTGCAGTGTAATCATGCATAATCAGTGGGTAACCGTTATATCAGATGGGGAGCTATCGCGGTTTTCATGACGTCGCGTGACAGACAGGCGAAGTAGGGAGTGGCCCGAAAATGTTGTGAAAATCGTGGAGGCTGATTGAGAAATTAGAATCAAAACAGTTTCGAATCATTTTACGTTATAGCACCCCAAAAAATTAAATATGGGGTTTTACGTACCAAAACCAGTTCAGATAATGAGGCACGCCGTAGTGGGGGACTCCGGAAATTTGGACCACCTGGGGTTCTGTAACGTGCACCTAAATCTAAGTACACTGGTGTTTCTCGCATTTCGCCCCCATCGAAATGGGGCCGCCGTGGCCGGGATTTGATCCCGCGACATCGTGCTCAGGAGCCCAACACCATAGCCACTGAGCAACCACGGCGGGTGTTATAGCGCCCCAGGAACCCGACAATGGTAGTGCACGCCTTGGCAACGCTGACGCCCACTTTGCCGGTGTGACGGCCAGGTTTCAACGCGATTTTCTCAATCGGAACTTCAGAGCCACCTGCAGTGCATGTGGCCGGCTGTGGTTCGAGCACAACGTGGTACTCGTCAATGCATTTCGTTCGGAGGAACACCGAAGAAAGCTTCCCTTACCCCCCTCTCCTCGCCATGGGAAGGGCTAATAATTTTTTCCCCTCAGCCCCTTCCGGTATTAAATTAGGGAGAATATTACAAAATAACTGTAGCAGTAACAAATAAATGTTAGAACACAATAATTTCCTGTTACAGAATGTTAGCTCAGGTTTTGCCAAGTACATCATCGCAACACGGTAATATATGTGCATAAAAACAGTAAAATTATTCTGTACAAGTGAATTCTAATGTACGGATGGTACATTTTCCCGAAATTCTTATTAATAATAATAGAGAGGTTTACCTTCTCCGGTAATCCGGTAAACGCGAGCGGACAGGACGTTGGGGCGTTTTGGCGGAACCGTAAACGTGAGCGGCCTGTATGGTGCTGCCACCTGGTGGCGCAGAGCTGAAACAAGACAAAAACGGGTAATATTGCAGTAACTAAGCGTATTCTACTTCACTGCTGGTGTAAATGCTCGGTAGCAACACGATTACGCCACTGCCAACAATTTGCACCAGCAGCAAAGTAGAATACATTTGGTTACTGCAATGTTAGCAGTTTTTGTCTGTTTGAGCTCTGCGGCACCAGGTGGCAGCACCATACAGGCCGCTCACGTTTACGGTTCCGCCAAAACGCCCCAACGCCCGCGTTTACCCGATTACCGGACAAGCTAAACCTCTATATTGACATTTCAATGGTGATTCTTTCAATTCCGTGAATTTAAGTTTAACTGCTCCTAAAAGAAATACCATCACTGCGGCATTTAAATGGTTCTTGAATAATTGCGCGATCAAGTTGGATCAAGTACACTCAGCAGCATCTACGAGCGAAACACGAAATTTTAGAAGTGCCCATCTGGCACATACAAATCATGGCTTTAGTGTAAATAGCGCAGTTTTTCTAAACGTTCACTTTCGAACACAGGTTATTTATACGCATACTTTACCATAGAATGTGCACCGCTATTTCGCTTTTCGAAACAAAGGGAAATATTCTCGCGGTTGCATTCATGCTTCTTTTCTTTTGTATCACGTTCACAGTCCTTCAAAGCACTGCAGCGAACCTGGAGTGCACCCAATAACCACTTGGTTGTCGGCGTGCGCTTCCCGTCATTCTTCTCCAACAGCTACATCGGCAAATCCTCAGCCTTAAAAGACATCGTCAAGTAAGTGGGGGAAAATTGTGGCTGAGACCACCTTAAGGGGAATTATGGTGATACGAAGAAATACATCGTGGTTCCTTATTTATGGGACGAAACATTACACGGAAGGGTGAAATGGTATCACAATGTAAAGCCACTATACCAGGTGTCCGAACTATTATGCACCAAGATTTAAAAACTTTCAAATGCCACGTAGCTGGACAGAACAAACTTGATGTTGTTTGTTGTCGCTTGGAGATACTCAGATTACTTTTACATTTCGCCTAATCACAAAATTAGTCTTGAATAATTATTCAACTTCTCAAATAATGCAATCACATGAAAAGTCAATGCGGAAATTGTAGAGCAAGGTGAAAAACTCTTGATACAGCTTTCTGTTTGAATACGTGCTACATAAAAGTGTTTATTCGAGCTTGAAAGAAGCACGCAAAATTTCCACGCGACTGGCCGCTCGAGGCACTTTGCGTGTATTCGTGCGCTTCTTTCACGCTCGGAAAACATTATGTAGCACGTATTGAGCAAAAGAAAGCTGTATGGGGCGTTTTAACAGCAAAGCTGTTTAAGCCAGCCGTAATTTGTGGTGCGTAGCCATGGTAGCCATGGCAAACCGAAGGAGGTGGAGACCGCGTGCATGCGCACGCGTTCTCCTCCTCGCCAGTTCCCTGCCTTCATGACCCCTGCCTCTCTTCTCTCCACGGTGGGCTGAGCCAGGAGAAAAATCACAGCATATCCACGAAGTGAATGATGATGAGTGGGCGAAGCACCGGGGGATCAGTCTGGTAATCCACAGCTGACGGAGGAGAGATGAGACGCGCGTCGGGAACGAACGCCCTTGTGCAACGCAGCGCCCCTACTACGGACGAGAAAAGAGAGCGCGCGTCGGGAACGAACGCCCTTGTACGACCTTGTGCCCGCAGCGCACCTAGCTACGGACGAGAAAGAAAGAGAGCGCGCGGCGGGAACGAGAGAAAGAGAACGCGCGTCGGGAACGAACGCCCTTGTGCACCGCAGCGCACCTAGCTACGGACGAGAAAGAAAGAGAGCGCGCGTCGGGAACGAGAGAAAGAGAACGCGCGTCGGGAACGAACGCCCTTGTTGCACCGCAGCGCACCTAGCTACGGACGAGAAAGAAAGAGAGCGCGCGTCGGGAACGAGAGAAAGCGAACGCGCGTCGGGAACGAACGCCCTTGTGCACCGCAGCGCACCTAGCTACGGACGAGAAAGAAAGAGAGCGCGCGTCGGACGATGTAAAGAGAACGCGCGTCGGAACGAACCCTTGTGCACCGCAGCGCACCTAGCTACGGACGAGAAAAGAAGAGAGCGCGCGTCGGAACGAGAGAAAGAGAACGCGCGTCGGGAACGAACGCCCTTGTGCACCGCAGCGCACCTAGCTACGGACGAGAAAGAAAGAGAGCGCGCGTCGGGAACGAGAGAAAGAGAACGCGCGTCGGGAACGAACGCCCTTGTGCACCGCAGCGCACCTAGCTACGGACGAGAAAGAAAGAGAGCGCGCGTCGGGAACGAGAGAAAGAGAACGCGCGTCGGGAACGAACGCCCTTGTGCACCGCAGCGCACCTAGCTACGGACGAGAAAGAAAGAGAGCGCGCGTCGGGAACGAGAGAAAGAGAACGCGCGTCGGGAACGAACGCCCTTGTGCACCGCAGCGCACCTAGCTACGGACGAGAAAGAAAGAGAGCGCGCGTCGGGAACGAGAGAAAGAGAACGCGCGTCGGGAACGAACGCCCTTGTGCACCGCAGCGCACCTAGCTACGGACGAGAAAGAAAGAGAGCGCGCGTCGGGAACGAGAGAAAGAGAACGCGCGTCGGGAACGAACGCCCTTGTGCACCGCAGCGCACCTAGCTACGGACGAGAAAGAAAGAGAGCGCGCGTCGGGAACGAGAGAAAGAGAACGCGCGTCGGGAACGAACGCCCTTGTGCACCGCAGCGCACCTAGCTACGGACGAGAAAGAAAGAGAGCGCGCGTCGGGAACGAGAGAAGAGAACGCGCGTCGGGAACGAACGCCCTTGTGCACCGCCAGCGCACCTAGCTACGGACGAGAAAGAAAGAGAGCGCGCGTCGGGAACGAGAGAAAGAGAACGCGCGTCGGGAACGAACGCCCTTGTGCACCGCAGCGCACCTAGCTACGGACGAGAAAGAAAGAGAGCGCGCGTCGGGAACGAGAGAAAGAGAACGCTGCGTCGGGACGAACGCCCTTGTGCACCGCAGCGCACCTAGCTACGGACGAGAAAGAAAGAGAGCGCGCGTCGGGAACGGGAGAAAGAGAACGCGCGTCGGGAACGAACGCCCTTGTGCACCGCAGCGCACCTAGCTACGGACGAGAAAGAAAGAGAGCGCGCGTCGGGAACGAGAGAAAGAGAACGCGCGTCGGGAACGAACGCCCTTGTCCCCGCAGCGCACCTAGCTACGGACGAGAAAGAAAGAGAGCGCGCGTCGGGAACGAGAGAAAGAGAACGCGCGTCGGGAACGAACGCCCTTGTGCACCGCAGCGCACCTAGCTACGGACGAAGAAAGAAAGAGAGCGCGCGTCGGGAACGAGAGAAAGAGAACGCGCGTCGGGAACGAACGCCCTTGTGCACCGCAGCGCCCCTAGCTACGGACGAGAAAGAGAGAGAGCGCGCGTCGGGAACGAGAGAAAGAGAACGCGCGTCGGGAACGAACGCCCTTGTGCACCGCAGCGCACCTAGCTACGGACGAGAGAGAAAAACGCCGGAAGCGTTCTCTGGAAGCCGGAAGCTGGCTTCCGGAACCGGAAGCGGAACCGAAAGTGGAAACGGAAGCGGAAGTGGAAACGGAAGCGGAAGTCGGCTTCCGGTTATACTATACATATACATATATATGTATATATGCGTATACATACATACATAGCGGTCTCCATGCCAACCAGAGCTAGGGTGCTTACATGCAACGCCGTTTTAGGGTGGTGACAGCCTTTGTAAGGGTACTTGCCGCCGCCAGCTAAATTGGCGGGTTAATTGTGCGGACAAAAATGGCGAAAGATCAGCCGACAGACCACACTTCCGGCAACCCTTGGTGACGTGAAATTAATTAACTTCTTTTAATAAACTTTGGCCTCAGCAGCCAGAGACAAACGGCGCGTCTGAGCGCTGTAGACGGCACGTCTACGTTTTACTTAAACAGATTAGTAAGGACAGTCTTTATTACAACACACTTCGAAAAGCACCCTTTATATATTATGTACAACTGGGAGGCAACGCCAATGCTTAATGCAGTTCACATTCTTGGCGTGAGATGATCCTACCACGAGCACGCCATCGTGCCTTATAACTTCTTGCTTTATATGTGTCACACGACATGCAATAGAAAAGTAAGTTTGATGTGTTCAAATAAAAGGAAAAGGCAACTAGTATATTAAAGATGTATGCAGGTTTCTTGTGCACACTGGCGGAAAACTAAATTAAAGAAATTTACTAGATCACGTGCCAACATGGGTACATCAGAGCGTGACAAAAAAAAAGGCAGAAAGACTGGGGACAAAAATGGCTTCCCACCAAATTTGGCGGTAAATAGCTGTCAAAATTTTGGTGTTGTCACCACCCTAAAACGGCGTTGCATGTAGGCACCCTAACCAGAGCTACGGACTTACTCCATCTAGTGAACACTTCATAAAACTACAGGTGGCTACCACTTACGCTATCTAGTGAACACTTCATAAAACTACAGGTGGCTACATACGGAGGAAGGACAGACCCACGCCCTAAGGAGCTTCGCCCCTAAAAAAAAGGCGAAAGCTTGCACTAGGCTGCGAAAGCTCAAGACACAGCGAAGCTGGCCGATTGATATCGAACGGCTAGCCTCCAACACGTTCGGCCTCGGCAAGCAGCAGCGTTCTTGGTACTGTACCAAACTTTGTTAGTCTGCCTGCGTTTGCGGCATGCCAGGAGCGCTGTCGCTCGTAGGCGCCCACGCGTCCAGCGCTAGTCACGCGAAATGTCGCGAAAGGGAAGGTACAGTGGTGAGCACTGTTAGGGTGAACACCTCATTAGTATTGACGAGCCTATAGCAGTTGATGTTTAGCACAAAATAAAGACACGTATTATTTCTTTTATCGGCATCAACATTAGGCGTCATATTCGGCACATTTCCCCCCTGAAGTAGAAGGTATGTTGAAGTTATACCAACTTGAATACTAATGAGGTGTTCACCCTAACAGTGCTCACCACTGTACCTCCGAAAATGATGGCTCGAGAATTCCTTCCTACATGCGTAGTTAAGTTAAACGAAGTTAACACCTAGCAGTAGCAGCCAGTAAGCTTCGCAGTGGCTAAGCTTTGCGCGACTGAGTGCAAACTTGCCAGATTTTTTCATGTTGTTCTGCAATCTTCTCATTGACACCTTTCATCTAATTATAATACCTGAGAAGTTGAATAATTAAATAATTCTCATTATGTAATTAGGCGGAACGCAAGAAATCTGAGTACCTCCAAGAGAGGGCAAACAACATTACATTAGTTCTGTCCAGCTACGTTGCATTTGCATATTTTTGCCACTTTCTGCATGATATTTGGGACACTCTGAATTTTGTCGGGGCAGGTTTTCAGTTAGAGTGCAGGAGCAGATGGGGAGATTGGGGACCGGCGCGCTGTTAGATGTAGGCCTCTGCTGCCCTCCTCTACTCATATTGTCCAATCATTACACCGATAAAGATCAAGCCTCCGAGCCAGTTGCCCGCCAACTGCGCGCTAGCTGCTCCTATTGCGCATCAAGGAGGTGGAGCTTCGAACTTCCTGGCAGGTGATGTGGCCTTCGTTCCCAAAGAACACAGGACCCCTAAATTATCGTATGGTCATGCGAATCATCTTGAGTCAAACCTTACTACATAGATTATACAAATTAGCTGTTTTCAAGCTTCTAAGTCAGCTTATCACTTCACGCTCCCCACAAAGCCAAGATTCGGTATCGTAACTAACTTTTATTTTTACGTATATTTTCAGCGCAACACAGACAAAAGACAAGTAGTGAAATACACGTTTTATTTCAAATTTAAATAATTTACTACGGCATATATGGTTTTGGATATTATAGACATCATTTGGTATACCTTAAGGTTGTTGCATTATTTAGCCGGATTTGTAAGTGGGAAATTGTTTAAGGTCGGCTGAGAAATTGAAAATGAACTTTCGGGACCTTGCTAAGAGCTTCTTATATGGTGCTTCGAATTAAAATTGGAATGCATTGATGTGAATACTTCGTAGGCATACGTCAAGAACAAAATCTTTCGAGAGCAAACCCATAGTCCCGAAGGATTTGCAAACACAATGTCTCAGTGAGCCTGGAGTCTTCAGTGATGGTGAAATATGCTGAATTTTATATTTGAAATCATTACCAGTGGTCTAACACGCACTCTTGCCCGTGTCAACGTTTCTGCAAGACGACGCCATGAGAAAGGCAAGACCCCTCGTTGAAGCGTTGGCTCCAGCTACATTACTTATAATGCTATAGCAATTATATGGACATTTGAAGGGAAGGGAATTTTTGCCGTCGCCGTCGCCGTGATGTTTCGAATAAAGCCTAAGGGCGATCACACCGCCGCCGCGCGCCGTATGCTGTATGTGCAAGTAAACGCCTGTGAGGGGAGCCGACGATCTTGGATAAATATCCCGCGCGCTAAGGAGGAAAGCGGCAAAGAAACGCGCAGTCTTCCGTCGTGCGTTAGGTTCCGGAGGACAGGCTGGGAGTGGGGGGGGGGGGGGGGGGGGGGCGGCAGTGTACTCCCGCAGCAACTTCATATTCTGCGGCCAGCGCGCGCCATATCTTTAAAGCGATCTTAGTTCACGGCAGAGTCTAGGCGCTTCGACGGCTCATTCCTTCGTGCATGCTGCATTCTCGCTGCTTAGTTTGCATTGAAGCAACAAACAGCACGAAGGGCACTTTACTCAATGCTGCTGCAGCGCTTTCTCACACCTGCGTTTTGACAGCGAGTGTCCGCGCTCACTGAGTGTGACGGGTAAATGTTTGCCTGTTCGCGCTGACACCATGCTCGTTAATTTAGTTAGTAAGAGAATGTTTGCAAGTTTATACGGCCGATAAAGCTACCATCCTTACTTTGTGTAGCTGTCTATTAATTTGCTTTAACAACCAATGCTTTGCCTTTCCGGCGAAACTACGACTTTTTTCGTCCACTGTTACTCACAAAATAAGGGTCATTCTATGCCATATGCCCCAGACGTGTGTTTGACTACCTCCGAAAAAAAATATAGGGTAATTAGTAATGCACGAAAGAGCTTTCCCCCCAATGTTTCACGTGAAACAGAAATTTGCATATTTTAGGGTCATTCGTATTTTCTGAAACGGCACCAAACCAGGTGGGAAAAACGTTGCCGAAAATTTAGTATGTCTTCATTGTCAATTAAATAATACAATACGTAAAGATGGTATTTTTATTAAATATAATTTAGGCACAATTTTGACTTATTTCTATCTTTCGATTATTTGCCTGCTAATGTGCCAAAATATAGTTTTCTACATGCTATATGCCAAAAAGTTTAAATACGCGAAAGTGCCAAGATACTTTCATACAAATATAAACAAAGCATATCATCTGCCTAAGTTAGACGTGTGCCTCAATGTTACACAAAAGCCCGCAAATCCACGCTGAACTTGGAACACAGCTTCTGGGCTGTTTACGCGTCTATAAAATAATGTAAATATTCTAGTAAAAATTCAGCAAATTTAGGCCATAATAGAGTGGGGCATAAACTATTTATAGAGAAAGGTGTAGAGAAATATATTTTTACGCTGACATCCACGTCCGTAGATTTCGTTGTGTGTTGGACTTCACTGCACAAGTTTGTATGAGTGAAAATACTAGCAGACAGACGCACACAGCATTGAAATGCCAGAGTTCAATTTTGTGTGTGTGAAACAAGCGCGAAAGAACATCGTTTTTCAGCGTATTGATGTGGTTTGGCCTAATGTTCCCCGTTCCAGCAAATTTTCGGGTATGTTGGGCGTTTCGGAAAGTGCATTAGAAAGTCCGTATATATGGGAAAGATGCGATGAGCCGTACCTTTTAAATTTGTTGATGGCGGAATTTGAAATGCATTTGAAGCTCCCCGTAAATGAAAAAGCTATGCCTCCCCCCCCCCCTTCCGGCCTGATACCGAGAACTTCGATCCAAACCACATTATTTATCTAATGAATTCAGTTTCATTTATTGTTCTTCAGAAACATCTTGGAATGGTTTACAGGACTAAAATTTGCGTTCTGCAGCTTGACAGAGGCCCAGAAATTAGACATAAAGCAGACATTGACATCATCGCACTTCATATAGTGCCCAATATGGTACGCAATCCGCTGCACAACCGCGTTTTTCGGCCATTACTACGGACACAGCAGATCCAGCCTTGATTTTCAAGTACCTTGCCGCGTTAGTCTGGTTCTATTTCCAGACGTACACTGCTTTGCAATGAAGTCTAATATACAACGAAGTTGTGCAATGTGTGGTACAGCTTCATGAGTTCCTTTATTCTTTAAAACAAAAATGACCGCTGTAGAAGTTTCTGTACAAATAGGTGATGTTCTTCCCTGTGATGACCGCTTCCTGCCAGATTTTTACAAGAAGGCTACAACATTCTATGAACGCGCTACCTAAACCAAAATTGAGTGTATACCAAGTTGAACGTCGTTCTTGAGGCTGTTGTGTAACATAAACACACAATTCAAATTTTTCCGTTTAATATGCTCACGGGAAACCTTTGTGTAAAATCATTTTCGGGCTACCAATATTTGATCATTTATTCCATATAGCTCCTAGAAAGTGCAACACTTTGGTCAATTTAGCGGCAAGTTAAAGAAATAATAAAATTGCGCCTAAATTATTTTACACGAACTATAATATTGCAAATATTATGACGACAAAAGTACTAGAATCCTGGCATTTTTGTTGCCACCTGGTTTGGCGCCATTTCGGAAAATAACATGGTCCTAAAAAGTATTTTATTGCGATAGCAATTATATGGACACTTCAACCGTATTTCTGCCGTCGGCGTCGCCGTCGCCGTCGTCGTCGCCGTGAGGTTCCCTATAGATAAAATCTTCGCCGTGCGCCGTATGCCCGAGCGGCAGCGTGCGGGGACGCACGCTATCACGGAGAGCGAACGCACTCATCTCCCACGCGCAAGCAAGGAAGCAGGAAACCAGCGCCGGAGGGAGCGGGGGGGGGGGCGCACTTCTACTTTGCCAACAACCGCGTTCGGCGCTCGTCCACACCGTCTCTTATCTCCACACGGCTCTGACCTTTATGCGCCGTGCATTCGCCGCTCAGTTTCCGTTGAAACGATAGACCGCACGTACCTTCGCCCGCTGCGGCGTATGCTTGCTGCCAGCGTTTTGACAGTCGTTGTCTGCAGTCATTCAGTGTGATCTATTCGTGTTTGTTTGTGCGCGCTCACACCACGCTTGTTCATTCAGTTAGTAATAGTCGGGCCACATTTTCCAACGCACGCTACACATGCAATGCTGCCCGGATCGGCAGTGCAGCGCTACAGGTGTGTCCCTTCGCACGCGCTGCCCACGGGAAGCGCTTCTCATCAACACCACCGTTTCACACGCGCCTTCTCGTGGTCATCGAGTCTCTCTTCATGTCGGTCTACTTACGCCGCAGCACACCTGCTTACTTAATCAGCTCATGTTTACTACAATTCATATTGCTACCAAATCCGCTCACCTTACTTCGTATGACATTGCTGTGTTGCTATCGCATTCATTGCTTCGCCCTTAGGGCGAAACTGTGACATTTTTTTTCGAGGCTTCCAAAAATTATGGAGAAATGTTTTCCTGTTGCACTACATATCCTATATTTCTTAAAATTAAATCTTAAAACACAGAGCAGGGCTCGAAATGTTGGCATAAATCATCCATATTTTAGTCAATAGACGAACAAATAACATCGGCTCAAGCCAACGTTTCCACAAGTGGATGCCCTGACGAAGGCAAGGGGCCTATTTGAAACGTTCACTTTAGCAAAATTACTTGTTCGTTGTATACTTGTAACCTCAAAAAGTTGCAGTTTCGCATGAAAGGCGAAGCATCGATTGCGATAGCAAATTTATAGACAGCTAAACAATGTAAGTACCGTATTTTTATCGATCGTGTAAATTTGCAAACATTCGCTTACTAGCCAAATTAACAAGCATGGTGTCAGCGCGCACAGGCAAACATTAACACTTAACACTCAATGAGTGCGGACACTCGCTGTCAAAACGCTTGCGTGAGGAAGCGCGTCAACAGCAGTGAGCGAAGTGCCCTTCGTGCTGTTTATTGCATCAACACAGAGTAAGGGCGAGAATGCAGCACGCACAAAGGTGTGAGCCGTCGAAGCGCGTAGACTCTGCCCTGAACTCAGATAACTTTCAACATATGGCGCGCTAGGCCGCAGAATATGGAGTTGCTGCGGGAGTACAACGCCGCGCCCGCTCCCTCCCCTACCCCCGGAACCTAGCGTGCGACGGAAGATGGCGCGCTTCCTTTCCGCTTTCCTCCCTTGCGAGCGCGAGATTGAGCCGCGATCGTCGGCTCCGCTCGCACGCTTTCACTCGCACATAAAGCATACGGCACGTGGCGACGGTGTTATCGCCCTTGTGCTTGATACGGAATACCACGGCAACGGCGACGCTGCCGGTAAACATACGCCTGTAATGTACCTTTAATTGCGATCGCGATAATACTATTTGAACTTCAATGCTTTCCACCATGATATATTGCACGCATAGTAATTGATTTCGAGCTTGGAGATCTTCGTGCAAAATCTTACCAGTATTTAACAGCATTTGCCACTTTCAGCCGGTCAGCTGCAGTGCACACAGATTGCACTGCAGACGAAACGGATAAATTAAAGGTTTACTTACACTGCCTCTGCATCTACGACCTAAATCTTGTGTCGTCTAAGGGCTCACTTTCAGCAGCTATGAGAGCCGTGCCCGCCGTGGCTATTGTAAACAAGCGAGCAAACTCGGATCAGCAGCACCAGTCAGTGGCCAAATATGATGGAAGCTCCCATAGGTGTGGTGGTGTAAAAGGGCTACTGCGCGCGTTGATCGGCGGTGACGATACTAATGCAACATTGTACCCTCCGTCCCACCGTCCCTATAAAACTGGTTGCCCGAATGTAAGTTGATAAGGTGCCAGGTATCTGCTACATGCTTCGAAAAGAAACAGAAGTATTCTCTTAGGGCACAACAGAAAAAAAAATTATGTATTTATTCGGCAACTAGCGGCAATAGACACAGCAAATTTTCAGGTATTTGCTGAAACAATCATTTATTTGCTGACGGATGTTTATTCCAACAATTATTACTTTAGTGCACATGTCGCGATTCCTCCTCAGTGGCAAAAAAATATATACATTGTAGGAAGCTTTAGATAGCAGTAGTTTTGTTATATCGCAGCTGTCCAATATTCCAAATTCCATTCTATTTATTTGCCTACAAAGCCTCTATCACGAAACGTGTAAGATAGCTAAGTAGAACCAAGATATTCTGTGACGCATTTTAAAGGCCGTTGTGGCGATACTAGTTCTTTAATGCACATTTACGCACTGCGGGTATGACCACATTTGCAGCAAAACTGCAGCCACTATAGTGGTCATCCACAGCCACGTGACTACGTGGAGGTCCAACGAAAGGCCTCTGTGCATGACTTCGTGGATGTATATACGAAACAGGACCACCGAGCCGAATTTGGTAAGTGGCTTTGCCTGCACGCTTTTTCAGGTGCGACGTCCCCAGTGGCGCTACTGCGACGCACCGAGCGTGACCTGCTGTTTTATAGTGGAATATGAAATGCATATATTATTGCATCTTCGCATGATCGGTTTCGAGCATTCGAGTGCTATGAAAAGGCCAATCTTGTTCGGATGATCGAAAAGAGGCGCTCCGGCTTTACTCGGCCCAGCGTCGCACACCCTGTGACCCGGGCCGGCATGAAAGAGGTTCACTGCCGGGTGGCTCATACCCAGTGGCCCATTCCTCGTGAGCCAAGATGACATCATAGAGGTTCACTGAAGGCAGCGCCACACACCAGTAGTTAAATAGCCAGCAACCGAAAATTGTCTGATAGGTTGGTTTTGAACGCGGTTCTCCCAGCAAAGCAGCCCGGCGCTCAACCGATTTGGCCGTGTACTGCCTAGTGACCCAAGTTGGCGGGAAAGAGGTTAGGCTTGGACAGATATACGCCTACCGAATACGGGGGTAAGTTCCCAAACAATGCAATATCATTAAAGGAAGGGAAGCGATCGATGAAAAGCGAATATGAAGCTTAGAGAAGCAAAACGCTAGGCTACAGAATACGCAGTAAAAGATGATAAGATCGAGCAGGCTAGGTGACTATTGGTCACCACCCCCATTTCTAAGCGCATGAAAATTGGGTACTGAGGGAACTGGGGGAACTAAGCGCGAAAGCGCCGAGTCTGCTTATGAGGCACGCTCGCCACCGGCATTCGCTCGTCATGCCGATTGCGCTGTCGTCACATCACCCGTTAATAACCCGCAGTACCTGCACGGATGGTCCCAACAGTACATGCTTGCAGAAACTGGGGACTGGGGAGAGCAAATAAAATGTCAGGTCTAGTGCTCCAGAATAGAAAAGAGAACGTGCATTACACAAAGAAAAGGGAAGCTCGAAGGACGTGAGGTTCTACTCAAATAAAACGTCGCTGCAGGTTTAGTTACTCCTAATTCGAGTGCTAATTAATCCTTGGTTTACCTGTGTATCGACAATCCAGCGCGCTTGTAGGAGAGCTGCGATACGTAATAGGAATATCAGAATATGAACACCGAATTCGTGGCGAAATCGTCCGCTGTGTGGTTTACCCACATGACCTCATTTTGTTCCCAACCGCTTTCATTTTCTTCCTTTGAGTCCCGCAAAAAGCTCAGCTGCGCTCCGTTGCGGCAAACAGTGTCGGAAGTTGGCTTACGAATCTCAAGGTCACGCGTTCGATTCGTAAAAGCCACTGCGGCTTTTGTTAATAAGAAAATTCTTTTTTTCGCTGAGTCATGGTCATGGCTATGACTTATACCACCATTCTTTAGTGTTTCTTCACTTAGTACCGACGTACGAACCCACTTCAGTTGTTTTGATTGTTAATATTTTTGCTGAGTCATGCTGATGACTGAGACTTCTACTACCATCCTTTAGCGTTGCCGTCACTTAGTACCCACGTCAGAACCCATTTCAGTGGTTTTTGAGTGGTAATCTTTTTTAATGAGTCATTGTCATTTTCGTTGATCATGCTCATGGCTATGGCTTCTACTATCATCCTTTAGTGTTTCCTTCACTTAGTGCCCCTGTGTGCACCCATTTCAGTTGTTTTGGGTGTTATTCTTTTTCGGTGAATCATTGTCATTTTTGCTGAGTCATGTTCATGACTATGACTTCTACCACCATCCTTCTGTGTTTCCTTTAGAGCACTGCACGGGCCCATTTTCTCAGCCCGAGCCCGGCCCGGGCCCGTTTTTACGTTGGGCTGCCCGCCCGAGCCCGACCAAAAGTTTATGGCGAGACCCGGGCCCGGCCGGGCCGGAAATAATCTACGTTACCCGCCCGGCACGGCCCGCCACCCTTTTACCTTAGGCCCGAGCCCGGCCGAGCCCGGCCGAGCCCGGCTCGAAACCGGCCCGAACCCGGCCCGAGACGGAAAAAGATCACTGAGCGCCATTAAAAAATAAAAGTAGAGAATGAAAGTAATTTATTCCTAAGGCATATACACATGTCGTATGCAATTATGAACACCATTTGAGCAGTCTGAACGCAAATACCAGCGCGCGATGTAGTACGAATGACCCTGCCGAGCAGTATCTCCAGCAGTTTCCAACGGCTGCGACCTTCATGCGGCCCAATCCACTTCTATCGCAGCGCCGCCACAGTATTTTTCCACGTAGGGTGCCTCATTGCAAAGCATGCGCCGCCCCAGCCGCTCGTCCCACTCAACCGTATTCTAGTAGACTCTAGCCGAAGCGCAGCCACGACCGGTCGTGAGCGCAGCGCATGGATGGAGTAAATGGAGAAAGAAAGCTTCTCGTTCCTCCATGATGCAGCGTAATGCGCTGCTGCTAGGCGGCCGGTTGAGAACATGCGTGCAATCATGGATGGACGCAGTGCCATATTTCAGCAGCCGTGACGAACTATCTTATCTTACCAGTCATCGTTTTACCAATTTGCATTTGAAGAATCAGCAAGTCGCGAACGCGCTTGCACCGCGCTGAAAGCACTAATTACATTGATTTAGGTAAGGAATACAATGGCATCCTTCGGTTTAAGGCGACTTGGTCTTTCTGGACTTTTACATTCTGCGCAAAGTACGACGGAAGAAGAAAAGGGAAGTACACAGGAGTAGCACTGCTAGCTTCCAGTTGCGCCGGGGCAACAGATTTTTCAGAGTCGACACGCGCGAGGATAACTCGCTGCATGTTACATGCACACCACCAGAAAGTCCGAGCCCGGCCCGGCCCGGGCCCGCGTCAAAATACCCGAGCCCGGCCTGGGCCCGGGTCAAAAAGCACATGCCGTGCCCGAGCCCGGCCCAAGCCAGTGAAAAAACTGCCCTACCCGGCCCGCGGCCCGGCCCACGGACCGGGCGAGGGCCAGGCTTTCCGGTAAGCCCGAGCCCGTGCAGTGCTCTAGTTTCCTTCACTTAGTACCCACGTCCGAACCAATTTCAATGGTCTTCGAGTGTTAATCTTCTTTCGCTGTGTCATTATCATTTTAGGCGGCTGTTTCATGACCTACATGACACGCATGTCATGACATTCACGTCATGAGTTATCATTTATGTTCGTCCCACACTCTTTCCATCTATGCCAGTTTTGGTACCTAGCAAGTTAACGAAACATCCATGAGAGCACGAAGACGTAGGCGGCGGTTTTATGACCTACATGACAGGCATGTCATGACGTTCATGTCATGACCTATGATTTATATTCACCATACACTCTTGTCATACTATGCCAATTTTGGTACTTACCAAGGTAACGAAATTGGGTACCGGTCTGGGACAGTGGCCTTGGTAAACTTGGCGGTAATGCAGTTCCACTCAACGTGAAAGCTGGGGAAGTGCCAAGCAGTGATTTGCCGGTGTTTCCCTTGTGTTTTCCTTATGTTTATCTTGTTTTATCCTGTGTTTTTCTTGTGTTTAGCAATATATCATTCGTTTGGACGCCTGTGCTAAGACACAACTGGTGGGGGAAACCGCCACGCACATGGAACCAAACTCACACCTACATGGAGCCAAATCCTTTGCAGCGCGTGGGAACGACAACATGAGATCACATTACAAGATTTTTATGAGTTTCTGCTAATTAATACGCTTAATGCTTGATAATTCCTGTCTTTTACATTATTCTGAATCCTGTTAGTTTATTTTGAACCTGTTTGGATCAATTCTGCACTCGTTTCGACCCTGTTTTTTGCGCGTGACCATGACATGACACGCCGACAGGCCTGGCCCCTAAATTGCCTCGCCATTCTAACGCCATCGTCCCTCGCCAACAGGCCAACAGCGGTGCTCGTTCACGTCACCTGATAACTCCTTAGAAATAACATTTCCTAAATGGTGCCTTCGGTTCTATGTGCAGTGTCTGCAACGGCCGTTAGTTCAAGCCACATGCTTAGCGGTACAGTTAACAACCTTAATCGATACAGGCCGAACCCAACAGCGTCGAAATAGTGTGCAGCTTAACTACGCTAATGTAAAAGATGTGGAATAAAATTTCCCTGCTCGCCATGTAATCTTGTGAGATGTGCATATTTTTTGTACGTTTTTAATTTAGATAACGTTGGTGCATCTCGTACCAGTAAGCACTTACTATTATCTTGGATTGCATTTATATTATTCATAGTGAGCACATTGCTACATGTGTCCAATGACATATTTCACCTGCACTCGTTCACACCAAGCACTTATTATCTTTGTTCGGAAAATGTCGCTACACTAGATTTTAAATAAACGCACGCACACAGCAGTAGAAAGAAAACTGGAAATTCAATTAGCTTGCGCTACATTCTCTGCACCTTGAAGCAGGTGGTATAGCAGATGGTGTAAATTTATCTGGGATTACCATGAACATTTATTACGCATCACTGCATCTTGATGTACACAACATCGCTTCTTTTTGCAGGATACCAACTTCAGACGTCGCCTGTTGCAGTATAGGGCGTCGCACTGTTGGTCTTAATAAAATATTCATACATGCGGTAAAATGTGAACAGAATAATAGTAATTTTATAACATCAGGAGGGTCATTTTCTTGGCAACATTTCATATTTTTACTTATCTACCCGAGACATGAAAGGAATCTCTGCTTATTGTGTTAAACGCCCACAGATAAAGCTACTTACGCCATTCATATGTATTAACAAAGCATCATTCCGTGTTAGCCCTTCGCAACATATCCGGCTAATGTTTACTCGTTGTCCTCCATAACCTTCTAACATGCGTCTAGTGTATATATAGCCTCATTTTGGTTTGCATACACTTTTGACCTTTCGATTAATATGTAAGGCTCAATTGAATTAAACTACAGCTCAGTGCTAAATGACCTTGTAAACATGCCGCACATTAGCGTTCAAAGTACAGAAACGTCTACCTGGAGAATAATTGACAAGTGTTGCATACTTCTAGCACACATCATTCACGCGAACACAAAGAGCCAGGTGGGCCACGGCCCCCCTCGCCTGCTTAAGGAGGGGGGGGGGGGAGGTGAGACGCAAATTTAGAGCCTATGAGCCTCTTCGACGGTTGCCTTTGCCTTTTGTTGATGCGGAACATTGACTATGCAGTCTACGAGCTATATGCTTCAACGTTGGTCAAAGGTTTGCAAGGTGTTTTTTTTAAATAGATCACGACAGGTTGTGTAGGCACACGAACATTCACTCAGATGTTGCTTGTTAGTATCCTGGGTTGCTGATGACTGTCTGGAGAAGCACAGTGCAAGGTTCTTGTGGAGGACATGTTTCCTTCACAGGAAAGTGCACCATTTTAACTGACTGCGCGGAAGTCAACGCATTGTAGATATTCTTGTACAATAAAAGAAAGCCCTTAATATAATTTTTCGCCCCACTTTGTATCATTCTGCCTGGTGCATGGTTGCAGATCGTTTAAAAAATCCTGTTGACGAAATGCATATTGCATAAGAGCCTAGCGCCTTACAATGTAGAAAATGAAGATATAGAAGTTATAATAAATATTATATTCGGCGATGGCACTTTATTTTTTGATGAATGTAGGCGAAATGTTCCGGGATGGGCCGCACGCAAAGAGGGAGAGCTGGAGGGGAGGTATTACTGGAAAATAGTTTAACCCCCAACTGAAGATGTCTGCGCACTCCTATGGCCCACATATTGCACAGACTGCGTTGTACGTCCATTTCCTTGTCGTCACGACCAATGACTTAATGAACGCTCTCCTTGCTTCTACGCAGAAAGAAATAGCCAGTAACGTCATTCCGAATGCCGCCATACCAGAGACTGTGATCGTCATGATATCATTCACAATGAGCGCCCAGATATTCAAAACTGACAGTGTCTACCGCTCATCAAAAGCGAACTTTCAAGCGAAGGCGTTTGGTTGGCTTCCGTATGCACAGGTAAGTGCGGGGTTCGATTTAACAACGCAACCTTGATTATCTGTGTGCATGGAAGATCACAGCTAGTGGAGGCTCCTGCCCCTGGCAAGGACCATTTTCCTCTTTTATGCCTCTGGGAATCTGCCTTTGGGGAGGAGAAATATTTTTCGAATGCTCCAGCTGAGCGGTCCTGATGCCTTTTATCTGGCCTAAGGAGAGTCATTGTTCAATTTCTCATGCGTCACTATTGTGCAGCAAAGACTGCTCTAATCGCACGCGCAAATCATAGTTATTGGCTCAATGAAATACTGACAAAAAATCAGTTGGCGTGTATTGCTAAATAACGTTCTTATTGCAAAAAAATCCAGCAGACATGTGCAATCTTGCAGAAGCGCAACCCAATTTCCAGCTTAGCTGTCGTTTTTGAGCAGTTACAATAGGAATATTTGTTACCTGTGATTAAATCACTTATTTTAATATGTTGCACGTATAAAGCCTATGACTGGTGCGTTTAAAACATTGACTGCATAAACGCTATCCACCCCCTTTTAAAGATTTCTTTACAAAAACATTGATTTATCCACAACACACATTTTACTTCGCCATAACCTTGGCTGTAGGGTCCCCCCATCCCCTGCTATCACTCACTAACTTTGATGTCGGTTGCAGTCACAGCTTTTCCATGTCAGCAAGAGAAATTCTGCGTTGTTCGTAAAACATGCCTACAACGATTCGCATCACTTGCATACGTCATATAATACTATGGCCGTACTGGTCAGCACACCTTGAACTTCACCTGCAGGTCATCCATAACTTGCTCCTAAATTTTAAACAAATATAAAGAAGGTGCCTCGCTTACTTCACCGAGGACACTTGGGAAGCATATTACGAACTCCGTATATTGCATAAAACAAACGAAAACAAGGGTTGAGTACTTAATTGCAACGCTTCTAATTTGACCAGAAAGACTAAAGCTTCACCACAGAAAGAACTTACCACGACCACATTTTCACAAGATATAAACTTGGTGTAAGGTACATCTCGGAATATTGGAATCCGCCGTGGTTGCTCAATGGCTATGGTGTTGGGCTGCTGAGCACAAGGTCGCGGGATCGAATTCCGGCCACGGCAGCCGCATTTTGATGGGGGAGAAAAATGCGAAAACACCCGTATACTTAGATTTAGGTGCACGTTAAAGAACCTCAGGTGGTCTAAATTTCCGGAGTCCTACACTACGGCGTGCTCATAATTAGATCATGGTTTTGGCACTTAAAACCCCATAATTTAATTTTTAAATTTATTATTGGTAAACATAGCTGAAACCTGCTGTGTGACACTATACTTGCTAAAAGCAGCAGTTGGTCCATACGCTCTAAACATAGCATCGAGACCCGCATGAGCGTTTACTCAATTTGCGCCAAGGTTGATTTCGGGGGCATTTGCAGTTTTGCCAGGGAAACGAGCTGAATGCCTCGCCGCTAATGAGATACACTCGTAACGTTCCGCAGCACTTGCATACGTAGCTTATTGCTCAAGATGCCAATTAGCCAACCGCTTTGACCCTGATTTTACCTGGGCTTTACATTCACCAAACATAAACGAGGTGGCTCGTCTACTTCCACAATGGCACCGGGAGAAAGTCATATAACGCGGAGGAAGCCAAAAAAAAAAAAACGACAGTGGGTAATTATTTGTAACTTATCTTATTTAGCCAGAAATGATAACATTCAGAGTGCTGTTTCTTTGGGTGAGTAGGAATTGCATATTAGTATTAAAAATTCGCTACTGATTGCATTTAGGATGGCTTCCATTTCAACTCAATACAAAGTTTGTGCTAGGCAGAGTTATCTCAGGACATTGGGAAACGTAGCTGAACACGGTCGCGTGACACTTTTTATCAGTTGCTTATGGAATCCTTTGCAAACGCTTATCTTAGCAACAAACATTTACCTTTCCACACAGATTTGGCGTACCAGTCTGCCTCAATTTACTAAGTTTTGTAATGATGGCATTTGCAGTTATGCCAAAGCAGCATGCTCAATGTTGCGCGACTGCTAACATACTCATAACACTGCGGAGCACATGCATATGTAATTTATATCAAAGACCCCAGATAACCCACACGCTTCGAACTTAGCCTACGCATTATTTACAACGTTCCTCTTGGTATTGCTAAGTGTAAACAAGGTGCCTTGTTTAGTTACCGAGGGCACTAGTGAAACCCTTTTGTCTCATATATGGAAATATGGAACGGATGCGTTCAATAATTCTTTCCAGCATTTATATTTCAGCCACAAACGTTAAAATTTCGCCACAAAAAAAATTAAAACTTCCCTTATGAGAAAAACTGAAGTTGGTGCTCTAGTAGTGTTTTAAGATTCTGGGAGATATAGCGGATAACAGCAGTATGACATTTGCACACACTTGATTAGAAATTTTTTTTGCAAATCAGTACATGATCAACACAAAATTAAATTTCATTGAGATTTGCCATAAATGTACCCCTAACTTTGCTAAATGTGAGCTTGGATACATTTGTAGTGTTGCCACTGCTGCATGTATTGCAACGTTGATAACACTCAGTTATATACGTTTAGGAGTGCTAAAATGCGCAATTTAACAAGCAATAATTACTCCCAAAACTGAATTTCGCCTACGCACAGCTTTCCGCGTGTCAATTATTTTTGCAAAATATCAACTTTTTGTAACGCATACTTCCTTCAAGCCACTAAGAAACATAGCGTAACATAGCCGTACAATACTTCGAGCACTTTTAAAGCAATGTTTTACAAAGGCTGTATTTGATCCTTATGCATTGAACATCGCACACAAATTTGCCATAACATTCCCTCTGTTTCGCTAAATGTGGTTTTGGTGGTATGTGTTGTCACGCCAGGGTATCGGGCGATATTTCGCACCACTCGCAAAAACACTCGCAAGCACCCAAGCACTTGCTTGCTCAGATAATTTATAGTAAACGTCACATTCAACCTGCGTACTTTGAATTGTGCCTACGAATTTTTGACAATGTTTTGTTTTGTTCACTGAGAACACTGGAAAAATTGACTAGAAACTTCCTATTATGCACGAAAGCTGCGAAAACCAAGGGTTAAGTCTACATTTGTAACGCATCTATTTAGGCCAGTTACGTGAGAGTTTCCTCACACATTAACTTGACATTTCCCGTATTTCCCTCGAATTCGAAGTTGGTGTCTTGTGAAGTTGTTTTAGGACTCCGGGAACCATAGTGCAGAAGGACGGTATGAAACTGTTGAATACAAGAATAAGTATCTGTCTACATTCTACAAAGGCTTGAATTAGCTTACACGGAATAAACATATATTATTCGTCACTTCTAACATGCTTCCTGCTTCAACGAAATATAAACACCTTGCCTCACCTAGCTCACCGCGAATACCGGGGACAATTAACTACACATGCCTCCTACTATGCTCACAGTTTTGAAGAAAACAAGAATTCCGTAGCTATTATGAAGCTACATAATAAACCTATAAAATTAAAACTTTCATTACACGTCTATCATGTGAGAACCCCTATTTCTTGCAAATATGATATCCCTGCCATTTTTGGTCGTCTCAAGAAAGTGAGGTAACTTTTTAAGCATTTCATATAGCACCTGTAAACAAGCCAAAAACGATGGTTACCCTGAGGAAAGCAAAATTACATTAAGAATAGTGATAGCCTAAATCTCAACACAGAAATTATTCGACACTTCTCACATCGTCACAGTATTCCGCCGCACCAATATTCCTCATCAATAGGCATAGTGACAAGGTTCATCGACTTCGTCATTCATTTGTTAGACCACGTCAAACAATGGATGGTAAAGCATTGAACTCGTAATTGAATCCTTTCTAAGAAATTTGCTGCTTGCCGAAAAGGTGACTCAAATTACCATGGCGCATCTTGTTCTTTCTCATCCGTGGCGGAAATAATTTTGTGCTTGCAGATGTGCCTCGGGGTCATGAAGTACGACGACCTGGATGCGAACGCAGATGTCTACATCTCATCGCTCGATAAAACGTTCAGCTTTTGTGCGGAGAGGACCGAAACACTTATCAGCAAGGTAAGTATCACGTTCATTGGAATCTATTGAGCGGCCTTCAAGATGGGGGTCGCTTGTATCCCGCAACAGAGGAAGTGTGACCGTGTAACGTTGTAGCGAAGGCGAATCACCAAACGCGAAGACACGTATTAGTTCAGAATGTACCTTTTTCTTCAAAAGTATTAGTTATGAATTTACCTTTTTCTTGGGCGAACCTGTGTCCATACAGAAAGACGAGTAACCCTCACATCACAACAATAAGCGATCGTTGGAGTCACCGTTTTTGAATTTGAACTCGCCAGTCAAGTCCTTACAGTATCCGAACAGATCTCGCAATATATTTCAGTCAGAAGGCCGCCGAAAGATGGGGTAGCACACTGTGGTATTGAAAATTTGGGTAAAGTGCCTAGGAAAGGCTGGCGGCGTTTCGGTAGGAGGGCCTATCTTCGTCAAGGGCTAAGGTAGGTCATCCTTTCGAAACGTGGGCCAGCCTTTCCGAGGCACCTTATCCCTGTTTGTAACTTTTATACCACAATATATTTCAGAGAAACAATTGGTGCTCGCGAATACTCAAGAATGTGATGCTCAGTGACTGTATTTGGCCTCCCAGTCTGTACTAAGCGTTCACTAGGGGCGCAACAAGCGCCGGCCACCACGTGGTCAGAGTATCGCGTTTGAATCGCTCAGCACTGTACATACAAGCGCGCACACAAGACGGCACGCACACACGCGTGCGCACGCATACACACACGCACCGCACACACACACGCACGCAGACACAGTAAATTCGTGCATACAATCACTGGGTATGGTATTGCTTCTACTATAACGTGTTGTTACGGATTGCTTACAACGAAAATAGCATGCCGGTGACATGGGAAAAAATCTCAGGCGAGATAATGTCGTTAGAAGCACGTGCTTGTAATTTTTTTCAAATAATGTAAGTAAATATCAGAACATGCTTTATTGGAACAATTCACGGCACTGCGATCGTAATTTACTGCAAGCATTCAGCATCGAAAGCAAAAGTAAATCGTGCTAAACAAAACAAAAGCGCCTTTACGCGTGGTTTTAATTTTCCTACTGCTACCTTTGCCTTTTTTCCCACTAGATTTTAAGCGTTAGAGTGCCAGTTCTAACGATGTGTCTCTTAAGTTGACAAGTATATACTTTTCTTCTAGTTATATATTTCACTGTCATACGCCTTGTAGCTCGAGGTCATTGGAGTTCCATTGCAGTTGGGCAAGAAAAACGTCCTTTTTATCGCTCGCTCACTGGATCTAATTTTTTCGTTCGTTCGTTCGTTCGTTCGTTCGTTCGTTCGTTCGTTCGTTCGTTCGTTCGTTCGTTCGTTCGTTCGTTCGTTCGTTCGTTCGTTCGTTCGTTCGTTCGTTCGTTCGTTCGTTCGTTCGTTCGTTCGTTCGTTCGTTCGTTCGTTCTTTCGGTTCGGTTCGGTTCGGTTCGGTTCGGTTCGGTTCGGTCCGGTTCGGTCCGGTTCGGTTCGGTTCGGTTCGGTTCGGTTCGGTCCGGTCCGGTCCGGTTCGGTCCGGTCCGGTCCGGTCCGGTCCGGTCCGGTCCGGTCCGGTCCGGTCCGGTCCGGTCCGGTCCGGTCCGGTCTGGTCTGGTCTGGTCTGGTCTGGTCTGGTCTGGTCGGGTCTGGTCGGGTCTGGTCTGGTCTGGTCGGGTCTGGTCTGGTCTGGTCTGGTCTGGTCTGGTCGGGTCGGGTCGGGTCGGGTCAGGTCCAAGACGCCTCTGAGGTGTGAGGTATACTTTTCATTTGGCTAATGGACTGTAAACCTGCTAGAGAAGCGGCGTACTGTCAAAAATTGCCCCGTGTCATTTTTTTCCCTGAGCTTACCCGGGCATATCAATCGTAACACCATAAACCTACACTTCTTTAAAGACACGGCTTCGCATCATGTGACACACGGTGAATTTTGAGCTGACGTGTACTGTAGAGCGTAGGATTTTTAAATAAGCTTATTTTCGTGCTTTTTTTTTTCAGTTTCAAAAATGGATGGTGAATAGGCCACCCAAAAAACATGGCATCGCCTTGTTCGATGTGGAGCTTGATGACGTCGACGACGTTTGCAAAAGGGGTCCGTTCAACCGCATCGTGCAGCTGAGGCGATACCTGAGGAGCTGAAGTTGCCTGCGAGGCAGCCAAAGCTTCTGCGTTTTTTTTTTCAATGCAATAAGTTGTCAATCAATGTGTCACGTGAGCCTCGACTTGATAACCTTTAGTTGATACACTACGGTGTACCATCTGCAACTTTTTTCTTAAGTTTCCAGAGTGCGGTACCGTGTGCGATTTTTGCCGCCACCAGAGCGGTATTGTCGAGACAGTTTTGGTGAAAAATGTGAAGAGCTGTAACGGCTATCCCTCCATGTGGGCCACATGTGGCATGTTCTGTAGGTATTACCGCAAACTACGATTCAGAGGAATGAAAATTGTGAAAAAAAAACAAATGGGGAAAAACACTTCTAAGGCAGTCATCAGCACTGAATTTTTGTTACACTAAGCTTGAGGAAACTATACCCCAGCGCAGAAAAGGGTGTATGATATGAATGTAGCACGCGATCGAATTCTGTTGACGTGCCCAGTATACTAAACAAAAGGAGGGAACTATTTGAAGTTCTAAACTCTAAATATGTAAGTTTATTCTGTGATTCTGATGTACTCTTGTGGACTCGCGGACCAAGACAGTCGAGTTTTAAAGTGCGCGACGCTTTACTATTGTTAATGGGGACTTGACATTACGCGGAACGACTCTAGTGTTTTTTCTTTCTTTTTTTGCGAACTTCTTATTCCTGTAATACGCACGCTTTCGCTGTCAGCTCGTACGTGTGATCTGTCATATATTTGTATCTTCCTCTCTTCTCTCGCGGTATAGATATGCCTTGATATTTCTGTATCCGTTATTCAGTGAAACTCCCGCAGTAATTATTGGCTTCTAGCAACTTCCAAGTTTCCTACTCCTAGATTGATACCTTATAATCTCCAAGGAAGATCGCAGGGAGAGGCCTTCGTCCTGCAGTGGACATAAAATATAGGCTGATGATGATGATGATGATGATGATGAATCTCCAAGGCGCCCGGCGCTCAATTACCTGCGCGAGTTATTCCCATAGCATTTGCACACATAGAGACTATCTGACGAGGCCTTGCCCAGTAGTTGCGCGTCAGGTTTGGCGGAGCGTCAATTTGTTAATCGACTAAAGGAGCACATAAATAGTACTCAAGCCCGTGAGACAAGCTCAAACATTACTTAGGGGTAAATTACATTTCGGCACACCTCAAACAACACAAACTACTAACTAGGCCCACTGCAACAAAGCGACGAAAGCCTCAGGCTCTATTGGAACGCTCGAACTTCAGTAGCGGCACCGGTAGTCCACCCCATTTGTAGTTTGACTGTAGCGTTCGACCGCCCCTTAAGACATCTATCGGCTGTGAACGCAGTCAGCGAGCAAAAATCAAGTCCTCCAAGATCACAGTTTTCAAGATAGTTCGTCCACTCGTTGGTAGGTGTCGAGAGTGTTCCAAGCGGGACTACTTCTGGTCAAGAAACTGCCTTACTTGCAGTCGGGGTTTTTTAAAGGGCACGATCTGCGGAACAAGCTAACACGGAGCGATGAATTAATCTTCCATGGTGGAGTTAAATATTGCTACGATACGGGAGGACGATTGAAAGTGAAGGAAGACGACGTGAGTTCGGACTGTGACATCATCGGTCCCTAGGCCTCTCGCATCCATCATTTCATTAATAAACGCATCTCTCCGTAACAGTATTGGTGGAGGTGCTGGGTAACGAAGAGAAGTCCAGGACGAACGACCACGGAAGCGCAACATCTGAAAATACGCCGAAGCCGCCGCCTGGCCGGACTACCACCGCTTCCAATGGACACGGTTCCTAACGGTGACAACGCGCTGACTTCGTCTGGCGCAACGTGGCAACATTACATGGCGCCACGGACCTTCGCCGGAAAGGTCGGAGAAGACGTTGAAGAGTGGCTGAACCACTACAGTCGGGTGAGTCGATACAACCGTTGGAATTCGGACACCCGGCTGACCAACGTGCCATTGTTTCTAGAAGGCACGGCGCTCGTGTGGTTTGAAAACCACGAAGAAACTCTAGCCACATGGGAAGACTTCGTGGATGAAGTAAAGAGCTGCTTTGGGGACCCATCTTTGAAGAAGAAGCGCTCTGAGCAGACTTTGATGCAGCGTGCTCAAGTGCCAGGCGAGACTTGCACAATTTACATTGAAGAAATCTTGAAATTGTGCAAGTCTGTAGACCCTCGCATGAAAGAAGAAGACAAGGTCGGACATCTTCTGAAAGGGATTGCCGAGGACGTCTACAACTTCCTCATAGGAAAGGACACCTTGGAGTCTGTCGCCGACGTAATCAAACATTGTCGCACGTTTGAGACTCTCAAGGCTAAGCGCATTACACCTAAGTTTGGTAGACTCGCCAACGTCACCACCGTTGCGAGTGTTGACGTCGGTCCTATACCACCCTGCGATCTCGCGTCAACGATACGACAAATCGTACGCGAAGAACTTGATCGACGTGAAGCTGTCGCCGCGACAAGACCACGCGTCAGCGATGCCTATTTGCCTTACGACGCAACGTGTGCGTCCGTTCATGCCACGGGGCATGACGATGCGCCTCGATCACGAGCACCGGAACGACCAACCTACGACTTACATCGTCATGATGGCCCGCAGCACGCCTTCAACCAACCACGTACCATGGCGTCATCGTGGGACGATCATCACGAATACACAGAGCCTAGTGGAAGGTTTCGTGATTTGCGTGAGGCACCTGTGTGCTTCCAGTGCGGTGTCCGTGGACACGTGGCTCGATTCTGCCCTGAGCGCCGTCGCGGACAACCACGGTTTTACGAGAATCCGCCGGCGTCTCCTCGACGGAACAATCGGCCCGGTAGTACTCGCTGGACAAGGGACACGTACTTCGGAAATAGTTTCCAGCAGAACTCCCGTGGTGACACGTTCATGGGCAACAACTACCGACAGAACACCCGCAGCGACTCGCCCGCCTCCGTACGAAGCTTGACGCCCCCAACTGCACGCCGGCGCCGTTCTCCATCGCCTGGTCGCCGTGTCACTTCCCCACCGCCGGGAAACTAGGTGGTGCGGCCGATGGAGGTGAGGTCGCCGAACATTTGTCACAACACACACGCATGCCTCCACCAGTTTCGATGATGCAGAACAAGGTTCACGTCCTCGTAGACGGACTTCCGACGATGGCTTTGATAGACACTGGAGCAGCTGTTTCGGTTATGAGTTTAAATTTTAAATCACGGCTAGGACCCAAAGTGATGTTTTGCTGGGACAACTGTGCCACATTCCGTGCAGTGAGTGGGGAGTCGCTGTACCCTGTCGGGATGTGTGTTGCGAGTGTAACTTTAGGCCACAGAGTGTTCAAGGTGGAATTTGCTGTTCTGGCTAGCTCCACGCACGACGTAATCTTGGGGATCGACTTTCTACGAGAGTGCGGCGCCACTGTGGATTGCGGCGCTGGTGAAATTTTGTTATCCGCTTTTACTGAGGGGTCTCCGCGCTGTCATGGTACCCTCGCCGTCACTGACGATATTTGCTTGCCGCCCCAGTCGATCAAGATAGTGCCCGTTGATACCCCTGCTGTAGACGCTGGGACGTTTGATGTCCTTGTGGAGCCGGTCCCCCTCAACTGCGTCAAGAAAAATGTGCTCGTGCCTCGTTGCGCAATTTCTATTACCGATGGGCGATCCTCATTATGGGTGCTGAATTGTTCTAGTGAGCCTGTCGTGCTACCCAGTAGAATGCGGCTTGCCCTCTTCGAACAAAATGCGAGCAATCGTTGTATCGCAGCTTTAAGCAACGAAACAGTAGACCACGTGGCTGTCACTCACCCTACAGAGGACAAGTTTCTGGCTATGGTCAACAAGTCGTTGCCGTCAGAGAAGCGCCGAGCCTTGGTCCACGTCCTGGCCAAGCATGCCGCAGTCTTTGATTTTGCGCAGAGCGAGGAACAATTTAATGTGCCAGAGTCACGTACTCGTCACGTGATTGACACGGGATCTGCTCATCCTATCCGGCAGAAACCGTACCGTGTCTCACCTGCAGAGCGCAAAATCATTGCTCAACAGGTGGAAGAAATGCTCAAGAAGAAGGTCATTCAGGAGTCATGCAGCCCTTGGGCTGCACCTGTGATCCTTGTAAGGAAGAAAGACGGTTCTTGGAGATTCTGTGTGGATTACCGACGTCTCAACTCTATCACCAAAAAGGATGTATACCCGCTTCCCAGGATTGATGACGTAATTGACTGCTTGCATTCTGCCTCGTACTTCTCCTCCGTGGATCTAAGGTCCGGTTATTGGCAAATTCCCATGCATTCGGATGACAAGGAGAAAACGGCCTTTGTAACCCCAGATGGTCTGTTTGAATTCAATGTAATGCCGTTTGGCTTGTGTAACGCCCCAGCCACGTTTGAGCGCTTCATGGATACTATTCTGCGTGGACTGAAGTGGGAAATTTGTCTATGTTATCTTGATGACGTTGTAATTTTTGGCCGTACATTTGAGGAGCACAATCGCCGTCTTGACATCGTTCTTACATCTCTTGAGAGAGCTTCACTCACCTTGAATTCTAAGAAGTGTCACTTCGGAAACCGTGAGACTCTGGTTCTTGGTCATCTTGTCGACAAGCACGGCGTTCGGCCTGACCCTCAAAAGGTCGCTGCAGTTAGCAGCTTCAAACAACCGCAGTCACTACGAGAGTTGCGAAGTTTCTTGGGCTTGTGCTCGTACTTCCGTCGCTTCGTGCCTAAATTTGCCGACCTGGCTTACCCCCTGACATGTCTACTCAACAAGGACGTGCCTTTTCAGTGGTCAGCAGAATGCGAGTCATCATTTAAGCAGCTCAAGTTCGTACTGACCTCAGGGCCCTTACTTCGCCACTATGACCCATCTGCTGCAACCGAACTTCACACCGACGCCAGTGGTATAGGCCTCGGGGCCGTCTTGGTTCAACGGCATGACACCATAGAACATGTGGTTGCCTATGCCAGTCGTTGTTTAAGTAAACCTGAGCGCAACTATACGGTGACGGAGCAAGAATGTCTCGCGGTCGTCTTCGCTGTCCACAAGTTTCGCCCGTATATCTACGGACGCCGATTCTCAATTGTCACCGACCATCACTCGTTATGTTGGCTCACCGGACTACGCGACCCATCCGGCCGTCTTGCTCGTTGGGCCATAAGATTACAAGAATATGACTTTGAAGTGTGTTACAAGAGCGGTCGTCGTCACGCTGACGCTGATTGTTTATCAAGGCTTCCCCTTTCGACGACCGAGTGTGACGCAGACAATTTCGATGAATACCTAGCAGTTGTTGACCCTCTATTCCCTGACCTTACCACCTTTCGCACGGAGCAACGCAGCGACACCAGTCTGGCTCCTCTATTTATCTCCGAAGCGAACGGTCAACGCCGTTACGTTGTAAAGGATGGCATTCTTTACAAGCAAAATTATTCTGGCAAGGGTGCCCGTTTGCTTCTAGTCGTGCCGACAAGCTTGCGACGTGATGTGCTACAAGTAATGCACGATGACCCTACATCTGGACATATGGGATTTTCCAGGACGTTTCAGCGCACACAAGAACGTTTCTTCTGGCCAAAGATGCGCCAAAGTGTAGCAGCGTACGTTGCGAGCTGTGAACTGTGTCAACGCTACAAGCGCCCAACTAGCGGCCCTCCCGGACTTCTGCATCCCATCACGCCCCCTGCTTCACCGTTTGAGGTAGTTGGTGTTGACCTGCTCGGCCCTCTGCCGCGATCAACGACAGGCAACCGATGGATTATAGTATGCGTCGATCACCTGACACGCTATGCAGAAAGTGCGGCGATTCGTGTAGCAACGGCCGCTGAAGTTTCACACTTCATGCTCTCATTCGTCATTTTACGCCATGGATCCCCTCGTGTTATTATCAGTGATCGTGGCCGGCAATTTGTTGCCGATGTGGTTGAAGAGCTTCTCCGGCTTTCGACGTCTCATTTTCGTCACGCCACGCCGTACCACCCACAGACTAACGGCTTAACTGAACGGACCAACAGAACTCTCATCAACATGCTTGCGATGTATGTTGATTCCGCTCACAAATCTTGGGACACTGTGTTGCCTTTCATAACTTTCGCCTACAATACCGCAAAACACGAAACCACCGGATACAGCCCATTCTATCTCCTATACGTCCGCCAACCGCGTACAGCTCTCGATTCTATCCTTCCGTTCTCCGAAACCGCCGAAACTTCTCTGGCCGAAACACTTTGCCGCGCAGAAGAGGCCCGGCGCATCGCCCGCCTTCGTACTTTTGCCTCCCAAGAACGCTCTAAAACCCGTTATGACGAGCGCCATCAGCACGTATCGTACGAGAAAGGTGATTTGGTGTGGCTATGGACGCCACTTCGGAAGCGCGGCCTATACCAAAAGTTCTTGGCCCGTTACACCGGCCCCTTTGTCGTTATGGCACGTCTCAGTGATGTCACGTACGTGATTTGTCGACTCTTGTCTACTGGCCGCCGCTCAAGCAAGACCAACGTCGTCCATGTCGCCCGTCTTAAACGTTTTCACCACCGGAACTCCAACTGACTCGGCCGGTGGGCATCGTCTGCAAAGGGGGGAATTGCTACGATACGGGAGGACGATTGAAAGTGAAGGAAGACGACGTGAGTTCGGACTGTGACATCATCGGTCCCTAGGCCTCTCGCATCCATCATTTCATTAATAAACGCATCTCTCCGTAACAATATGTTCTTTCTAAGAATTTCCTCAATAAATATTATTTCATTGTTAGTCAAGATTCCGAGACCGACGCCTAAAAACGTAAAACATATTTTATATTTATGCGGTGGACCTTAAGCTGATCCAATCAGAGTGTGTACGAATGAACATGTAGACATAATGGCGCGAGGGCCTTTAGGGGTATTTTGAATAAATAAATAAATAAATAAATGGTAACATATTTGAAGCGAATGAGATGGAAAGTTCCAGTCACTAATAATGTCACGCGAAATATAAAATAAGGCATACTTAGTGCAGGTAAGCGACGGAAATCGTAAAGTGTCTGCGGGTGGGTTACGAAACGGCAAGTTTAGTATATATCATCAATCCGTGGCAAAAAGAAATGCTGCTATATTAATTCCGCGCAGCGTGTACGCTCCTAATTTTTTACGTGTATTTTTTACGTGGACTGAAAAAGAGGTAAGCACACACAAGGAAAAGGGGCCAAATTTCGTTTACGTTAAGCATTCTGCTATGTGTATGTAAGTGTAACAGCCTAATAATTGTGTCTATTGCAGAAGTTGTTCTTGAGAAAATACATAAGGAATATATATATATATATATATATATTATATATATATATATGAAATATATAAGGTCAGAGATAGAAAATCTCTCACGACCATTGCTTAGACCGCTGTACTTTTTCTTAAACAACGAACAATACAAGTAATTTATATATATGTGTAATATAATGTGCAGTGAACTTGCACTCGCGAGTGCGTCTTTGTCAAGTTTACTAAGGACATCGCGAGCCGCCGACCAAGCGAGACCTTTAGTACTAATAACTTCTGTACTCGTTAGGGCTTGGGAGAGTGATGCACTTTCAGCGCCTCTTCCTACAGGAGTGCTTAGAGATGCGTCAAGAAGGAAAGGAGTTAAGAGGTGTGACGCCATGCACAACAATTCTTCTCAAGCGACGTCGTGTCAAGCCAGGGGCCCAACGTAGCGTCAGCAAAAGGAGCGCTGTTTTCCACGGCGCGCGACGTCAGCACGGAATGAGGAAGCCGCTCATTTGCGTGGTTTTCATGTTTATTCTATTTTGTCATTTTTTGATGAAAGAATAATTACGATCACTCATCAAGGAGTATTACGTACCCATGTTTTTTTTTATTTAGGAAATTGTGAAGACATTTTCTACATTGTACTGCGAAAGCTGCTTTAATGAAATAAATTATAAACAGAATGTTCATCCTAAATTTCGAGCCTTCTGCCGGAACTTGCGTAACGACTTTTAGAACGTGCAAAAGCAGCCAAAAAGATTAACTTTGTGTGTCATTTGTTGTTTCCCTTAAATGCGCTGGAACTAGTCAATAGTATAGGCAATTCACATAACCATTTTTTATTAAGGCGTTAGCCTGATATGTCTCATCGTTCAGTCGACCTCCGAAGTCGGTGAGCGAAAATGCGTCGACGACGCGAAAGGTACAAAAACTATCACCATCAATGGCTCATTACGTGGGACTAGCCGGGTGCGCGACGAGTTCGCGTCCTCGCCGGACCTGTAATAAAAGTTATTTCACTCACTCACTCACTCATGGCTCATTACCCCGTAAGCAAGAAAGGCGGATGATAGGGATGGATGATAAAGCGCAGTAAGATGTCTGATAAAGCGAATTAAGATGGATGATAAACCAAATTAAGTGAATGACAAGTTAATTTAAAGGGATGGCTAAGTGAATTAAGTGGATGACTCAGGCGAGTTTATGACAATAGAATTAAGATTGATGAATAATCGAACTAAGAGAATAAGTAAGCTAATTAAGAGGATGACGCAGCGAATTAAGAGGGATGACTAAGCGAAGTAGACTAAGCGATTTAAGAGGGATGCCTAAGCAAATTGGGAGGATGAGTAAGCAAAGATAACAAAGCGAAGTAGACTAAGCGAAGTAAGGAGCACGTGTACGTCATGTGTCCATCTTCAATACGTTGGACTTGGGCTTTTCGCCTTCAGTTCGTCTTGGGGATAACATAAGAGCCGCTGTGAAACTTTTTTTTTTATTACAGGAACCACACACGCTAAACGCGCAGTTAGAAATGCTCAGTACGGGCCATGTTCACGTGTATTCACAAGCACGTGAACAAGTTCACAAAGAACTGTATTTAAACATGACAATGGAGAACAGCAACGTGAAAAAATGCATAAGCATTTCGCCCAAACAGCTGCAAATAAAAAAATCTATGGAGCTATGTATTTTACCTGGAAAAATCTAGCTCACTTAGACAGGAGGAGTCTGAGAGCTTGAACATACGTCCACTTGGGTAGTTCGAACTCGGCGAGCCATGTTTTCAGGCAACAACAACATGCCATTACAATGTAACACAAAACACAAGTAACCTACATCACAAAGAAGAAAACGTCAGAACTTATTTATCTAATGCACACAATGTTTTGTACTAATACAGAATTACATTGAACTCAATTATTTATTGAATATTTAGTATTTTATATTCTTACGTTAAATAATTATGTTTTTATACAACGGCACCCCGCCACCCTCCAAAACCGCGCTCTAACCGCTGCATTCTTGTCCAGCTTGCTGTATTGGGCGAATCCAATAATTTAGGCAGCAAGGAGGCCTCCGATAACAAGACGGTGGGAGAATGCTGCTGTGGAAGTAAATGAGTTGAGAGCCGAAAGAATCACTGAAATCTGCTGTCTTCTTTTCTAAGCCGGAACAAAACTGGAAAAGAAAGAAACGAACGCTTTTTGACCAAGGTTGGCCACCCTCTCCGGAGCTTTTCAAGTGGGCATCGCTTGCACTTGCCGAGAACCTCAAAACTCGGTTTAACCACTCTTTCGGCGCATGCGTGAAGAGCCCTGGCTGTGAGAGAAATGTGGGGCCTTTTGGTCCTTGAGATCAGCTTTCGCCAAGCTACTACTGGGGAGAAGGCTGTTTGCTCCGTTCGTCTATAGCCGAGCTGGCAGCACAGAGTGTGCTGGCACTCTCTGGCATGGCAAGAAGCCGGCATGGTAGAAGCCATGCCGATGTGAGTTTCTGACATTTTGTTGCAACGGTAGCATGTTAAAACCTCACAGCTGCAGAGAAATGCGCTTGGACCTGAGGTGTCTTCTTCAACGAATTTATGGCAAAGCATTAAGTCAGTGCCGATGTATGCTTATTAGTGCGGTTGAGCGCACCGCACACTTCAGGAGATATTCGCGGAAGCGGAAACAGTACGTGACTTCAAATCTTTGTACTTCGTATGCGAAAGCAAGAAAACCGGATGTCGCCATGAAATTTAATAGCCGTAGCTCATTGTGACAGCTGTACAACAGCACTGGCCGAGCATTATGCCTTGCGGATGTTTACTGAAAACTCTTCGAATAATTGAAACACGTATCGTAGCCTGTATGTTAAAGTAATGAAAACGAACATCCTCATGCAGTTTCGCACCCGTATATATAGACCCTTGTGAAAGTTCGACATCAACACTCGTCGACTACGCAGTACACATTTGCAGTTGTTCGCAAGGTGCGTGCGCGCATAAACTAGCGAGTGTTCAAAATTAAGCTTTATGAAATTTTAAAAATCTCCTGTGGCAGGTATCATAATTCTTATCATTGAGCTGGGTTATTCGAAGCACGAGAAATCGAAAAACATATTCAACTACTTAAGAAATATTGACTAATGAACTTTCTAGTTAATTACTTTACGACGCATATTGCAATTTACGAATTGTAGCCAGTGAGTTTGCAAGACGCATCCACTTGAAATGAAATTCCAGGCTGATATCAGTTTCGAGATATTATTTCCCGAAGTGTGGGACGAAATAAATGGGCGTTCCAGTTACTTTTGTGCTTCAATGAATAAAACAGCATTTTGGCAAAAAAGTAAGTGGAGCAACAGTGCAATTTTACGGCGAGTTTGATGGCGCATATCTCCAAACTGGTGTCATTCTGGAAATTCATTCCAAGTGGATGCGCCCGACTAAGCTCACCGGCTACAATTCGTAAACTGCAATATGCGTCGTAAAGTAATTAACTAGAAAGTTAATTAGTGATTTTTTGTTAATTTCTTGAATATGTTTTTTTTTATTTCTCGTGCTACTAATGTCCGCCTCATCGAATAACCCAGCTCAATGATAAGAATTAGGCTACCTACCACAGGCAATTTCTAAATATTCCGAACGCATTGCAGATGACCAGCAGGACGGCCGTCTCCCCCTCCCGCTTCAACAAAACCATTGCCGTAGCAGTAGCTCTAATTTAAATTTTTTTGAGAATTATGGCCCATCAAGCACCCGGGGAGATCACCTTAACGAGACAGCGTTAAGGGATCCGTGTCGCAGAAAGTCCGGTGGCGGTGTTGGCTTCGGTGCCGGCATCGGCCGCGTTGTCCGTTTGAGAAAAGTCATCCCGAACCACGCATACCGAAGCACGCAGGCCCTCCGCTTGGCGCATAGGCGTTATTAACTAATTGAATTTCTTAAGACAAAATGCGCCGAAAATTCATAATGTACGACTTAGATACAACCTAGAGACATGATAGCGTCGGACTGTACTTTGAATATACGAGAAAACCTTATTCTGTTACGCGGAAACTCAAACGCAAACCCCTTTTTCCAGATGCCGTTTGACGTTTCTCTTAGTAGGAGCGGCGCGCTCCGCTCGGTTCCTTGCAACACTAGCCAGATGGCACTCACCATCAGGATAGTGCTGAAAAAGAAAAAAAAAACAAAGCTCGCTTTCATGCATACATTTTGCCGCCAGCGTTTCCAGGAAAACATTACAGTTACATAAGCTACAGTTGTCGGGAAGCGTAAGAAGCAGTCAGGGATCTTTGAATGCTATCACGTTCCACTCTTAAAGCGAAGCTTAGGCGTCTTCCAAGTTCTTTCATCTTCTTCTTTTTTTTTTCGTTCCCGCCCTGCTCCTCCTAGCGCGCTTTTGTCCCCGATCCTCTTCACTATTTATTTTATTTATTTATTACATATGGCGGACACGATGTTCATGCAGGAATGACAGAAATGAGCAAACGAAAACAATAAAGAAAACAAATTAACACAAAGTACAAAAGTGCTATACAACTGTCACAATGCCAAGCGATCCCAGTCACCAATGGTGCGCAGAAAAAAAATAATATTTAAATATATTAGTTCGGGCAAAATAAGGGATCAAAGCGTTTTGATGATTGTGGCTACTTGGTCTCGTCATTAGTGGACTTATGTACATTGAGGGGTCTAGTGCTAGTTTGCAGAGTAATAACTAATGAATAAACATGCCACGTGAGTTTTATAAAGAGGCGATGTTTGCTGTCTTGTCGTCTAGGTCACAGCATAATTTAAGCAAAGACGTTCATATTGTAGCGGCAGCAGCATCGGTGTCGCATGTTAATTACGCAGACGCTCGCGCCTGCACGAGGCACGAGCGGCTGGCACGCACCTGCACGGGCTAGCGTTCCGAGACTAGATTAAGAAATGCAACGCTAAGTGATCGGTTGTTGGTTTTTCCTCTCCCGCGAGAGCCTGAGACTTTACCGGTCTACGTGGTCGCTCGTCGCCACAATATAAACATGTTCTTTCGCTTCGAGGTATACCGCAATCAAAGGGAACTTTGACGTTGTGCTAATTTCAACGAAAATTATTTCAAATATAAGTAAATGTTGAATGTTCCGCCTAATTGCACATATCTTTAATTTTAAAGTTTGCAGTTAGTCGAGTATGCTATGGTAGTTAAGTGGGCAGCTTTATTTATGTACCGTGTTAAAGCAGCTAGAGTCATCTCAAAAGGCCAGTGTTAAGATTGCCCTTCATAACTATACAAGTAGAAATAAAAGTAATGACAAAGTTAAAAACCCAAGAAAGTAACACATTCTACACAGTGTTTCGGCAAGCTATAGCTACTCGTAGTCAAACGGCATTCCCTACAAGAAGAAGAGGCAAGCGAAGGAACAGAGATCGCGGGCCAAGGGATCGGGTCCTAAAACAAATTGAGCCGTCGGCTTCTATGTGACAAACACGCGTCAGTGGCTTGGCAAACACGTCCCGTCCAGTGCTCCAACTTCTCCGATCCCGTGTCGCTTCTTCTGCAAGAAGGAACTTTCGTACTGGTTCACAGGAACTCGCTTGTGCGTGAGAGTGCTACGGCTAAGGTGTGGATGTGTGTGACTATTTTGTTTTTCGTTGAGTGCGTGTGCTGTGTAAAGAAAAGACCGGTCATGTTTGCTTATGTTTCCCAGAGAGAATGTCCTATTGCTGTTCCCCTCCAAGCGTAAAGACACCGCATCGGTTTCGCAGCACAATATACACGTATGTCTTGCCTCTCAAGTTGATACATGATTCAGTGTTTCGCTACGCTCATGGAAGTTTGGTTCATTTTCGTCCTTGTCCGCGTTCACCGATATTATCAGAAAGCAAATACTTGCTACTTCTTCTAACAAAAAAGCGTCTACGCCTTTTGTTTTTCTCTATAAACCATTGATGGTTTTCAAGCTTCACATCTGCGAAATCTGTAACAGTTGATTTTTCCGGCTAATGTATATGTGAAGGAGGAAAACATTAGTCACTCGGTGAACGAAAACTTGCATTGGTAATCCATCATGCATTGGACGTTCATATTGACTGTTATAAGAGATATGTGTAAACTTGCAGTTGTGTTATTATTTTAGATTCAATATTGCATATCAGCTAAGGCAATGACCGTGACCTAATGTGCGGCAAGTAGAAGTACGTAATCACAGTGACAGATAAATGACGTTTCTGGTCATAACATGTCCCCCATGAAATTTATAATACCTTAATCTGGAGACAGATCACAGATAGTAAATAAAGCTATTTTGCGGTTCGCACTTACCTAAGGTATTCATGCTTAAGATCTGAAATAAATGAAATGTCTTTCCCATGTACTCAAGAAACTAAGTTTCAAAAGTAAGACTCCAGTTTTTCATATGCACTGTGTTTTTTTTTTTGTTCTTTCTTTTTTGAACGTGTCTGGCACACCACTACGCTGATTCTACTCATATTCACGGAAAGCGCGAGCTGATTAAATGCTTAATGCCGTGGCCAGGACTACATCTTTTCAAGATGTCGACTACCCCACCGATAGAAAGTCTAACCCTTATTTTTCGAGCCCGAGGACCCGCTTACAATAAGCGGTTTATCTAGCTTCGTTTGACTTGGTTAACTTGAAAGCACTGTGTCCTTAGACCATCACTCTGCTTCAAAAAGCCTCCGCAATCTGGAGTCTTTTAATATATTGCTTGTTAGAGCCTGAATGTAGCTTTTCTAACATTTCTATGCTTACTTTCCGAACCATTATGCAAGCACGAAACTGCAATGTATCGGCATCTCGCGGATTGGCGTGATGATGATTGCGTGATCCGCGTACATGGACGGAATTTTGGTGGAGCTCCACATAAAATACTTTCGTGGTAAAATAAAAAGTGAAGTACGTAGCCATACAAAGACGTTAAAAGAACATTACGCCGCACAGTACAATGAAAAGGACATGCAAGTTACACCGAAAACAAAACGAGAAATTATTTGCTTTCTCATGCAAGTGGTACTAGTAGTACTTTCGCTAATTACTTCATTTCATCCGTTAGGTCGGATGAGTATCCATACGTTCGCAATCCTTCAGCAGGCGACAGTGGCCGACCAGGTGTAGCCCTAAACAAGATCAATAACAGCTGCAAGGAATACTTAGGTATATAAAATTGGGAAATCAAAAGAAAAAAATCATGGGGTAAGTTTGCGATAACAAGCTCTAATGCTCCATTTGCTGTCCTATTATTTTGTCCTGAAACGAAAAACGACGCTATAGTGAAATCGAAACTAACGCATGAAGCGCTCTCTTCAGCATCCACTTCGATTTCTATTGCGCAACATAGCGAGGCACCTAGTAAGCGAGGTCCATAGCGAGGTCCCTAGTAAGCGAAGTCCCACCCCGTCAGCAAAGTGTCGCGAGCACCTAGCTTTATGAATTTTTCTACAGATAATTTTGCATATAAGCAAGGAATAAAGGACGCTTCTCAGTGCTTCAGTGGAATTTCCTGCGGTCATAATGCAGGACTCTAGAAGGAGTCAGATTATTTAGAATTTAATATTGTTTTTATTTTTGAGTACACTATATGACGCTGTGAGTCGTTAAATAGGCGAAGGAGAGTGCATGTCAATATTAGTGTCTCATAAAAATATATACAAGGCGGCACCACCCTATCGCTGTGTCAACTATTGGAGACACATAGCTGTTTAGATCTTTAGTATCTTGTCTTCTACTGCATAAGGAACGACGCTTCAGGTTTGAAATTAACCCAAAAAAGCTTATGCAGCTCGCCTTACCACCTCAAAGTGTCCCCCCCCCCCCCCACACACACACACACGCACACACAAGTCTGTGGCAAATAAAAATGCAAATCTTTTTCTGCCAGATAAGTTTCACCCATGCTTCCTTCGAGTATGCCTTTGAGGCTCCCGCGTTATTATTCTTTTATTTTACGTGAAGCGTCTTTAATTTCGGTTATCATAGGGTTCGCTTACTAAAGAACCATGTAACAATAATATGTAAAAGTAATACTGCGTACATCTTTGCCACCATGCTAACCACGCGCATTACTTTGGCATCGTTGTGCAGAGGAAATAACAATAGCTCGATCATGCATATCTCGCCACGCATGACGCATTCGAAGCTAATTTAGCCTCGCGCGCAGTGTTCAGAAAGGCGTAGTTCGGCAGTACTTTTGTCGATTCGAGCGCAGGTGGTTTCCCTTTGAGCAAGCTCACTCTGTCGTAATACGCTTAGCCCATCGAACTCAAACTGGTTACAAGGTTTACAAGGTTTACAATGGAGCAATTTGTTGCAGAAATTTTCACGCTTGCTCGGGTATGGCACCTTCGCGTTCAACACGTAAAGGTCCAGAATTGGCGTGAAGAAACTGGGCCAGCAAGACATGGGGATATCCAACTGTACTGACCAAAAGGGAACGCGTCCATCTTAATGGAGAGTACAAGCAAAGGCGATTCAGGCTAGCACAGGAGCCCGAACCATCTGAAGTGCGGCGGGGTCATTTCTGTATCGAGTGCCTACACACCCTCTGCAAAACAAGCGAGCCCATAGCGAGTGAGCATGACTAGAAAATTAGACCATAAGACTACCACTAGCTGTAACACAAGTTAGACATGCAGGCTTTCCAATATCTCTATAAATGTAAGTTTTCCATTTGAGTACGTCAATTCTGAAGTGTCCACCTTCTGCGGCCTACGGAAGACGTTTCACTAACCACACTGACTGCTGCTGCGTCCCTAATATCGCTTACCCATTTTTTTTTTTTACTCTTTGTGTGTATGTATTCTTTCTCCCTTTCGCTGTCTACGTGAGCTATTGCTTTTTATCGGTTTTTAACCTTAGGGGTCCCGGAAGTTTGGCTTCCAACTAACCAGCCCCCATTTCGCATCTCAGTTTTCTTTCTATGTTCGCTTGAAGAACCACATGACGTAGCATGTGGAGAATATGACAATCGCATATTTTTTCCTTTACGTTTAATATATAAAGGGTTAAGGCTTTCTGCAGTCAAAAAAGTTCAAAAGCTCAAGATTCAATAATAAATCTGATACCACCCTCGGGTTCGTGCCCCTTTCAATAGTACATAGGATAGGTTATTTTGTTTATAGTATGCGCGTATTGCCCAACTCTATTCTTTTCTGGCTTATAGCTAATAGGCTCCTACCAAGCGTTTTACCACAAATTTATACCACCGTCTACCTTTTCAATTTAAGGTTGCCACTTTCTTTCGCATCGTCCTTCAATACCTTGCGTAAACTCCATCACTGTGCTGAACACTAAACAACCGTTTCATTGTACCACCGATAAATATATATATATAAGATATCACTATCCATGGCGCTTTTGAGCCCATGCGATCACTTTTCATAGCCTTGTGCTTTATTTAGTGAAACTTCTGATTCACCAGCTTCCGAATAAAAGAAGCCACATGATATCAAATCAAGAATTGAAAATATGGAAGGCATGTAGAAAACATGGGCGAGCATTTCGCATGATTCGCGCATGTATACGCTGCGTGCGCTAACCTGCCAGGTTACAAGTTGGAAACGTGTGCATGAAGGTACCGCCACGTGCCACACCAAGGCAACAAAAGACGTCCTTGGCACGACAGGCCCGGAAGACGAAAATTTCTGCTTTTGCATAAACATATCTTGCTACACACCTACCACAAGTGTACCTGGTGTTTCTACGAATGCATTAGACAATGTTTCAAAACAGGAGTTTTGAAATAAAAAGGGTAGTTCCTTCAGAGATATGCCATCACTCATTGACATCTGATCACTACATCATCACTAAATATATACCAGTAATTAAAAAAAGGTAATTATGATACATTATTGTATTAAAATCACCGGTCTCACCCTATATATTATATGCCTATATATAACCTGTGGTGTACCTTAGTGGTCTACCTAATTGGCGCAGTATCTTCTACTTCAACTCATTCGTTCCTGCCACAAGCTCGGAATGGAACCATATTACCGCCGCCATTTTCTTCGGTCACATATACAAGTGGCCTTAAAACTGCCATCGCTAGAATCACGGTATAATTGTATTGCCCTGTTTTACTTATGCTTTGTATGTTTTAAGCACTCCTCTTTCTAATGTCTCCACCCTGATAGAAAGTAAAAAAAATTGTGGCATGATGAATGCAATTTCTTTTTTGCACTGAGCGTGCAAAAAAGAAATTGGGAAGATGACGTTACTGCTAACGTACCCGAGTGGCGGGAAAACATCGTGCGGTGGTAAAGTCAGCAAGGCACGTATCTGGTGAATAATCATTGACTGCGTGGAGCGGCGTATGGCTGCTCCACGCAGTCAATGACTATTGACTCGCGCACATGATCGGTAACGTCGCCTCGAAGGGTGACGCTACGGGTGCTTGTGCATCCAAGTTTCGGTCTCGAGCTCTGAGAGCCGCAGTTCGTGAAAAAAACGCAATGCCCCTCCTTGCTTGGCTTTATCTCTTCTAATTCAAGGCAGCAGCTAAACTTCACTGAGAACTGCTGTGTCAACGTTGCAGGTGTTTGTCTTACGAATCTTGATAATGTTTCCCTCATGCGCACCAATGTTCACCTGGTTGCGCCAGAGAAATTCTAGCCTCCTTTAATTCTTTTCTTAACTCTGACAGCACAGAAATGCAGCATCCGTTCGAAGACCAACGCAAAGTGCAGCTCCAACATATCCCTTGGCGACTACGTTGGCTCCTTCAATATCTTGAATACTCTGACTGGTCGTTCATAGACGAGACGGCTAATGTTGATGAACTTTTTTCCGAAAATTGTTGCAGATGGCATGCGCATTATCCTACCTACAAAAACTCTCAAAAAGTCAAAGTTCCCTTATGGGTTCTACCCAAAAAACTAAAATGACTGCGGAGACTGCCTAGGGGGACATGTAAGCTAATGCGTAAGCATTATGTCCAGTCACTCATCTTACACTCATGTAGCGATTGATTGATTGAATGGCCGAGTTACGCACAGAGCGGCTCACTAGGTCGAGGACGGCGCAATATGCTGCATAAAGTATTGCAAATTATTTAATTAGCAAACATAATTAGTGCGAATAATCGTATTGCGCGAGAATAATGTAATCGAAACATTCTGAATTAGGGTTAAGTAATCTAACACGATTATTCTCGATTAGTTTCAGTAATGGTAATTACGCTTAAGTAATCCTGATTAGCACTAATCGATTTAGTTCATCAATGAACTTTTTGTGTTCTCTTCTCCTGGCTGTTACACTTCCTGCAGTATTTATGCATTCTGTTACAGTGTCCACCATGTATGCTCAGTATCTGTATCAAGCAAGTTCATTTCTTCTTCATAACGACTGTGTGTATTTACAATTGTTCGAAATTGGGAAATCCACTGCCTGTTGCTCTCTGTAGGCCCCAGGTCCCATCAAGGTGTCTGCGACAGCTTTTTGCCTGGGGGCCCCCAACTTGTGTGTAGGAAATAAAGTGGATTCTGATCTGATCTGATCGAATCGAAATGAGACCTATTAATCATAGGCACCCTTAAATATTCTTGATCAGGCTTGATTAACTTAAAGTTGTTAATTTAACCTTATTTTGGGTAAATTTACCAATTCCCCTCAACTAATTTTAATTGGTCTCGTTGCTAATTAGTAATAGTGATTAGTAATGCATTTTCTTTCGATGGGTTTCTTTGCCCGCCATAAGTCTTAACGAACCTTTTAGGCTGAATTTATTTCAGCGTAATTATACGTATGATTGTTTTTTACCTATTACTCTTAAAACATATTCAGTACTCACTGTATATAGTCATTATCATAAACTTTCACTAGTCATACTTTTCCCGAAAATAGGTCGAGTCATCAAAACTTTGGTCAGACTTTTTGCGGCCGCTTATCCCTCTTTGCATGTTTTATGCCACAGCGTGCTACGCCATCCATCAGCCTCCTTCTTGTCGTAGTCATCAGGCATTCTCATATATACCCCCATAGGACCCTGTGTACGAGGCATCTATGGAACGCATCGCTTCACTAGTTACAGACAGACGGGTGGATGGACCGACATATTACAGAGTGAAATAGCCCTACAATGCTTGCGAAATTATTAAATATGAATAAAATAGATATATCATGCATGCATAAAAGTGGGGCAAACATACCTAGATAAGTGGAAACTTGAATTAGGCACTATCGTTGCCTTTTCAAACGTTATAACAAGTGACAACAACGACCCCATTGAACAGATGGAAGCGAGCATGACGCGTAATTCAAAATATTTCTGGAGCTACGTGCACTCTTACCCATCTAAAAAGAGTGCTTAAGATGTATGTCTTGTTCATGAAAATGGCGGTGTTGTCTGGAACACTGTTGATGCCTTTAGAGAACATTTCTGTTTTGCATTTGATGTAAAATATTCTACTACTTAAAGTAACCTTACGTCTCAGTCTGGTACGATGTCTACTTTATCAGTCAATGAAGACCTTGATTTCAAGTGCCTAAGCCACCTTATATCACCACGTTCTTATGGCATCCATGTTATCCATCCCGCAATGGTTAAAGCATGTGAAAGTGTACTGGTACCTGGGCTCGCAAGTACCTTCAACTCTTCCCTAAAATGTGGTATGTTTCCTAGCGCTTGGAAGGTAGCACGGTATTTCCTGTACACAAATCGGGTGCTTGAAGAGCAGTTCCTTACTACTGGCCTGTATCTAACCACCTGCGCTGCGTCAAATGCCTTTAAATCTGTATTTTATTCCCAAATTTATGTTAGTCTTAAAGGCATTTTAATAGATTAACAGCATGCCTTTGTATCAGGCTGCTCCACAACAACAAACTTGGTTACATTTACAACCGATGCTTCCAATGTGGTACATTGTATGGGCCATTTAGATGCTCTTTACTTTGACCGAAGTAAAACATTTGATGTATTTTGCCATGAACAGCTCATTACGAAGCTCACGCAAATGGACCTTCTTCCATCACTTCCCTGGTATCTCATTACCGAATTAAGGAAGAGATCGTACTTCGTTGTGGTTAATTGACAGAGCTCTGTTAGCTATGAGGTCACTAGCGGAGTTCCTAAAGAATCTGTCCATGGCCCTCCTCTGTTCCTACTGTTCATAAATGACATTTATTCTGGAAAAAGCACTCTTCATGCTTTTTACATGCTGACAACTTAAAAATATTTAAGGCTGTCAAGAGTGTTCACGACTTCGCTGACCCCCAATAAGACATTTTGTCACTCACAAACTGATGAAGAGGCAATAAGCTACTTTAAATGCTTGCAAAACTATAATATTAAGTTATATGCTGAAAACACACAATGTGCAATTTTCGTGCACCCTTCCGGGATGCTGCATTGCCCAGGGTCGATGATATGAAAAATTGTGGTGTGTACTTCGACAAAACGCTAAGCTTCTGTTCATAATGCTACATATGCGCAGAGACGTGCCCTTCGGGCTTTTGGTATTGTTTGTCGTACATCCCATGACTTTCACTCCCCTGATGCCTTTCTGAAGTTGTATTATACGTTGTGCTTTCTACTACTATAGATTATGCCTCTTTACTTTAGGGCGCAACGGGCAAATCTAATTCTGACTTCATTGAATGCGACCAGAATCAATTGATATCTATTTTCAAGCTCCGCTTTTCCCGCTCTGGCAACCACACTACAGCCCTCTGATATATAACTAAACTCACACGTCTTAAATCAAGACGCATTAAATCAGAGCTTGTGTTCCTCTACAAAGTGGTCCATGGTAGTATGCGTTGTCCAAAGCGTCTTGATCATGTGCAATTGTCCATGCCGCAAAAGTATACCAGGCAGCATTCCACGCTTTCTGCACGCCCTAGTTGTATTAGAGATGTCCTATGTCTCGACTCCAAAAAAAGTATTGTATAAGTATACCCTGCCTGTACTGATATATTTATGAGTTCATTTCCTGTCTTTTGTATATATCTAGATAATCATGTTGTATGGTTCGCTTCTTTTTACGTCTGCCTCCTTATTTTCTTTTTTCCCTATCTCACATTGTTTTGTCTACTATATTTGTATTTTCTGCACGTATTGCCTAGCGTTTCACTTAAGTGCTGCCGCACGAAAGCTCCGTCGGTGTTCCTTGGTACTGCAATAAACATATGATTCATTGATTAATTATTATGAATAATATTATTTTAAGCGAATGTGGTCCCTCGTAAGTGAACAGGCTCTCGCCCTGGTATGGTATTTGTCAGCGATAAAGTTTTGTCAGCGATAAGCCATTCCGCAGGAGCCTTCTCACGAACACTACGTCCATTTTGACGACTGGCAGCCGTATGACCGCCAATACGTGAAAAAAAGATGGTTGATTCCTTTTTCATATAAATCGGTAGAACGCGAAAGTGAAACGCTTAACTCTTCACAGAAGCTGTTGCATGTTTTTTGTTCGTGAAGAATTACATTGCAATAGCCAGCAGCGGCACCTTACCACTGCGCATGGATCCTCGGCAATCGCCACACAAGCCAAAGTTTACAAACGACTCACGAGCGGGAAACGCCCCGCGGATACACTGCATTGCACCGCGCCGGCGCACTGCGCAAATCCGCCATAAACCACAGGCGTTGGCAAGCCGTCCAAGTGATACCGAACGGGTTGTTAGTAAATCACTTCCTCAACTCACGGCCTGCTGCAGCGAAAGGTGCAAGATTTCCGGCTCGGCGACAATGTTGCAGGTTTGCTTGTAGCGCGGCTACCACCTACCGAGTCGCTTCGGCGACAGTACGATCATTTTGATCCGGCTTCGTAGTGTCTCGGGCAGCCAGTTGAGTTGCGACGCGCTCAGCTTCTGGAATGCGAGTAGCAGAGTTCGCAGCTTGCGCCGCGAACGCGCTAAGGCGTTCCGATTCACGCAGGCGTGTCTCGACGGACCAATGCAAGCTTCACTCGTCGACGTCGTTGCCTTTCTGCGCCGCTTAGCGCTGCAGTGTTAGTTGGCGCCATCGCCAGCGAAGCAGTAGGCAGCGTGTAAGCACTGCTGATGCATGTTGAAGCTGCAATCCGTAGGCGACGAGGCGTCACAGGCTAATCGGACACCAGATACAAACCATTTGCGGAAACTGCGTCATCACCTCAGCAGAAGGCCTACACCACCTACACCAAGCTACACCGCATTGGACCAACGCTGGTTGGAGCACCGTGCATTGGAGCCTCCGCTTCGCTGAGACTACCGAAGCGCTCTCGGTCGGCGCTCGTCACATGCGTTACAGGAAGTTGGTCATGACCCCTTCGTAAAACATTTGTTGTGTTAAAAAAGCTAGAGTGACTTTTCACTCGGTGAACACGAGAGACGCGCAAGCGTAAGGGTGCTATAGCACACACGATCGAAGCTATCGACCCTCGGTTCACCTAGACGCCTAAAACGTCCGCTTCGCAGATTGTATTCAAGACAGGGCTCGCGCAGCCGCGCCATACGCCCCAGCCGCGGGGGTAGAATGCCTCTTGTAAACATTCGCTTACTAATCAAATTAACACGCATGGTGTCATCACGCACAATCAAACATAACATCACAAAACACGCGGACACTCGCTGTCAAAACGCTGGCGCGAGGAATCACGGCAGCAGAAGCATGCTGCATATCGCTTCAGCGCAAAACTGAGCGGCGAGAACACAGGGGACGCAAAGCTCAAGCAGTTGCCCCATCTAGACCCTCTAAGCAGATCGCTTTCAAGATAAAGGCCGCGCGACCACGTGCAGCCGAAGTACAACGCCCCCAACGCGCTCCCGAGCTGCCGAGCCTCCGCCAGTATGGTGGCGCCGTCTAGGTAAGTCGCCTGCAAGCGCAGCGTCCGCAGGCGCAGATGATCAACGTTACTAGACGATGATATGCGATTCAGACGAGCACACAATCAACGCGCTCCCGAGGGGGCCGAGCCTCCGACAGTATGGTGGCGCCACCTAGGGAAGTTGCCTGCAAATGCAGCGTCCACAGGCGCAGATGACCAATCTTACTAGACGACGATATGCGATTCAGACGAGCACACAATCAACGCGCTCCCGAGCTGCCGAGCCTCCGCCAGTATGGTGGCTCCATCTGCAAAAGCGGCGCGCCCGACATGTAAGTTGTAGTTGTAAGCACGGTGGAAGAATATTTAGGTGTTGACACTGCGCGCGAGCGAGCGTCCAGATTATGTTCGGCCGCGCGCGGGCGCACCGAGTAGCTCTGCTGCGAGCAGATAGATGGCGCCGTGGCCAGCGGTCCCAGCTTAGCGGCGCCGGCGGCTTGGCATTCCTCTGCCTCCGCTATATTTTCGTTCATAATGGAGTGAGTAAATCTCAAAGCGCGAAAAAAAAATCGTTATTTCCCATTAAAGTGATAATTCTACCAGGCTTCGCTAACATGAAGGTTCCTTGTGCAGGGCGTGGATGATGTGAACACGAATCAATCGGGCAGCACTCAAAGCTGACTGAAGTTACCCTCGCGCTCACAATTTGTTTCGTCCGGTCTAGCCGTTCATCCAAGCATAAAAAAATGAGTGTTAGCCCACGGTGCTACCCCTCGATCAGAAGAAAATAGTGACTGCACCAGAAAACGTATTTCATGCTTATCGCTGCTTCCATTCACACTCAGAAAACCGTTCAATCATCGTTGCGCGAATTCAATGTGGCCGCGATATAAATTAAGAAATGAAACGGCTCAAGCTTGCGATATGCAATGCACTAGAGCAAAGTGGCTGTTCATGGCTAGAACTTAAGATGAGAATGCACATCAGCTACTCTTTCAAATGGGAATTTATTAGGCGGGACGAAGGCAGGCGTCTATCTTGAATTAGAGCATGACTACCATAGTTTACTGATGAGAACCTGAGCAAATGCCTTTTTTATTCCAATTCCACTTAACATACACAGTGTATATTATTCGTTGGGCTTTCGTCCATTGAGGACTGAGTGGCTCTTGCAAGATCTAAAAAAAGAGGTGACTTTCTTTTTCTGAAATTGCATATGAGAATGTGCCAATGTAAGCGTGTTTGACAATGCATGCTACAGCCTGTTGACAAATGCACTTACACCCACCACACAATAATCCCATAGACCCTTTTTTTTGCATAGACACAATACGAAAAAACTTGTGCATGAAGCAGCTCGATAATTTTAATAGGTGATAACCATCCCAGAAGCTTGCGGTCTCATACACTCCCACAATGGAAAAATGTTGTATAAAAACATACAAGCGTGTAATATACACCGCACGCGCATTGTAAAAAAAAAATTCAGTAGCCAGGATGGAACAAATTTGAAAATCAGGCACACATCTGCACAGAAAACTGCAGTATTTTACAGGGTGCACAAATATTTCAAAATATGCAAATGTCACGTAGCTGGACAGAACCATAGTAATGTTGTTGCCGTCCCTTGGAGATACTCAGTTATACTTTACATTCCGCCTAATTAGATAATTAGGTTTATTTACTGATCAACTTCTAAATTATTATAATTAGATTAAAAGTGTCAATGAGAAAATTGTAGAGCAACATGAAAGACTTCGATACAGCTTTCTATTGCTCAATACGCGCTACGTAGAAGTGTTTTTCCGAGCATGAAAGAAGCTCACGAATACACGCAAAGTGCCTCGAGCGGCCGGTCGCGCGGCAATATTGCTGTATTCGCGGGTTTCGTTCACGCTCGGAAAACACTTTTATGTATCACGTATTGAGCAACAGAAAGTTGTACAGCAGCGCGGAAAACTCCCCATATAATTCTCTCGTTCACACTTTTTATCCAATTATAGCATTAAAAAGTTGATTAATCAATTAAGAAAATAATTATGTAAAAAAAAATAATCTGAATATCTCCAAGCGGCGGCAGACAACATTACCTTGGTTCTGTCCAGCTACATGACATTTACATATTTTCAAATCTTGGTGCATGATAGTAAACCAGCCAGTATATATCTTGTACATGCAGCAAAATTTGCACGAACTACTGCGGCACACAAGAGGTTCTCTCTTCCGCAGCGGCTTTCGACGTTTATTTGACCGTGTGAGGTTCTTTGGACAGAAGCATAACTGCGAGTCGGCCTAGTTGGAACAGATTCATTTTCTTAAATTTTTGTGCGCAAACAAACAGGGACGAAGAAAAGGAGACACAAGGACGAGCGCTCGTCCTTGTGTCTCCTTTTCTTCGTCCCTGTTTGTTTGCGCACAAAAATTTAAGAAAATGAATCTTTGGACAGTTTGTAAATAAGGTTGGAATCCTTTTATCGAGCGCTCCGCGTAATATTGCCACGTGTTTAGCGCGGTGCATGATGACGACGACATAAGACACATCGGCACTTATGAAAAACATAGCAAGAAGAAGAAGCAGTGACTAGCGCGCGGTATTTTAAAACCGTCAGTTCTTGTTACTGCCTCTGCCGACAAGTGCGTTTCGTTTGGCCCTCGAGCTTTCGACGTCGTGACAATATGCCATCGATATCGTATCCTCTGAAAAATGGCTGGTGCAGACATGGTCGGTAGGCGTTAAAGTTCGGTCTGCCCTCAGATTTGCACGGCGTCACTGCTCTAGACGACCGCTGTCGGACGGCGCTTTGAATAAAGGCACACGCTCCGCACAAGTCAGGTATCCAGAATTGCAGTTCGGAACGAAGCACTTTCTAGCCATTTCAAACGCCCCTCAGAAGGCCGCTGCCACCTTCGTCGAGGGCCCGTGGCGACAATACCCAAGCACAAGCTCATGAAACGAACGCAAACAAAAATCGTGCCTTCAAAACAGCGCAACCGCGCATGCAAGCAGGAAGACGAAGCAGCGGCAGCACGCGCCTTGCCGCCCAGGCTGGGACCGCATACCGCAGCGCCTTCTACGACGGCGCCGAACCAGCTGCAACCAAGCCGAACATAATCTGGACGCGAGCGAGCGGCGCTTTCGCGCGCGTTGGGGGGAGAGTGTCAGCACCCCTCCTAATTCTTACACCGTGGTTGTAAGGCTTGGTCGGGCTCAGCAGACTGCTGTGCAGAGAGCATTACAAGCCCCAGCTCGCCGTCGATGCCGAGCGGACATTTCAGATCGTTCTCGTCAAAACGAGGCGAACAGACTGCCGCGAAGATCCCGTTGTGGATGGTTCCCTAATTGGAGCTACTCTTGAGCAGCTCCACCCGCTTACGCTGTGACTGTGTTGCGTGTGCCGCGCAAGCCTGTGACTTTTAGACTCGAAGCTCCTTAAGGTGTGGGTCTGTCCCTCCTCTGTAGTATGTAGTAGTAGTAGTAGTCGTCGTAGTAGGTAGCCACGTCTACTTTTATGAAAAAAAAATTCCGAAAGTTGTGTCCGTAGCGCGGAATCGAACCAGGGACCTCCCCTCGCTTCCGAACGCGCGGCGCTAACCACTACGCCACGAAGCGCACATGGACACACGCACCACGATCACAACAAATACCCAACATTAACGAAAGACTGCGCGTTTCTAACGCGTTTGTGCTAGCGCGTTGCGGCCCGTGTAAGAAGCTGGTGTAAAACGCTGTGGCCTCTCCGCCTTACCCCCGTATTCATAAACGCTCCTCGACTTGACTTGCCACCGCCTTGGGCAGCGCGTTCGAAACGCGTTGAAGGCGGTGGCAAGTCAAGTTCAAGTAGTAAGTGGTTCGTGAGGAAAGGGAAAGGTTGACGCTATCTTCTGCAGCCCTTGAGGGAGCACGGCTCAGCGCCAAGTTCAAGTCGAGGAGCGTTTATGAATACGGGGGTTATACTCTCTCAGTAGTCATGTGATGTCGTCGGCAAACGCGGTGCACGTTCCGGCATGTGTAAACGGCTGCGTAAGACGCTGTGGCCTCTCCCCCTTACTAGAGAGTACTGCACGTTTCTAACGCGTTTGTGCTAGCGTCCCCTTAAGCGGGAGATGGTGCAATTATAATGAAGGGCGCTGTTATAAAATAGGAATGACGTTACATATGGCGCGTGTCATTGGTGGAAGTCAATCGTTCGATTTAGTGCGGCGAGACTGGGCGAATTACACGGAAGATTCACGTTTACCGATGATTCCCTCCGGAGCTTCGACCACTTATCATCATTCACCCCGTGGATATGCGGTGTTTTGTAGCGTTAGCTACACTGGCCTAGCCAAGCCCGTTTCGCGCGGCACATCAAGAGCCGTGCTGCGCATGCGCAAGGATCAGTGATGTCACACGGCTTGCTCACCGGAGCCGCCGGAGCCGGCACCTCTCGCGCACTCCGCCGCTGCCGCGCGCGACTCACCGCCGCCGGTCTGCGCATTCCAGAGGAGTGACGTCGTAGCCGTGGTAGACGCACTGGCGCCGGCGCTCGCTCGCTGTGCAGACGCCGTCTGACACTGCGCTGGAGCCACTGCGTCTCTGACTGGCGTTTGCCAGTGTGGTATGGCCATGGAGAAGGAGAGCGCAAATGCTGCTCAACAGCGCAGAAGAACGGAGAAGCTTGACTCATCGGATCCCGAAGTAGTTGCCTGGCAATTAGCGGTTGAGCGTAGGAGACAACCAGGAAAGCTAAGAATAATCAGCTGAACCTTTGCTAACGCTACGTATATCCTGGCATAGCCGAGCTAAGCCACTGCAACTTTTTTTTTTCTTTCCCCCTTCGCACGTCACCTAGGCTTTCCTCTAGGTGATGTTGCTTTGTCGCACGTTAGGAGCGCTTTTTCGTACTTTCCACGGCGCGCGAATCTCTTGATCTCCAGGCACCTGCCTCCTCTTCTTCGTTCGCGGCTTCGAAAAGACATTGGCCGACTGCGCTAGATACCCATTTATGCTTGCGCATAAAAAGAAGGTTGTTGCCTGAGGCAACGTTTTATTGTGATAGCAATTATATGGACACTTTCAAGCACATTCTTGCCATCGCCGTGAGGTTTCGTATAAAGTCCAATGGCGATAAAATTGTCGCCGCGCGCCGTAGGCTGTGCCCGAGTAAAAGCGTACGAGGGTGAGCCAGAAATTGCAGCTCAATGCAGCGCACCGAGGAAAGCAGAGCGGAAGCGTGCGGTCTTCCTTCGCGCGCGAGGCACGGGGGTAAGGCGACGGAGAGGCAGGGGGGAAGGTGTGTTCTGCTCAGTCGGCTGCTGCTCACAGCGCGGCCAGGCGGGCACCGTATCTTGAAAGCGATCTGCAATGTGGGCGAAGTGCGCTCCTGCGCGCACCTCGTCTTCAAAGCGATCTCCGGTGGGGACAAAGTGCATGCGCCGAGTGCCGGTAGCTTCATATGCGCTGTGCTTTCGACCTTTAGTTCGCGTTGAAGCGAGACGAGAGACAGCGCGAAGGTCAATTTGCACGCCGTTGCTGGAGCGCTTTTTTACTCCGGCGTTTTCACAGAGAGTTTCCGCAGTCATCGAGCGAGATGTGTTCATGTGTACCTGTGCGCGCGTGACACCGTGCTTGTGTATTTAGTTAGTAAGCGAATGTTTATACCTTTATACTGCCCACTAAACTACTATCCTTGATTCGTATAGCTCTCTACTAATTTGCTATTGCAATAGATGCCTCGCCTTTCGGGCGAAACTGTGACTTTTTGAGTACTGCCCAAATTACACGCTAAAAGTTTGGCAGCATTGTCACATTCGTTGTGCTTCATAGACAAATTATATGTTTGACCAGAATATTTTGAACAAAGCCGCCTCACTCTCAAAACGAAAAAGTGAAGTCCATTTAAGAGCAATTCAGTGGTAACGCGAGACGTGGCCATGATGTATTTTACGTGGTTATGACGTGCTTTTTTCCGAAATCCTTTTTTGTTTAATAACAAGAAAGCCCTGCATCCATCGTTTATTATTTTCATCTGTCAATCATTATAGCCAGAACTGCCATTACAGCAGATAGACTATCAGCCAGATTTTCAAGGTCCTTCGTGCAAGCCCTTATGATCAGCCAGATTCGGTTTTACCTGAAAACATGACAAATGTGAGGTAAGCACGTCAGGTCTCTTGGACATAAATTAGATAGCTACAGCTAGGCTCAGTCAGTAACGCTGAAAAAGGGTTTTGTTACAGCCCTTTCACTAAAGAAATGTCTGTTCCGTTAACTCTTCGAAGCATACGCTCGAAGAAATATTTCTAACAGACAAGTCCGAGTTACTAGTATCTTACGTCGGCTTTCCTGCTCATATACCATGTCGTTTATTAGATATAATCAGTACGATGCAGAAACCCAAGGCGCCTTGGGAACTTCGTTATCTCAACAGCCGTTAGCGTGCCAGATAAACTGACAACAGACTGCGCTATAAGCATTGCGAAAAATTCCTGCAGCAAAAGTGACCAACGTTCGTGGTACTGAACAAAAGCAGGCGTTTCCCTTTTCTGTAGGCTCTCTGAACTACGTTTTCAAGAAATCCTCATATTTGTGAGAGGTTGCTTAACTAGACAGAGAACGTAAGTTCTTTATAGACGCACGAAAGCGATGAACACCGGCGCAGATAAGCGCAAATTACTTTCTTTTTATATTTGCACCATGATGACACTCATTATTGTGGAGGACGGTGTTTCACTTTTCCTTGGCGATACAGACTTGGAATGTGAAGGATGAGGTTTTTGGGAGGGCTTGTAGTGCAGGTCAGATGAATAGTGGGAATTCTGTTGCACCCCTGAATAAATACGTCCTCGCTGTTAGTGTTTCTTTTATTTATGGGACAGTTTTTCAACTCTACCACGCAGGATAACAGGCGCTCGGGGTAACAATTACCGGAAGCTATTTCAACGTTAAGTATACGTGCTAAAAGCAACACTGCTTCTTCTATACAGCAAAATCCGTGAAGTATTGCATCAATTCTTCTCAAAAATTGGCATAAACTGGTTGAGGTGTAGGAAAATGCATAAAAACACACATAAAGAGATAAATGGCTGATTTATTTGAATACAAGCAAATGAGAGTGCATGTACATAAACATACACGATTGCACTGGTTATTCTCTTTATTATAAATAACAGACAGTCATATCCTGGCCACATATATGCTGACGTCCACTAAGATCAGTTGGAGTCTTTCTCTGTAGTCAGTAGCCTTCGTGAGGGCTTCAGAATGTGGTGAATAAACATTGTCCCCAGTTGCTCGGGCTCGTACAATATTCACTTGTTTCACTTGCGAAATGGGAAATTAACTTAGGAAGGACGATGTGCAACTATTGTACTACAGTAATATCAACACTAATAAAAAATTACACCATCTTCCCGTAGGGGAACCCTGAGTAGTATGCGAAGCAGCCATGGGGTCGACTCAAGGTAGTTTTATCAGCTGTATAAACTTGGACATGTAGCAGCACCAGCAACGCGCAGAACTGTTGTCGACACCGTCGGCGTTTTGCCCGTGTTCGCACCGAACGCGCGCGGCGTTGGTGACTGTTGCCGGAAGCTGGCTTCCGGAACCGGAAGCGGAACCGGAAGTGGAAAGCGGCTTCCGGTACCGGCTTCCGGAAGCGGGAAGATGCGCATGCGCAGTAGGGGTGTGGACGCCGCACGGCGGAGGTAGGGGGCGAGGGAGGGAGTGACATAGCCCCGACCATAAGCTGCTTCGCATCTAAAAGAAAGCGTCGTCGCCGTGATAAACCTCCCATAGCACCATAGATAGCGGACCATCTCAGAGACCACGTGATGTACACAGACGCGGCTGCTGTCTCACGAGCAGGCTGAGTTTCTTTGGGCCGTCTAACTCGCCTTGAAATTTCACCTAGCTGATACCACTGAACAGAAAATCAAGTCGCCTTACAACTTGAGTTGTAGGCCGCGCACGACGCAATCGAAGTCGCCAGCACGCTTAATGCATTCATGTCATCAACACCTACATTGACTCTTTCAGCCCCACAGAGCACTTCAATGAAGTTGTATCAGGGATGGTTACAAGACAGCACACGAAATAGACAATCTTCACAGGTCATACCCAACTATAACACTGGGCGCACGGATATGATGAAAACCAGTAGAACGGTCTACCCAGCCGAAATGTATACTGTAACTCAGTACCAGACATATTCCTTCATAGCCTCTTCAGACCTCTCTCCCCCGCCCTCTATCTTTTCAGCCTATAGTTCACTTTACCATCGCAACACATAAACCTTGAAACGAGCGAGTTGTAGCGCCTAAAGGCAACAGGGACACAAGAGGGCACAGAAGAATACGCGCACGTAGCGCTGCATGTGCGAATTCTTTTGTTGCGTCTCGTGTCCTTCCTTCTGCCCACGCTACAACTCGCTCGTGTCAAGATGAACCACCAAGCCCACATCTTTGTTGTTTACATGTCAGCCCACAACAACAAAAACGTTTTATTCGTGTATATAAAAATGAAATCATGGATAAGCTCATTTGACTAAACATCAAGCCACAATTTTCTGAGAAATAATTTCATTGAACTAGCCGAAAAGACATAGGCATGATGGCGAAACTTGAGGGCAACTTAGTGAATAGCCATAACCACATTCGCATAGCCACGATTCTTCGCAAGATTCGGTTCTTGGTACGGAAAATATGAAAAGACAAAAAAAAAAAAAAAAGACCAGCAACACAGTGCGATGTGTTTCGTGGTGCTTTGTACATTTCATGCTGCTAGTGCAACAATCTTTGTAAACAGCGAAATTCAGGATTGACAAAACGGCACATTCGCGTCTGTTTTGCATATCCTAGCTGGCACTGAAAACATTGAACGGATACCGGCTTAAACCTGAATCTTTTCATGATACTTTCTCTGTTACATATAAAAAGAATGTGTGATAGGGCAGCGGGCTTCGAAACACCCAGAAATTAGGCATCAAGCACCGAAGAAACGTCTGTATGAAAGAGTAGAAAGATAGTATAAGGCGCAGTCATGTGGGCCAAGTGGTGGGGCTCCACGCGTATTGCCCGCTTCACTGGCGGGCAGGTAATTTTTATGGTGCAGAACGCTTTGCAGAATATAATCAATTGCTTGACATTTATTCAACCACTTGACGAAAGGTCCGCTTCTCATATCCAAACGTGTGCAATTGATATGTCTAATTTTGTATGTCATGATCTATTCACTGGTTATCACTCAAAGGCTCGATTTCCGCACATACCTTGTTACTGTTACAGATTAAAGTTTACAAGATGCCTTGAACCGCAGCAACCATTAACAGGAAGCTCCTATCTATATCTGTAAAGAAGCTGCTATCTTTGACATGGCAAATGATGAATTGTTTTTGTCGCAACCTCAGAACTAATTGTGAAGAGGCTTCTGGCATTAAAGAAAAAAACTTGAAATCGAGGGACCCTCTGAAACATATTTTTATTTACGCCATAAATTTTTGCAAAAAATATTTGCCAGCAGTGCAATATAAAGAAAAACGACAAACGAACTGAAGTATCAAGTCACAACAGAGCGCTTAATGCCTGATTATTCCTGCATTTTAAATTATTCTGAATCATGTTAGTTTATTCTGAACCGGTTTTTATCAATTCTGCACCTGTTTTGACCCTGTTTTGAGCACTTGTTTTTGAGCGTGATCACGCGACAGACGCCCACAGCCCGGGCCCCAAAAGGGCGTCGCACGTAAAAGGCTTCACTTTAAAGCGTACACCGCATTGTCGTTCGGCAGGCACCGGGAAACGACGAGTGCTACGCTGCTCCTCTAGAGCTAGCCTGGAGACTCAGTTGGAAAGCTGTGTTATTGAAGCGCCCGTCAGTGATGCCCACCTTGTGGTTGTTTAACGCAGCTTCTATCGGCAGCGCTGATGGGCGCTGTTTCATAGCGTCCCCTAATTATACGTCACCTTATTACACAGTGTCTAGCCGCGCCGAGTTTACAACGCCCGGTTTTGAAAGCTTCAGCGATGGGGACACTACACGAAGCTCAAGTATTTTCGGCATTACAACACTGTCAACAGCAGCGAGGTACACCGTGCACCTTCAGTGTGCGCTCTGTGCTCTGAACTGTTAGGTACAGTGGGCATACCTGGGCGGCAGGTTCCTTCGTCGTTCTTTTTTTTTTTTTTTTTGCTATTTTTACGTGTTTAATACGTTTCGTTGTTTAGTGGGCTGGAAAGGGGCAAGAGGTGGCGCAAGCATATGTGGAATAGCGAGAGCGACTGCGCTGTTCAAGGCCGCACATTCGACTCTCTCCTCCCTCTCTCCCATACGCTTCCAGCACTCAGCCTCATATTGCCGGTGATGGGTGGATCAGACCAGCAAATGTTCCTCTTCGTCGGTAAGCAGCTGAGACTAAACTGGTGAAGCTCAGCGCGGTGTGGCATCGACTCACATTTTTCCTTTCGCGTGCAGTCTTGCCAGCAGCACATTACTTAATCTTTAACACGTAACGCGTAAGCCACTGAAAATGTGAGCGCTCGTTGTAGCTTCTAGCATGTGCATTTGTTTCTCATCTGGCTGCATGTTCATGTGCTGAAACATTTTTGTACGAAGCCCTGTGGCTTAATTGTTCTGGCTCGTATTTGGCAGCCACTTACAAGGAGGCCTACAATATGCTGTTGACGCCGCAAAGGCAACAGCAGATATCTTGTGAGTCGCTTTCCGTTATGTGGTAACAGTGCAACTATGAGCGAGGTGTCCCTTTTTTATTTTTCTCTTATGTGTTGTATTGCGTAAAAAACTTTTTTTTTCTTATATATTACTTGAAGTGCGAATTGGCGTAGGCGATGAATTCCGCAAATACCAAATGTTCGCTATCGCAGCTCCCCTGCAAGCATAAGCGGAATAGGTAGAAATACACAGCATAATAAATGGTCTTATATTAATTAACAGGTGCGTCGCAGCGGTGTATTGTAGTATTTTGTGGTTGCAGGTAAGCAGCACATTTTTTGGAAAAAAATACGTACGAAAGAGAGATGGGAATTTGGGCTTTCACAAACAATACAGATTTTTCTTTGGTGCTAACAATGCAGTCATCCAATGTTAGTACTGATCCTTACCGCGCTTCCCTGTTTTAGTGAGCTAGACAAGCCCACTTACTTGATTCCTCTTTTGTTCCCAGCCTCTAGCTCCTCATGAGCAAACCCCTCTGGTCAGAAACAGATGGACGACGGCATGAGTGCGTTAAGCCCTCCGTGAGACGCCCCCACAGTGTAGGCCGGCTACCATTTTGAGGCGCTACGACAGCAGGAGCCAGAAACCCTTCTGAGTAACATCCGCCTCCAAAACACAGCGGTTATAGCAGGTGTCCGCGTTTGGGTGGCCTCAACCTAATAAGACACTGTGAAATTTACTTTTGTTAAGCGTTCCACAAATAAAATTTCATAGGGGACCGCATCACGAGATACAGGCTTTTAACGAGCATAAATTCACCTAAATTATTCTAACCATCTCAAAATGACGCAGATCTCAGGCACCGCTGGAAACATCGATATGCGAAGCATTTTGCGTGTGTCTAGCTATGAAGCCTCGTTTAAAGTTTTAGAGAGCGAAGTGTTACCAGATGGCGCAATGGCAATCTGGTAACACTTGGTAACAATAAATGCAAATTTAAGAGTGATGACGAGGGAAAGTCGAGGGCGGCATAATGGTGACACGACGATCGCATGTAGACAATGACGTTGATGATAGCGGAATGACGAAGATTAGACTACGTGAGCACACCAACCGAAACAACGGCGGTACAGGGACAGAGACAGCGGCATAGCCAAGACGGCCGTAGCAACACTACGACATGACGGCGGCAAATTTTGAAAGGCGTGCGCAGGGAATTGAGACAAGACAGGTTGCACCATGCAAGATGGGAACCGTAATGTCCCTGGAACACTATAACGTAATAGCAGTGGTATACCATACGTGTATGGGCAGCAATTAGGCATGTTATGCGAATTTTAGAGTGACAATGACGGCAAGCTGGCAAAGGGCATGTGACATTACAAAAGACGAGCAAGAGCATTAAAATCCACAGAATGCAGACTAAATCAACGACGACTTCTTGCTTGTGTTGTAAGATGCGATAAACCGAAGTATATGATGATGGACGTGAGTGTCTATCATAAATCCCTGTTCCTTTTAGCTTCCGCTGAATATTATTTGCCGGCTTGTAAATAAGAAATAGAGAGCGCATTTATTTGTTCCTTTTTAACATGGTTCGCCTTCGGGTTTGGTGCGCTATGCATCTCTTCAAGCATGTAGGCGTTGGAACTGAAGCACTTAATTCCCCAAACTACCACGTGGCTAAGGCAAGAACTTGAGGGAAATACAAGTATGATGAAGACATTTGGCTACCAGATAACTCGTATAAAGCACAGATTCAACGTCGTATTTGTCGCATGTCATACCAACCATTGTTTTTATTCTTGCATACCATGCATAAAGCAACGACTGCAATAGACTTTCTCCTTCCGTTGCTGTGATTAATGAAGCTGTCGCCTTCAAAACAGCCAGGCTTGAAACTTTCTGTGTTAAAGGAAAGGCCACTTCTCTTTGTAATGCCTTCAGCCGTTTAGAGTTTTAAATAAATAAACGAATTAAAATAGTTCAATAAATATCCCCCCGAAAATGCAAACATTTCGAATGGTGAGGAAGAACCAGCCAGCAGCCAGCGCTCTGCGACCCTTTTCTACTTTCTTGGTTGTGTGATGCCAGCGCAGTGCTGCTCGAATGTGCCGCCATCGCGTGCAATGGAATGATTGAAGATGCTTTCTGGGAAATAGTTATTCAATTTCAGCTCACACAATGTGGTCTGAGAACAACGTATGGTCCTTGGTTGCAAAAATACCCGCTGCAATAGAAATCTGCTGACTGCGCAAGCATGCGATATGTATCACCCGTCGCAGCGTGTGTTTAGCTGTAAACTATATCATCTACATCGGTTTATACTCCATGAAGAAAAGTGGAGTTTGTGATTTGTCAGCTTGAATAGGAAAAAGTTTTGAACATGTGATCGCTTGCCGCGCAAAATGAAGCATAAGAGTGCTGATGCGTTTTCACTGTTAGGCTTTGAATGGCCTAAACGGGGTCGTTTGGACCCACCATGGTCTTTAGAAGATGTTACTTGCAGTGTCAGTCAATCCCGGCTACTAGCGAAAAGCCCCATTCTTACTGCCGAAGAAAACCCATCCACAGATGGGTTGGCGTAAGTACTTACACAGAGTAGCGCAGCGTCATTTCATATACTTTATCTTAACGTGCCAAGGTCTGGTCAACTGCACCACCTAATTTTGTCAACAATTGTAGAAAGGGCTGCCATTACCATCGCTTTGCGAAAACTAAGTGGGAATTCTGCACAATATGTTGTTATTCTCACGGGCTCAAATTCAGCGCTACAATTATATCGTGGCCTGCTTCGGGAGAGGTAGGCAATGTCCGTTGCTCCTTAAAGACGTTAGAAGCAGGCACCTCAAAGAGAAATTTCAGTGGACCGTCTCATATGTAGGAATTGAAGGTAATGAGAAAGCTTACGCTCTTGCGCGCGAAGTGCTATCATGAGCCCCGACATTGACAACTCCAAAGAATGTGCTCAAAACTAATGACGCAATCGACAACCATTTTGTGCGCTGCAGAAAACTGCACATCAATCATGCGTGGTCCATGGAATAATTGGCGAAGTAGCTATCTTAGTGTATCGCATTACAACGAACTCCACTTGCACCCATGCCTGGTTGTTTACGACCAGGCATGGTGGTAAACAACCTTGCTTTGTTCTTTATGTTGTGAGATCATTGACGTGGAACACTTAATCTAATTAGCCCTCCGTTTGATGCAGGGTGACTCTTCACCGTTTGCAAAATAAATGTCTTACACAATAGAGCCATGAAGATGTAGTGTTCCCTGAAGGTCCCGTAGTAATCAGGAAAAGAGTTCTACGATTATGGCTGCCCTTTCTTCCTGACACGCAGTTGGGTAACGTCTGGTGACACACCTTTCCTAAAAACCGTATGAGATGTTCAGGCATGACATCTGCAGGCTAAGCAGGCCATGCTAACCCCACCTGCTGCTACTTACAGCTACTTTATAGAAATGCGCATATCACTTGTGACACTCATTGAAAGCTCGAACTTGGTGCTCCGTCTGCTCCAACAACAGCAGAAACTCTGTCCGGGACGAGTTAATGCACTTGAGTAGGTCTTACAATAAGCTCCACCACCGAAGAGGTAATGTCATACTAAGTAGACCACGCCAGTCCAAAAACAACCACCGAGCAAGTGAATAGTGAATATTGTTCACTATTCACTTGCTTACTATTTGATTGCTTATTTCTCTGGTGTCCCTCTACTTAACTACTTGTACTTCTGTGCATACGTTATCTTTTTTTACATTATCTTGATTTAAATACAAGAATTCGTGGCTGGTTTCCTCTTCCATGAAGCTGATCCTAAAACGTTACCTTCTCAAGTCCCGCAGTTCACATTAGGAAAACGGCAAACTCACCTTCTGTCAAATGAAGCAAACAGAGATGACTTGACCTCAAGGGGTTCAGACAGAAGCAACAAAGCAGCTCCGGCTGCTGAGTCTGAAACATATAGGGCAGAAGGAAGAAGCCAAGCTCTAGTTTCCCCAAACGTAACTCTGCATCTCCTGGTGCGCTCACTCCATCGAACGACGCCACATCATTAACGTCATCTCTGGCGCATTTCCAACTGAATTGGAAGCCTTGCCGCGGTGACCCGTCACACTAACCGCTGCGGCTCCCGAAGAAGAAGGAGAGCGGGCGACTCTGACCGGTGGTGCCCGAAGTCATAAATCACCCTGGGGTCCGCGCACGCCGCAATCCTACAGCAACTGACGAAGACGCGTAGAGCAATGAAGCTTGCTCGCTTGCAAAATCTGATTATACAACACGGTGGCCGTCATCATTAGACATGCTTTTGTGAACTACTTTTTATCCGCTGCCCCACATTATTGCGCCGCGTGTGCGTTTGACTAGGAGATGCCAAGTGTAACAATGGACTGCCTTGTGGGTTTCACACGACACTTCATCTTCATGGCGTATAAGGAAAGCGCCATTTTACGTCGGGCTACTTCTTTTTGTGCCTTTAGGGCTGCTCAATGATCTCGTCATTTAATGCGTTTTTACTACGTACGTCTTGTGAGAAATATCGCAAATAAAAAATAGTTCAAGCATGAGACTAAGAAGAGTGCCAATCTCGTGGACATCGATGGCTATGTGTTCCTTACGGGTTTTGGTTACCCACGCAGTGGCTGCTTTTGATGTCTTGTTTTTCTAGGTGTTATTGTTGGTATGTCAGCGCTTGTAAGTGTGCACATGTTTGCACATGTTCTGCACATGTTCTGCACATCCACTCTTCTACACATGTTGAACTAGTCTACACTTATGTTTTTTTACAGGCAATTGTCGATCGGCGTTGTCATCTCGATTGTCTGTTATCACTTCTAGGGGTGTCCTGGGGACTCTGATATTTCGTTGTTTTATCATGAATCTGTTACCCCATGCAGGTCTCATGCTGTACCTATAGATATCACATTTCGTCAATAAACTTAAGTTGGAAGTAAAGCGCCACTCTGCGTACTTGTCTAGTTTTTGGTCATGTCATTTTACTGTTTTACCTTCTCAGTTGAGAACCACCTCGCCCCATAATATTGTTTACTAATGCGAAAGTAAGTCCTCGATGGCACGAAAGAGAAGAATTGGCGCGTTAGTTTCGCACGCTGCACAAGCGTCGGTCATTTTTAGGCTGCTCGAATATACGCTGAGTGCCAAGTATCTTATACACCGCACACTTGCGCACATGCGTTTGGGTTCATTACCATACACATGACAATCTCCTGCGGAATCAAAATGAGTGTACTCGAAGATCCTATGGCTGCCACATGTTGTGGTAAATGCTATTGGCTGTGAAAATGTCCTTTGTAATTTTGCTAGAGACGTCGCGTGCTTTTTTTTTTGGAAATTATAGATGTACTTTATTATAGAGATGTTGTTTTGAAGTCGGCATTCTGACAGTCTCCACATTCATAGAGAATTATGAAGAACAACGTGGATGTCAACCAAAATAATTCTTAAATGTACTCTTTTTCACTTGAATTTGAACAGGGCTACCGTGAAGGGGCGAATCGTGAAGCTTAAACATTTTTTTTTGCATCTTGGTCGAAGGTTTTCTTTATGTTGTTATCGCCGTCGTCATTGTCGTTTTTGTCGTAGTTGTTGCTGTATGAAAACACGCGTCACCACGCAAGGCAAAGTGACCACACTGAAGGTGCTAAGAACTACACACGAGAGGACAAACGAAAGTAATAAGCGAAATTCAAAAATAAAACATTCCGTAACATAAACACAAAAGAACTTAGACGGGACATATTTCAGAAATACGCATGTGTTTGCTGTATCTATTAGGCAAAGCAAAAATTATGATGAGAACAACATTTTCTAAATCTGATGGTAACTGGAGTTCGCTGGGAGAAGATATCTTGTAATTTTAACTGGGATTCATAGCGCTAAAACGACACAAGGACGAGGAAGAACACGGGACGTCCTTGTAACGTTTTAGCGCTATGAATCCCAGTTAAAATTACAATGACCTACCAACACGCCCCAACTTCTTCCCTGCTAGCGAAGATATCTTCCAGTGTACATTAATTAAGCTGCTTTTAATAATTATATTATGATACATTATTATGACTGAACCAAGAAAGAAACAAGATGAAAATGTCGAAAACCATTTTAGTACATGCTTTATGCATTACCAGACCTTAGCAATTAGGATAAGTACAAAAAAGACGTCCAGGTAAGTCAAATCATACTACAATGCACGCACACCGGCAAAGTTGGGTAGCAATTTCTAGTATTGGCGTACGACAACGGGACAAAGGTAAAAACAAAGTTGTCGCCGTTTCACCTGAAAGGCGAAGCATCAATTGCGATAGCAAATTTGTAGAGAGCTATACGGAGTAATGATAGTAGCTTTATCAGGTGTATAAACTTGGACATGCAGAAGCACCGGCAACACGCACAACTGTTGTCGACGCCGTCGGCGTTTTGCCCGCGTTCGCTCAAAATGCGTGCGGCGTTGGTGACTGTTGCCGGAGATTCTGATATAAATAGGCACTTGGTGCCGCAGCTAAACGCCGCCTCCCTTCCCTCCCCCTCCCCCCCTCCCCCACGGACTCTCACGCGTCGGAAGAAGGCGCGTTTGCTCTACATATATGGTGATTGTAAAGGAGGAAAGAGACGCCTACTTCTGCGGTCCTTAAGCGAGCACGGCGCAGAACGCGCGTTTGTTCTCCGCCGTGCGTTCACTCCCCGTGAAAGCGCGCGCCCCTCGCGCCCTTTCACTCGCACATACAGCGTTCGGCGCGCGGCGACGATTTCATCTTCATTGACGTCATACGGAACCTCACGGCGACGGCGACGGCGACGCCGACGGCAGAAATCTGCTTTTGAGTGTCCATATAATTGCTATCGCAATAAAAAAAGAAAAACAAAGTTGCAGTGTCGCCCGGAAGGCGAAGCATCAATCGGGATAGCAAATTTAGTAGTAGGGTATACGGAGTAAGGATAGTAATTTTATGGGCTGCATAAACTTGGACACATTCACTCAGTCACTGAATTAAGAAGCAAGGTTTCAGCGCGCTGAAGCAAACATGAATAGATCACACTCGATGACCGCAGACAAGCACTGTCAAATCGCCGGCGTGAGCATGTCGTTCGTGTGGTATATCGCTTCGACGGAAACATAGCGGCCGAAAGCACAGCGCATACAAATGTCAGAGACATGTGGAGAACGCTTTCAAAATGCGGTGCGCGCGACAGCCCTCAGCCGCACAGTACAAGCACGCAGTTCCTGGCAGACTAGAAGCCGTGCACCCTCCCTCCTGGGCTGCCTTCCCGCTTTCCTCCTTTCGCGTGGGAGATTTAGTCGCCAGTTCCCTTTGCGCTCGGTCGCAAGATACGCATTTTGTGCCGCAGCTAAACGTCGCGTCCCCTCCCTCCATCCCCACACAGCCTTTCGCACGACCGGAGACGTCGTGTTTGCTCTCCGCCATGCGTTCGCTCTCCATGAAAGCACGCGTCGCTCGCGCGCTTTCACTCGCACACACAGCATACGGCGCCCGGCGACGAGTTTATCGCCATTGGACTTTATACGGAACCTAACGGCGACCACGACAACGACGACGATGACGATGACGACCACGACGACGACGATGACGATGACGACGACGATGACGGCAGGAATGCGCTTGGAGTGTCCGTATAATTGCTATCACAATAAAAGACATGTTGCCCCTTTCTTCTTCCTTATTTGCAGTGGTGTGGCACGCACTTGCTGGTTAGCGTGGCGCGTACGTCCACAGGCGTGATTTACGCCACAGACGTTCATGACGTCAATGCATTATTGGGTAAAATCTAGTTGGTCAAGAACACACACAGAAAAGTAAACGTCCTGCCCACAAAGTCCCAGTGCAAACGTTTTCCCCTCTCCAGCACTACAGAGACCGGTTCAGTGCAAACCACGCGTAGAATTTAGTGTTGAACTTTGGGGTTTTTGCGTGCCAAAACCACGATTTGTTTATGAGGCACGCCGTAGTGGGAGACTCTTTCACCACCAGAGGATGTTTAACATGCCCCCAATAAAGGGGACACGGGCGTTATCGCATTTCGGCGCCATCGAAATGCGGCAGCCGAAGCCGGGATTTGGTCCCGCGACTTCGTGCTTAGCAGTGCGACACCACAGCCGCTAAGCTATACCACGGCGTGTGGAACATTTTGTGCGTAATTAACTAACCAGAAATATATGTGACGATCGGCCACCGCCACGGAGCCAAAGGGCTTTTTTTTTTGTCATTCTCCCGTCTGTCGAGCTTTTGGCACCATCCTGCTTCGGCTCTGCAATCCTCAAGGCGATGTGAATTTCATTTAAATACTTGCCATCTCGTTTTGTTGTCAGTAACCAGACTTGTAACTTCTTCCTCGTATGTTTTATTTTCATCTATTATGGACCCGAAGCAATGAATCGAAGCAAGAACTTTGGTGAGAGTTATAACATAAGAGAAGCTCAGCGACAACAGACGACATAACGTTTGCTTATACGTCCGTCAGAAATTGAAACTGACAACTGCGGGAACACGCTACGCATTCATAACTGGAGTTCATACAGGTATTCTCCTGTATGAACTCCAGTTATGTGTCACAAGCTAATTCACCTGGAAAGACAAACGGCGTGCGGAAACTGCGTCGTCACCTCAGCAGATGGCCTACACCGCCTAACTCAGGCTGTGCCCAGGCTACACGGTCTACACCGCGTTGGAGCCTCCACTCCGCTGAGACTACCGCAGCGCTCTCTGTCGGCTCTCGTTAGTGTCATGATGAAGTACTTCGCTTCACCACTCCTAGATGGTGGCGCCATCCCTGTCAACAAAGCATACTTTATGCATTCGCGCCGGAAGTCACATCCGTTACAGGAATTTGATCCTGGACTCCAGCATAAAACACTCTCGTGTTAAAAAACGAGAACTGCTAAATGCGCCAAATCACGTATTTTAAACTCAAAGGGTACTGCGAAAATATACGAGTGTCAGTTAAAAAAATAATGCAACTTTACTAACGTGAAACCTGTGGAGGTGAGAAGCATGCAGTGATGCATCGCTAACGGGCTCATACTGCCTTAAGCAATGGCTCATAACTCCATAAACGCGGGCTCCCCATTACGACGACTGCGGAGAAGTGAAATTCTACGCTGGAATGAAGAGCGGCAATGCAGCCAGCTGTGCAAGACGACGATGACGACGAACGCGTAAGCAGTGGCACGAGCGCGTGCCGAGTGCGAGCACGAAACCACTTGCTTACCGTGACTACGACGACGACAACGATTACGACAGGAGACGCCGACAGCCCGGGCGCATAAGGTGATTCGCACCTAAAAGCATTGTCACGCAAGTCTACTCCTAAGCATGTTTTCTACGACAGTAGCCAGCGAGCCACTCTTTCGGAAGAGCGTCTGCTACGTCTCGCGCGCCTACTTTATTTGTTGGGGTGGTGAAACGTATGACGCTCGTGCACGCGCACGAGACAGTCGTGCGGACCATTATTGAGAGAAGAGGAAGAAGTGCGTTCGGCTCAGAGACGCTCTTGTGGAACATTCTTGTGAACTCTTCGTATACATAGCTAGTTTCAGGGCACAGTATCGCCCTTAATAAATCAGTTATTGCATTTCACTCCTCGATATACCGTTACAATATGGAGAGAACCAATCAAAAGAATAAAAAACCAATGGAAAGGGTTTGGATGTGGTACTGCGTGAAGGAAAAGGCTAAAGGTTGATGGTCAAAGCCATAGTCATGAGCATAACTAAGGATGCAGCCTTAAGATCTCTTAGGTGCAGCTAGAAGGACTCCTGAGGGCTCATTACATGAATGTCAGGACATGCGTGTCATGTAGGTCATCAAAGAGCCGTCTACGTCTCACGGTCTTTTCGTTAACATTGTAGGCTCCCCGCCCACTGCTTCTTATACCATCGACTCCCACAGGAAGTGGGATCTACCCGCTTTTTTTTAGTGTGATACAAAGCTATTCTTCGGATTGCGTCTTTTCGCTACTTCGGAGTGAAAATAAGTGACCTCAAATTAAACATAAGCTATACTTAACGCTCAACCATTGCAATGGTGGACACTCTGTACAATGCCACTTTGATGAAGGTCTACCCAACTTACTTATGTTGGTAACGCTCATATAAAAGGACATTCTTAATAAAACCAAAATCAAAGCCCCTTTCTTAAAGAAAGATGGTTGAACGGGAAGCTTTCTCCCATGCAAAGTCAAAGTCCAAAGCCAACGACAACGCAACGAACCCAAGAAAGGCTGAGCAACCCGATGCGAAGCATATGTGATTTGATTGCTTGTTTAGCATTGTATTTTTTTAAACATTGCAGTTGACTGAAAACATTTTTCGTTAAGTTGCAAAGCCTTTATTTCATATCATGTAGCCGTTGATTACACGCACATACTCTCACGTTCCCGGACGGCTCTACACTTGCACATTATTGCCTTGTTTTAGCTGTGGTAGACGGTCAGACGCACTCACGTTGACGATACACGGGATTGTCCTTACGGACACGATCACGCTCGCACTTACGATCGCGTACAGCAACCTCTCCTGACATGCGCTGCACTGCAGATATATCTGCAATGCAGATATCTACTGTTAGTCTGGGTAGCGTGGCGTTGCCGTTCCCAATGTTCTTATCGGTACAACTGCGAATGTAAACTGTGGGGTTGTACGATACGTATGTCGTGCGCTGTTGCTATATTGTGTGCGCAGATGCGCAAATAGTTCCTTTGTGCAAGTTGGCTTCTTGTAGTGCGCTTTCGGCGCTCACGGACGAATCAGTCAGACATAGAAAGCTTCGCTTTAAAGGAAATTGCCGAAAAGGAATGCACAGTGAATTTAAGTATGCGAAAGTACTTCCATTGCAAAATTGTTCAAGTACCCTATAATTAGCTCCACCTCCTTCAACCAGCTTTTCTGCTTAGCCGGCGTCGTGGGCGTTCTGCTCATGGCACATGTATGTCTGGTGACAGCCATACAGTAACCTTTACCCAAAGGCCTCTGCCGCAGAATCATAGGGTCTGCGCGACACTTCCGTTGTGCCATCTGGAAACTCTCGCATAGGAACATCGTATCCAGCACTTTGCTTGAATAAAAAATAACGCAGTTCTCATAGGAAAACGACACCGGTTTCCTATGGGCACAACCATCTGCACTATAGTTCGCCGACCCTAGGCACTTACACAGAATGAATATATATATATATATATATATATATATATATATATATATATATATATATCATGTTTTATTTACAGAAGCACGGAGAATTCCAGCTGAAATGACCACTCCAGGTATTGTACAATGTTATTATATTCCATTATTCAACCAAACGTTTATCACCGGTAATCAAGTATCTGTAAATCATGAACCAATACGCCATCTATGCTCCACCGCATAACTATACGGAAGAGCGCTCGGGAAATAACGTAGAGCCCACGATGACTTCAATTTTCAGCCTCTTTCTGAACCTATGCAGTGATTGAGGCCGCAAACGCAAAAAATAAGAAAGGGATGTCATTACATCAAGTAGTGGTTTTTCCACCTACCAGAACGCACGTTAAAAGAAACCCAATACCTCGCTAGGCGGGTTGCGAAAGGTTCTCCGCGACCGTACTAATAAACTTTATGTGCTGCATTCTCCATTTCCCGCCAGTAAAAGAAACGGATGTATAAAGACTGTTAGGGTGTCACCACACCCGTGGCTGACACAGAGGGGAAACGAAGGACTAAAAGAAAAAGAAAGGAAGAAACCTTTGATGCTAGAAGGCGCTGTCTAAGAGGCCCATTACTGGCGCTCGCGTTTATTTGGACGCGCAACACAACGGCGCCGTACCGACAAAATAAAGTCGCAGTGTCGCAAAATGAAGTGGTGGTGCTGGTGCTTTGCTTCCGCCTCATCGTTTCTCTGCTTTAATGCGCATCACTATTCGGCTCATCCCAGGCACTTAGCGGTAAGTAGGTATGTACGCAGGTAGGTAGTTTCCTGTCTCGCCTCACTTTACAAAAGAAAATTGAAGTTACCGATGGGTTGATCAAGCCTCGGAAGCCGGGCACATTAGCTCGATGTCCCAACCATTACGCCAGGATCGCACGCATGTTTCTCCCGTGCCAACGCCAATTAATCCTACGAGATTTGCGTATGCGTGAAGTCGCATAGTACGAGCTAAAATCACGTATGGCGTGCTAGTTATCATTACGCCACAGACTCACCAGGCTCTTTTAATTGCGTCACGGCAGGGAACGTGTGGGTTTCTCCTATTCTCGCCTCGTGGCAGCTGACGCTTTGAGGCGTTGTGTTAGACTGTGCGAGAACAGGTGGCCACATTTTGTTGCGTGGTACTTCACGCCCTTTCTGGGAGCAAAGTATCTATCTATCTATCTATCTATCTATCTATCTATCTATCTATCTATCTATCTATCTATCTATCTATCTATCTATCTATCTATCTATCTATCTATCTATCTATCTATCTATCTATCTATCTATCTATCTATCTATCTATCTATCTATCTATCTATCTATCTATCTATCTATCTATCTATCTATCTATCTATCTAAAGTTTGTATCTAACAGTTTTCGTGCGTATCTGGGTCACTGGGTATCAGTGGTCGAATGGGTAACAGGGTTCGAAACCAACTGTCAGACCAACTTAGGCCATCGATTATATGTGGCAATATGGGCATATATACCGCTCTTCAACAAACCCCTTTCACGCCGAAACGGGACTATATTTGAGCAACGAACCTTTTCCACGCCGAACAGCGGCACTGGCTATAGCATCCGATGTTTGAAGAAACTCTTTAGGCCGTTTCACATGGCGCGATTTTTCACACAGCGACACAGCGAATTCCGTCACTCAGCGACCGCCGCGACGTCGCGGGCTCTCCGCGACGGGATTCCAACATGTTGGAATTTCCGTCGCCGAGTCGCAGCGATCGGCGCGATATGGGCGGAGCAACGTGACGTAACAGCAAGCGCCGTCGAAATAGGTGCTTTCCTGTTTTACCGCGTGTTGGAAGCTCAGCGGAGGAATGTCGCGCACCAGTTTCAATGATGTCTTAACAAAGCGTACCCACCAGCATCTGTGGCTCAGGAGCTTCATCAACAAATTTGGTTTTCTCCAGCTCGCACAACTCATTTAAAAGGAGAAGCTGCATGCTATTCAGGTCGGGAGCTGACACTGCCTTCAACATACGGCACGTACCCTCATGATCGTCGCCGTCTTCAACGTCTTCATCGCTACAAATTGTGCCAGGCACTTGCACACTTAATGGTAGCTTCTTCTTTTGGATAAGCAAATACTCCTCTAAGAGAAGAGTTGTGGCTTCCATCGTACCGCAACAACACAACTAGAGTGTACAAAACAAACCCATCCCACCACACCGCACGCTTATGCGGTTTGTGCAGCATTTTCACTCGCCGCAACTGCGGACTAAGCGATCGCAAAGTCTCAACGCGTTTAAAGGCTGAAAAATTGTGTGCTATTCTATTTAAAAAATAATATGTAATTGGAATTTTTGACTAGTTTCCATGTTGTTTTTATTTAACGATGCAGGCATGGATACTTTGTGAGCAGGGAGCAACCTTGGGCGTCGCTGTGACGGAACTGCCATTGCCGCGGCAGCTTGCGCAACAGTAATCTTTACCGGGAACCGTAACGTGCTTCGCATTGTTATCAGGAGCACCTCATCATCAATTATGTGGTGCGTATGCTTGTTTTGGGCTTGTTATTTATTGAAACGAATGCTGTCATGTCGTATGCATAATTTGAAAGAATGTATGCACTTTTCACTCCACTTTGCTGAGTGCTTGAAGCCTGCTTCACCTCCTCCGCAGGTCTGCCCGGTATTGCACCACCTCCGGGATCCGCCCGCATTTTTGCCCACAGACGCGCACACGATGAATGCCGACTAACTAGAAGCTTCAGCTTCGCTGTAAAAGCAAACTACCGCATTGCACAAGCTAAGGAAACCGCAAGTGTATTTGGTGAAAAAATTGTATTGGAAGTAGCGTTGGTGTCACATCAATAAATTAGCAGACGCTTGCATTCTCATGAACGTCGGTTCTCACTACAGCAGGCGCCATCACCGGCTAGCCTTCGTTATACTAAAGCCAAAACCTGACACAATGCTAACGCGTCCTTACTGCTCCCATCGGGGCCCTGCTGAACAAAGCTACATACATAACAATGTTACATAACAAGCGTAGTGAGTTTATTTCCGGCGGTGTTAAACATCATGAAGTGAATGAAAAATGCCTGGTGGCAAAGAAAGATCATCAAGGGACTGCTGCATGCTTGTTTCGCCGCTATGCCGTGTTTAAACGACAAGCTGCATGGCCAAGGAGGGAAAGCTATTTTAGTCCAACTTTAGTAATGTGTGTTTACTGGTTTTACTGCCTACGTATGCTGGGCAGACGTTACAACGCCTAAGCGAGCTCTCTCTAACGAGACGGCGGGAGAAGTATGGAAATCGCGACACTCACGTGAGTGTGCTGCGGCCACGTCGAAGCCATAGCTCAGCCCATTGCTTGCTGCTGACAAGCTAGATTTTCACTCACGAAGAAAACTACGACACTGACATGAATTCCTTATGATCACTGACACCAACTTCATTCACTTTGTTTCGAGGAACTTCGCCTAGCTATCTCAACAGATTCCCGTTCGACGTTGTTTCAAGTGCCCCGTCGTTACTTTTATTTCTCCTCTTCAAATAAGGCTCCTTTCAATTACGCGCCTATAAAGCTTTTCTCGCTTACAGGCACTGGACTGAAGGCGTGAACCCAAGTGTAACGGGGTGTCAGGACCATCAGATAGGCTACGACATTTCCAATTTCACTTGGAAAGTAGTGTCCTTACGTTCTCGCGATCTCAATTTTCCCCACTTCACCTTTATGTTGTCTATCTTTTTCACCAATGCTCTCAAAGCGCACGTCTCTGTTGCTGTAGCCCTCTTTCTTGTCCTCCTTTCCTCATTACGTCGATTTCTGCCGCAGTGCCATTTTCTGGCCGGGCGCACGCACTGACTTCCTTGCTCTCCGCGTGTAAGCCTTCCTCGTCTACCCGACGTCATTCTCAGTCCTCTTAATGGCGACAAGAGCCGGCCATTTCCAGGAAACCTCTCCTAATCACGCGCACATAATTCCGCTCGCGATTGCTGGCCTAGCTTTCGGCCGATCGTCTCCCCAAATGGTCGGATTGCATAGTCAGGAAAGTACTTTAACTGAGCTGCCCACTTCCATTCTATTTCTGACGTCCCATCGTTGAGCTTGTGAGAGACGGCCGCTGTCTTTGACAAAGATGAGTCCGGCAATTCAGAGCGCAAACAACTAGACACAGAACTATGACAGTAGACAGAGGCAGCATTTTATAAGACTACCGCGCAGCACTGCTGCACGCAAACGCGCCTTCTGTGCGCAAAGGTGGCCCTCGCCCAAGCGCAATGGTCCCGTACTCGGTTTTACTTTGCTGGGATCGCCTTCAGCGACAAACTTTAAAAGTGCAGCTATAGCGTGGAACCAAAAGCGCCGGTTCTCGCCGTCATTTATTTTGCTCCAAATGAGCGCTCACACCTTCCGTGTCCCAACAGAGGCTGAGTGAGTAAAAAGATAAACTCTGGCGTCTCTCCGCCAATAAATGCCGCAGGATTGTTTTACTGAGTCTTCACTTTCTTCCCTATACCGACCTTGCCCTCGACATTGCCACGCAATATCTCCAGAAGAACTACCAAATGGTGACGAATATGAATCGCAGGCAATTTAGGGCCTCCGCTTCTGGGCTCTTCGATTTTGGTTGGATACATTTTTATAGCGAAGCTGTGGAAGGCTAGGTTCAGGCGGATCGCTTCCGCGTACAAAACGACGCGTAGAACAACATTTTCGGCTCCACGTGTTTTGTGGTTTGGCTCTATCTGCGAGTGGTTAGCTCCATGTGCGTGACAGTTTCCCGCCCCTTGTGCCTTAGCACAGGTGTCAAAACCGATGACGGATGGCCCATTGTTATACCCCTCGCCACCGCTGATGCTTCTTTCACAAGTGTCGCGATACTCGGCGGCACCACGTCCCACCAATCGTCTTTCCCCTTCGTCTCGTGGCGTAGAGATCGCGCTAGCGCTGTTATTAGCAGTTGCCCTTTGGACTCGCTATGGGACGGGCGTTCGTTTAACCACATGTTCCAGGATCTGAACGATGTGGCTCATACGCTAGTGTATGACGATGGGGCTGACTTGGCGCAGCAAACGCACTACTTGGCCATTTCACGGGGCGAAGACAAGACGCCTGTGCCCTTGCTCTTTGAAGAACATGTCGAAGACACTCAATTTAGTCAATAATGACAATATATAAATTCACTATAGCATTATTCACTATAGCATACCCACCCATCGTCACAGCTTCCCTGGCTTCCATCTTCACAGTAGTGGAATGGCTCTGAATTTCTTTTTGTTTCGCGGTATTTTTTATTATTTTAGGCTCAGAGTCTTAGCGGCTGTGGTAAGTGGTTGTCGACGCTTGGTTTGATACAGTGCTGACGAAACCATCCTCCTGAAAGAAAACAAGTCGCTTATATTTGAGGCCGCCGATAGAAACCACGGAAGGCGCTGCGTTGGAGCAAGGGTAAATAAAGTATGCCGAATTAATACAGCCACGTCGGCAAGGCTAGTTCATCTTCTTCGATGTTTTGTTATATGTGAACTAGGCTGGTAGAATTAGTTTTCTTTTTATTAATATTTCATAATAATAAAACATTGTTGCACAACAGCAGTCAAAGCTGATAACTGGCAGTCTTGGGAGGAGGACAGCGTACCCACGGCAATGCCTTGCGGTAGGACGTGGTCCCCAATTCCGAAGTTGACGAGAGGAAGGCTGGTCGATTTGTTGGTGATAGTGACGACGGTGTACGGAAGAGCAACGTGATGGGCAAGGAAGACATCCGCGAGAAGAAAAACGATATAGTCACTGTCAGGTACAGGTGGGGTGAGGGAGAGGAGAACGCAGGTCATGGCTTGTGGTGGGAGTCGAATGTGCTCGGCGGAGCACAGTCTGCTGGGAACATCGTCGGGTGGGTCAGGGCAAGGCAAATCGAGTTGAACAAGTCCAGCGGAGCAGTTGATAAGCGCGTAGTGAGCGGATAGAAAATCAAGGCCTAGAATACCGTCATGGGGACACTCTTCAATAACAGTAAGCAATACAGATGTTTGGCGGCCAGCGACGCCCACACAAGCGGCACACATTCCTATTGTGGCCCGTGTTCTATCAGCGACTCGTACAACATAGGATGCCGCAGGTGTCAGGACTTTAGTGAGCCGTCGACGGAGCTGGTCGCTCATCACATAGATGTGCGCACCGGTATCAAGCAGAGCAGTAACAGGGACACCATCCACGTACACATCAAGTAAATTCCCATCCGTTGGTCAGGTCAGTAGAGGTATTGCAGTCCGGGTCGTTCTAGCAGCGTCACCCTCGGAGCTGCACCCGTCAGCTTCCCGTAGAGCGCCGGTACATGGGGGACGGAGAACGGCGAATAGTGGGTGAGCGAGACAGGGGATGTCGTGGTGAGGGTTAACAACTCTGCCGTGTAGATGCAGACGCCTGAGTAGAGTAGTATCGCTCTGTGGAATCTTCCGGTGTTGGGCGAGTACCTGGTGAGTGACGGTAAGGTGGCGACGCAGACAGATATTGCGACGATATCCAGGTATCGCGGCAGTGACGGGGAATGCGGCCAATGCGTCAACAGTTGAAGCAAATCGGCCTGTCATCGGATGTTCGCCATTCCGCTGGGTTGCGAAAAGGCCCAGAGGGGTACTGGTGTCGCGAAGAAGGAATCGTAGGAAAGGCGTAGGTATCCGATCGGTTGGTGGAACAGACAGACTGAATGCCAAGGTTCGCCAACTCATCGCGTACGACAGACTGCACGAGGGAAATTGTCGGTCGACAATCGGTAGCGGTTGCTCCTGTCGGCATGGCGGCTGTCCTAGCACCGGCTCCAGCGGTCGTCATGTTGTTAGTGGCCATGCTACGTCCACTGCGGAGCTCCGCTGTGGAGCTCACTACCCAGCATTTCCACCATATGTGTGACGAAGGGAAGAAGCAAGACGGAAAATGTATTTACAATATGTACACGATTGACAAGGATTTACACAACCGGACAGTCACTGAAGCGTCGTCTTCTTCAGCCCCAAGCTCGTGCTCCTCTTCTTCGATGTTGTGCAGAGCAGTGTAACAATATTCTAGGCGTGACAGACGTCTTGTGCAGCATTTGCGATACGGTTTTATAAAGTGAAACGCACAAAACGTTTTTCGCACCCGGTCATTTCTTTATAGCCAAAACTAAAAGTTGGCGGCCTGCGTCTTATACCACTAGCGAAATATAAAGCCCAATGTCAGTCACGTCCTGAGGCACGCACAAAATATACGCGGTGTTCAGAGCACGGGATTAAAATATCACAAAGCAATGACATAGCAGAGCCAGAAACGACTTGATTGGGTGCATTTGTGTCGAGTAAGCAAAGGAATGTTTACCTCGCAACGATAGCAGCAAACGTGGTCAGCGTCCATCGCATCAAATGACGTTGCTAGAGTTAGAGAACAATATATAAATGGACCATAGAACATTCCAAACAACCCTGTTTCTGATGCGATGACCCTTCGTAGAGTACTTGATGCCTTTTCATGTGTCTGACTATCCACCTGTCTATCGGTCTGTCTCTGCATGTATGCCTCAAACCATTTTCTAGCCACCTCGTGTGACAGGGTATTCCATAGTCTGATCGATAGCGCATCAGGCTGCTGTGCTTAGGTACCAGGGTTCGAAACCCACCATCGAAACAACTTGGGTCACTGGATATGTGACACTGCGTATGCCACTGTTCAATGACCCTCCCTTACACCAACTTGGCAACTGCCAACGATCTGCAACTGGGTGTGTGCTGAAGTTGAATAAGCTTTTTTCATGTCAACATGGGTCACTGAGCATGTGCAACAGGGTATGCGCCGTTGGCGTATGTCTGTAGAGTTGGAATAATTTTAAAGAATTCACGCAAACAATATAAACAGTTACATGGTAAAATTGTTTGGCTACGCGCCTTAATTACTGTTGTTGAATTGATGGGTGCACGTGAGCTGGCTCATCCAAATTTTTCATGGACGATTCAAAACTCACTGACGACGTAAGCTGCGTGAAGTTCTAATGCATGTACAGATTCCAGCGCATATGGTTTTCGCTCAGACAGGCAAGAAATACTGCAACTCAAGGTGTCTGCAGTCTCAGAGAAAATAAATCACTGTCATTTCAGCGTGTACTTTCCGGAGTGTGGCTGGTTATTAACGGTCGCTCACAAGAAGCCCTTGTACACCTATGTCGCCAATGCAGCGCTCATTTTGATGTTACGTGCAACGCTGCGAAGACAACGATAGCACATCAGCCAGGAAATAAACCGGATCACCTGCCATCGTCGCGCCCTTAAGCAGAGGCAAACCACATTCGCGGATCAAATAAAGAAACCCAGGACGTCATGAAGTGGAACGCTCGGCCATGTGAGAGCCGAGTGTAGCAAAGTACAACTAAAGCAAAGCAAAAGCCGGCCCCAGCAATCAGCATTGGAAGACGAAGCGCCAAAGAAAGGGAATCGAAAGGGTAAGTGTGCAGAGAGGGCAGAACAGTGGCAGCTGCTCCCTCCTATAACTTTACGCTAAGGTGTGGTCTAGGCACACGTGGCGAGACGATTTTCGGACACGCCTGGGCAGTCACGTAAGGGGAAAATCGAAAGTGAACTAAGGAGACGCTGACCGCTAGATAAAAGTGAGGCGAGAAGTAAAAGAAACGCTCTTTCAAATGCGATGAAACGAAGGGGAAAAGAGCAATGCGGTGGAACGCCGACTTGAAACCTGGAGGCGATATTGACGGGAACCAATGGAGGACGCCGACAGCGGAACGAATCGGTGACAACGAAGCAGCGGCTTCCACGAGAAAAAGAAAAAGTAAGGAAAGTGCGTACGTGGCAGAAATATTGACAATAAAACAGGAGAGAAAATAGAAGCAAGCACCGAGTGTCCAGCAGCCGAATAAATATGGGTTCATCGATTGCAGCTGGCTCGGGGCATTGCCGTGAAATGAGGGGAACACTGAATGAAAAAAAAACGGAGCTACATTAAAAAGGAAGGAAACAGAAGCGGTGTGTCCGAGCCAGAAAACGGTTCGGTGCGCCGAAAATAGCGTTGGTTTCTCAAAAAAGAGAATAAAATACGGTCTCAATTGCTCTTTAGTATGAAACAGCTGAGATGAGGTGAAAGGTGGCAGACACGAAGACTAAGACAGAAACTGAGGCGGAAAGAGTCGCAGAACATCTCACTAGGTGGCTTTCGCTAAAATTGGGCAAGTGGTTTCTTTTATTTAAAAATTTATTTTGGTCAGTTGAGTGCAAGGTGTCTTAGTTTTGTTTTGGTAATTTGGTAGTTTTTATCTTATTTTTGTTTTTTACTGGGTCCACCGGCGTTGCTACATGTCAGTAACCTCGAAATGTGCCAATCGTGACACCCTTTTCACTTTCTGAATCATTGATCGCCTTTGCACACCGCCGTCACGCACGTACAGACAGGAGGGTGTACAGAGAAACACACAAGCCCTCGCGCAGCCTTAAGGCATGCACAGCCAAGCACACTGAAAAAACAAACAAGCGTCTACATAGATGTGGGTGAAGAGAACACGCATGGCAAGGACGCATTTACAAAAACAAAGTGAGTTAGACAGGTGGCTCACCCCCCCCCCCCCCCGCCCCCCTTTTTGTTTTGTGTTCTCGGAAGTGGACCCCACGGCACGACGGTACCTTTGAAACCACAATAAGAAATATCACCATTACAAAGTCAGATCGCGCTTTGTAACGAAACTACGAAAAATAACATAAAACAAGCATGAAAGAACAGCGCAATAGCAACTTTAAGGAAACGCTGCGGAAGACTAGTGAAGCGCCTTGGAATTTTTCTCGCGACGAAATCTGTCCTCGACAACCTGCTCCGGCCTCCGCTGCGGCGACTTCCGTGTTTCAACATAATCATAAGCTGTCGAGAAGGCCACCCTTTTGTTTACCTAGGCCCTTCTCATTACCCCTATCTTTCCGCCGAACGGACGCCTTACTGCAAGGCAATCTTGGCTCACAAGAATTGCAACCAAGCTATTTTTTGAGAGTCCAGATTAAGTTTAATAAAAAGTTGCCTACGAAAAGTGCTTTTTGCAGGGTAGCTTGTTACAAGATAACTCTGGATCCCGAGAAGCTCCTGCCAGGCACACTTGATATTTGAGGAATTTCGTGCCCCGTAATTGTGTGCTTGAAAAAATCAAGACAGTCTCATTATTTATCAGGCCGGCTTCTTGAACATATTCAAATCTTGCCACTAGACAACCGACCACACAATAAAAAAGCAAAAAAACACGCGACATTAAATTTTTCTGCAATTTTCCTGCCGCACTTTATTTCCGCGTAGAAATAGCGAACGTCAATTGACACCGACCGCGCTTCCTCTGTAAGGAAAGCCGACACCCCTCCCCCCTACGGCCACAGGGATGCTCCCGCTACTCACAACGGGGTGACAAAATTTTTTTACATGTCCAGAAGGGTCTTTCCACCCCCTCATCCCAAATTGAATAGGGCGCAAGCTGTTTCGCTTAGACTTTTACAGACCGGCACATATCCGTGTCTGGCCGTTCTGCACGAAGTTTACCCTGTCGTACATCGCAACGACGCCTGCCCATCCTGTGGGCAGACCTCCACTCTAGCACACATGCTCTGGGAGTGCGGGTCGAGATACCCCAAGTTCAGAAAGGATGAGTGGGACTCGCTTCTGCGTAGCCCCGCTCTAGACAAGCAAATCCTGGCTGTCCGGCGTGCCCTCGACCGGGCCGGTGGGCTAGACCTGCCGGTCCCGACGTGGGACTAGCCGGGTGCGCGACGAGTTCGCGTCCTCGCCGGACCTGTAATAAAAGTTATTTCACTCACTCACTGACACCAGCATCTAACAGCAGAACTTTCTTCCAGTGCTTTTTTTTTAATTAACTCTATATATCAGTGACTTCATTTTCAAGGGCCTAAAGCCTCTTTCGCTCGCATAAGACTTGCTTTATAAACAGATATCTTTATTCACGAATAAATTTATGCATTGATGTTCAAGTTACTCGTGTTTAAATTGAGTGTTATTTAGCCAACAATTTCTCCCTTCAAGGGCAGAGGAAATGTAAAAACAGCTTCTTACGTTTTGGCTAAAAATCTACAATTGTTACTGCCTGTGGTGATATTCCTCTAATATGATAGAAAAAGAAACAAATGAACAAGGATGAAACAAAAACAATGTTATAGTTTTATTGAGCACACCTGCAGCACAAACTTATAATGCTGGACCGACAGTTATCTACGACGTTGTTGTAGATATCATACCGCGGAAGGGAGATAATCCAGAAAACACTAAATTGTTTTCAGCGAATTCCTTATACCTCAACTTTCTGCATCCGAATAAGCAAAAACGATACCTACTCAGCATTGTTAGAAATGCTTGAATATTCATAAAAGTATATGTGAATATCATCATCGACATACCATTGCTGTCTAACAGCAATCACATTTGCGACAGCAACCTCGAGAGCTCAGGCAAGTGCCTATGCCCTGTGCAGCTTGGTAGTGTTGGTGGCGTGTATGAAGACGAAAGCGGAACCAAGAACAAATCAGTGAAGCTGGTCGAATAAGACTCCCCTAATGAAAACGCATTGTGAGAAATCTCCAACGTCGCAACGCATCAAACTACTTAGACCTCACGGTCGCATCCGTCATTTTTTGATCGATACGAAGTGGCCCAGCGTTTAACAGGCACTTTTGACGCAATGTTGGCCAAATGGACCGAAGGGCAGAGATAGAACCCATTGGAGAATGCGAGTCTGCTCACCACTCGAGAGTACATAGGTAGGTAGGTACAACTTTATTCGACAAAAGGTGTCGTTCATGGAGAGAGATAGTCTGTCAGGTCGTAAATGAATGTATCAGGAGTTAGCTATGAACGCTGTCGACTCATATGTCGAGGAACTTCCTCTCTGCAGCAAGCAACTTTGGGAAGTTGCCAATCCTAAAAATATTGGTAATCTGCTGTCGATATAAAGAAAATTATTTTTTCGTCTAAATCCCTCTGTAAAGACCGAATAAAGCTCTAGTTACCTAAAATTACTCGTAATTACTGTATTTCTCTCATTCATAAGGTTCTTAATATTTCCGGATACGCTAACCACGACCCGGTATAAGGAAATTCCACTATATTTACCTCCTTTCCAAGCATCGTCATAAGAATTAAGTAAAGCAGGGAAAATGTGTACTTCTCGCAAGTTAACTCCAACACATGAAAAAGTCACAGGCCTGCGCGACGCACACAACACAGTCACAGCGTAAGCTGGAAGAGCGTCTTTATACGAGCTCCATTTTCGGCGCCACGTACTTTAGGGTCTTTGCGGCAGAGACTTATTGCGTCATTTGCACTAGAACGATCTGAATGGTCCACCCGGCGTTGAGGGCGAGCAGCGGTTTGTGCTCCTCTCTGCACAGCTGTTTGCTGAACCCGATGTTGCCTGGCTGTAGCCGCGTACGTAGCTCTAGGTTTCGCTTCTTCGAACCTTGCGAGGATGCGCCATAACGTGTGTCTATACAGGTATCCAGACTAAGTGGCGCACATGTCACATCTTTTGACCCGTGACATGGTACGTAGCTGTTCAGGATGATGAATGTTTATTGGCATCCGCTAAGAAACGGGGTGGTGACAAATAGTCACCTAGCCTACTTGAGTTAACTAGGTCCAGCTACATGCAGCATGCAACTGCTATATGCACTTGCTACATGTCGGGACAAGTGGTGGAATATAACGGAACTGCATGCAAAGTTGGCACGTTTCGACGCTACACAGCGCGCATGTCTCATCGCGTGTGAGATGACACAATACGATGCGCGGGAAAGAGAGGGTGCAGCTTCCATTGAGTTAGTATGCTAACTCTAGAGGAAAAGCTGGCCGAAAAAAGTGGGAACCGCATAGGTGCCGCCATGTTGCTACCACTCATTTTCGAGCACTAAAAATATTCAACATATCATGCAAAAGCAAGCACTTACACGTAGGCATGGACAACGTTTGAAGCTCATTCCGTAAATTTTTCAGAAAGGTCGTATGGCTATTTAGATAATGTCGTTGTAAAACTTGCGGTGTCTAAAAGGCTGCGTTTGCAGGCGCCTTAAGTAGATGGCGCTAGCATACTGGCGGAGGCTCGGGATAGCGTTGATCGCGTGCCTCGTCTTTATCGCATGTCGTCGTCGTCTGCGCCTGCGCGTCTGCATAGAGTAGCAACATGGCAGCGCCTTTACGGCTCCCCATTTCAATACACGAGTGCTATGTATGGGGAGCTTTTCCTATAGAGTTGGTTATATTACCTTTATGGCGGCTTCATCTCTGCCATCAACTGCGTACTTGTACTTTGCGGCGCCGTGGGCGGGTGCGCACGCCTTACCTTGAAAGCGATCTGCAGACGGCTCATAACTTTATGCGCGCTGTGCTTTCGCCGCTCAGTTTCCGTTGAAGCAATAGACCGCACAAAAGGCACTTCGCTCGCTGCTGCTGTCGCGCTTGCTCACGCCAGGGTTTTGACAGCGAGTGTCCGCAGTCATTGATGTGATGTGGTCATGTTTGCTTGTGCGTGCTGACATCACGCTTATTAATATCCACGTTTATACGGCCGATAGATAAAACTACTATCCTTACTCCGTATAGCTGCCTACTAATTTGCTATCGCAATTGATGCTTTGCCTTTAGGTTAAAACTACGACTTCTTTTTTTACAGCGTAAGCTGTTATGGGCTCATTCCAATAGCCGTTTCGGGTCGCGATGATGCCGTTATCGATGATGCCGTTAGCCGCTATCGCATATGAAAAGAAGAACCAGCTCTCCGCTGGGATCGAGCCCAGGTCCGCAGCGTGGGAGGCGGATACTCTACCACTGAGCCACGCAAGCGCTTGCTATACGACAGCGGGATAACGCGCCTATAAACGCGCCCTATGAAGGCGTGCAGACGCAGATGACGAGATGCGATTCAGACGCGGAACGCAAACAACGCGGTCCCTAGCCTCCGCCGGTAAGGTGGCTCCGTCTAGTTAAGGCTCCGGCAAACGAAACCTTTCAGACACTGTAAATTTTGATGCTGCCTTAACTAGATGGCGCTAACATACCGACGGACGTAGGGAGCCTACATGCAACGCCGTTGTATGTAGGCTCCCTAGACGGACGCTCGGGATCACGTTGATTGCGCTAAATTGGGCGCGTTGCAATGGGAGCGAATGTGGCAGCCGTAGTTGTGTTGTCGGCTGCTTGGCTGGGTCAAACGGCGCTAGCCATCGGCGATGGAACGCGTCGGCTTGCATGCGCGACGGCATCCCAAGCAGGCCGCATTGCGCGCGTTGCAATGGCAGCGAATGTAACAGCCCTAGTTGCATTGTCGGCCGCTTGGCTGCGCCGAACAGCGCTAGCCATCGGCGATGGAACGCGTCGGCCTTCACGCGCGATGGCGTTCCAAGCGCGTTCCTGACGCATTCACTCAAATTCCAAGGTAGTACTGTCGAAACGCTCGTCTAGCTTACGCTGTGACTGTGCTGCGTGCGCCGCGCAGGCTAGGAATTTTTTTTATTGCGATAGCAATTATATGGACACTCAAAAGCAGATTTCTGCCGTCGCCGTCGCCGTCGCCGTGAGGTTCCGTATGACGTCAATCGAGATGAAATTGTCGCCGCGCGGTGGTAAGTGGTTCTTGAGGGAAAGGGAAAGGTTGGCGCTATCTTCTGCAGCCCTTGAGGGAGCACGGCTCAGCGCCAAGCGCCGCGCGCCGCCGAACGCTGTATGTGCGAGTGAAAGGGCGCGAGGGACGCGCTCTTTCACGGCGAGTGAACGCACGGCGGAGAACAAACGCGCGTTCTGCGCCGTGCTTCCTTAAGGGCTGCAGAAGTAGGCGTCTCTTTCCTCCTTTACAATCATCATATATGTAGAGCAAACGCGCCTTCTTTCGACGCGCGAGAGGCCGTGGGGGAGGGGGGGGGAGGGGGAGGGAAGGGAGACGACGTTTAGCTGCGGCACCAAATGCCTATTTATATCAGAGACTCCGGCAACAGTCACCAACGCCGCAGGCATTTTGAGCGAACGCGGGAAAAACGCCGACGGCGTCGACAACAGTTCTGCGCGTTGCCGGTGCTGCTGCATGTCCAAATTTATACAGCTGATAGAGCTAATATCATTACTTCGTATAGCTCTCTACAAATTTGCTATCGCAATTGATGCTTCGCCTTTCAGGTGAAACTGCGACAACTTTTTTCATTCCCAGTTACGGACACTGGAAACCGACGGTGGCGGCGGCGGCAGACAGCATCGCCAACCGAAGCGGCTATTGGAATGAGCCCATAACAGCTTACGCTGTAAAAGCACAGATCATGTTAAACAGATGTATCGATAAAAAATGTCGAAGTCAAAAGGGCCAAGTTGGAGGCGCGTTGAGGAATTGGACTCTTAACTACTGTCCCAGTAAATATAATTCAGAGGCAGAAGCACCGCAAAGTCTGCTGATGCTTTTACACTCTGAATCGATTGCCTTGCAAAAACTGGGGTCTGCCTTAATTAGGGCTTAATTTTACTCTTTGGCACTCTCTTATTCCTCATGAAATGCTGCCTTGTGATCTATCCTTGTAATCTATCGCTCAACATCCTTGGAGAAACGGGACTTTCCCTTATCGCGGCTTTCGCAAAGCGCCCGTTTTGCAGGGTCTCACAACACGAACAACGTTAAAGTGAAGCACCACAAAACTAGCCATTAGACGTACTCTTCTTGATTATAGTGTACGCTTCGAGAGCATATTTGTAATACTGTGTAATGGGAGGACGGAGCCCAACATACACTGGTCTATGTGCCTCCGTTACACATTTACAAAATACAGGTGTTTTACCCTATTATTAGTGATTATAAGGCAAATCACGCTTTTTAAAGCGCGCTGTGTTTAAGATGAGAGCACTTGGAAAGGGTTGTATATTCAGAGGCTTTGTGTAGCGAGTCTAACAATAAAATACTTTGTCCAAGAAATGGACGCAGACGCTACAGGCACAATGCACAGATGCCACCGCTCTCAGAGATTGTGTGAAGCACAATGCCTTGCAGTTTTTGCCCAGCATTTCTGTAGCACTAAAGTGATGTTCTTAGTGGCCCCGACTACCAAATGCCCATTGATGCTATGAAATGGGTTCAAAGTCCAGTGTTGCTGGTTATGGACAAATATTTGAATATGTTTGCCCTATGACGGTGGGGAAGTTGAGGATGACGAGACGGCCTGACCACGACAACATAACATCGATGAAAGCTACGATCCTTTTCAGGGTAACGAAACAAACAGACGTGCAAAGCGAAACCAATTTCGAGCACCTAGCTACTGCCGCAGTAAAAATACGCGAAACGGAAGAAATTAGTAGAGCTGCCTATATTCTTGTCACCACTAAACATGTTGAGAAGGAAGAGTCGACAGCTTCATGACTCCGCGAGGTCGAGTAGCACCGACAGAATTGCTACAGGGTGTTTTCCTCGCATCAAGCAATTTCTCTTCCGGCACAGCTGCACTAACCTGCAGACAGACTAGGAATTCTCCTGGGGAAAAGGAGAGTGAGGAGAATTGCGCCCGCAGCCTCGCGAGCCCTGGTGACGAGCTCCCACAGCATTATTTGTCACTCTTGTTCATGTTCCCTCCTCCACGCTGAGACTCCTGTCTCGAAATCTTCGCGTATCCGTTGCTGTCGGACGGCTACACTTCCGCCTGCTGCACCGGCTCTGGCGGTTACGTAATCTTTCATGGCTGCGCGCTCCTGAGTGTTTGCGTTGCGAAGGACGCACTCTCAACCGCTCGTTAAAGGAGATGGCGGCTGTTTCGGTGGTGTGACACGCGCGCTATACTTGGAAGAAAGTGCCGCAAGACGTAAAAACGCAAGAAAAGCAGACACGGAGCAACTTTCCCCGCTTTTGCTCTTTCATTCTTTGGCTTTCTCTTTTATCCGCTCCCTTTGTTTCATAACTTGTCGAGCTCTTTCTCAGAAATTATCATACTGTCTGCGTATACATGAAAAACGCTAGTGCGCGATTTAGGAAACACAAGCTTCCTCTGCGGCCGCAAGTGAGTTCCCAACGTTGACTTTCGATGAAGAGAGTCCTTCTTTCGTTGTTTTAGGAGTGCTTTCTCCAAATATTTGTTAAAAGATGCTGTTGTCCCATTTATATTGTAAGTCGGGCAAGTTGGTTCCCTTACAGTCCCACTTACAACAGGGACGAGAAAGAGAACACCGGACCTGTGCTGACTACGAAGTTTATTACATGAATTACCGCAATTTATACAGGGTGTCCCAACTATCATGCACCAAGTTTAAATATCTGCAAACGCCATGTTGCTGGACAGAACCAAGGTAATTTTGTTTGTCGTCGCTTGGAGATATTCATATTATTTTTTTGCATTCCGCCAAATTACATAATCATTCCTAATTAATTAATCAACATCTCAAATATAGTAATTAAATTAAAACTGGCAATGAAAAATTTGTAGAGCAACATGTACAACTCTCGATACAGCTTTCTGTTGCTCAATACGTGCTACATAAAGGTGTTTTTCCAAGCCTGAAAGGAGCCCGCGGATACACGCTCAAGAAGCTCAAGTGGTCAGTCGCACGCGAATCTTGCATGCATTCGCGGACTTCTCTCACACTCGGAAAAACACTTAAAGATTTGCATTATAATTTCTCGCATGTAAGAGACAATACTGTAGTGCGCTGATGACAACTCATTAGCGCTAAACTTCTTTCGTTTCTGGACCCTGCCAATAAAAGCAAATAATCAATCAATTATATGGACCGACTACACTGTGTCAGTGACGTGTTATTTTAAATGCCCGCCGTTCCGACTTTCAAAATTACGGATGCTCGCCTACCATAAAAAGGCTAAACTATGTGAATTATATTTCATTTCTTATACTTAGTTTATTTTCTGTCCAACGAGTGAACCGTTTACAAAACTAATCATATGCAAAAGGAGGCGACAATAGACCACAGGGAAGTATTACGACTTAATGTTGCCTATAAGTTCGATGACCGATTTCCCAATAATCTGTGAATTAAACAATGTAGAGTTGCTAATTTACCGTGGAAAGATAGAGGTGAAAATAATAAGGGGATTTGATGGACTGTAGGTATTTTAAGCTACAACCATGTGTAGAAAACCGACTTTGTAGTCAAAGAAGCATAGGAAAAATGTATTAGGCATAATTGAAATATATTGATAAGTAGAGGAAAAGGCTGCTTGCCGTAAATGTAAGAATCGAACCCAATCTGCCGCATTACGCGTGTGGTGCTTTCCAATTAAGCCTAAGTGGTAAAGGTGATGATATAGTGGCTGCTGAAGCCTGCGGCAAGTTATTTTTCCGTAAGGTAGCAAACCGGTTGTGCTGAACTGGTTAAACCCCCTGACTGTCCTTCTCCACTCTTTCCTTCCTTAATTTTCCCTTATTCTCATTCCACAGTATATTTAAACATCTAAGGTAATTTCCCAATGGATTTATCTGACGTCGTTGTCTGTTTTCGTCATATGTTTGTAACCACAAGAAATAGAAAGTCACAAATGATACTGCACCGCCTACTATGGCCGTACAACCTTTGCTGCGTCTTCGGGTGTTATTGCATAGAAACAAAAGACAAAAAGAAGTTCGTGGAAGGAATGTAAAAAGAAAAATGAAACGGCATTATTTTGAAAGTTATTTTTCCTGCAAGCGTACTGGGCTGCTCCGGTGACTTGCACATCGTTTGCCCATGTCTCAGGCTATAAATGTTCTTCTCTGAGGTGTAAGTTTTTCGTACTCTGTCCATTCATACAACTGAATGGATCGAGCCTTTTCTCCATTCATATTATTTCTCGTTCTTTCGCTTTCAGCTCACGTTGGAAAACACGGGGAGAACGTGAACGACCGCTTTGAATTGTTTCGAGTGCGCGTGTGTACCTAAGCGTAGCCCAGTTGAAACAATCTGTCAGGGTGACCCAGTTAATTTATCACGTTAGATGGCTCGCTACATCAGAGGGGCCGCAAGCGCGAGCGTGGATGGTGCGAAGCAAACTCCCGTAGACGGCCGCTCGCGACGAAGCGCGTCCATGAATCAAAGGAAGAAGCGGCGCGTTCACCGTCTGTCACTTGGCCCCTTCGAGGAAATGTGTAGAGAGGGCCCAACAATTTAAATTCATTAGCAATGCTAATTGAGCTACGACAGGGCGTTTCCTAAGGTCCCCTTCTCATTGGCACCCGCTTCACTTTCTTTCTGCTCCGGCTTCTATGTCTGGTACAGGGGAGTGTGCGTGTGTTTTCGTTTTGGATATTTCTTTTTCATAACGTGCCAACAAAAGCGTCAGGAGAGGGCGTGGTAAGGAGGTGTGGTCCGTTACTGTGTCAGCCTTTTGATACCATGTACGTGTTCGCGTTTTAGCCCTACTGAAGGAAATAAAAAGCACACAAGCTCTTGCGTTTCCTTTCGCTGCTCATTTCTTTCCTTATTTCCGCGTGTAAGCAGAGGAAGAATGATGTTTCGGGTCATTCAGTATGCGCTGTACTCTACATAGCACTGACATAGTTCTGCTAGGTGCTTAAGCAACGATTAACGTAGGAGTGTCACTTGAAGCATCACTCAAATACCTGCTAAGCAGCTGTTGTTTGGCTATGCCCTTTCGTATTTTCTCTATAACAGTGCTTCTGTCATTTCCGATGCGCTAGCTGTACCTACTATTCCTTAGAAAGGCGAGATCTACGACGAAGGTCCAGGTATTGTCACCAAAAGTTCTTGTTCCACCGACGCTCCTGATACCTTAGATCTACTGCCTAATCTTCTGGACTCATATTAACAAACAAGCTCTTAAGCTCAAAATGTTCGTAAGAGAACATTTTAGGCAATCCTGACGCTAGACCTAATATTAGCAAAAGCTAACGGCCAATGGCCAACACTTACGAAAGAAAACGTTTGTGAATTCGGATCGTAAAAAAGTGTGGTGTAGGATACAGTGATGTCATTTTAGAAAACTTACCGAATTCTAGTGATGCGTGGGCACAAGTGGTCTTGTTCTTACCAGCGTGTGAACTTGATGGAGTTCAGACCTTGTGTTTGTTGTATGTGCTCCTTAGCATGAATCCTGAGCATAGCGCACGTTTGTAGGTTTAACATGGTCGTGTCGGCCGAACAAGATGATGTTATTTCGTAAGATTTCTTTTTTTTTCTTTTTCTTTTACTGTCTCGTCTTCGTAACTAAAATTTCTGTTTCTATGCGCTCCTTCCTAAATAGTTGGCAAGTGTTGTGCCCCTTCCGATGGGAGCAAAATAAAGCGCTTAAATACGTCTTTTCGGCAATTACTACGGCAAGGATCTACTCAATAAACACAGCTTCCTTGCAGTGCATTCTATATATAGTGCACAGCAACCGCATCTGGTTACAGAAGTTTCACTTAGGAATCACCGTGGAGTGGCACTCAAGCACAGTTACCACTTAAGTGGATGGACACGGCCGCTGCCTTCTAATTTCTACACTCGAGATGCACAGTCTAGTGAAGGCATATGTTCTAGAATACCAGGGATGAATAGCGTGTTCTAGAGAAAGGACGTTGCGATGCTTACGTCAATGTTTTCTCACCAAGTTGGAGTAGTGTGCTTGACTTCAGCTCCAACACGCAGATAACTGTGGTGCACACATTTGTTTGTATACTGTTGCATAGACCAACGCGATTCTTTGGAGTGCACGAATGTCAAAATATGAAGAGACCGAAAAATACGTTTGGAATACACCTCGTAGCCTTTGTCTCGTAGCCTTTGACACCCACTGCTGTATGGCCTGGTCATTTCATATTTATATCGCATTGTAATTAAGCTTGAGAACACGACGCCGTCGCAGCCCTTGCCATGTCTGCCGTATTACTGGTCGTGGAACACTAGCACTTTCTTCGCGTGATGGCTTGTCTCACACATTTCTCAAAGCACAGCAGTCTTGGGGGCTGAGTCATGTGATAATTGTTGCTTGTTCTTTCTCTTTGATGACTTGGAGCGGTCTCTGGCAGCATAATTAGTAACCACACGAACAGCGAAGAACGAAAATCTGGCCGGGTTGGTCCATTTTCATTATGAAAAAAGAGTGCCAAAAACAACATGAATGACAAAAAAGGTGAGAGCACTTGTTCTTGCTTCGTTTTTTGGCGGCTGCGTTGTTTTCACGCTTTTTCTACGTTATGCGCATGAACTAAGGCACTGCTTTTTTGTGTCGAGTTTGCGGGTGTTATTTCTGTCTCAACAGCTTGCTCGAAAGAGGTGAACACGACAGCAAACTGTGCCGAGCAGTTCGTCTTCTGGTGTGGTAGGTTTTAAATATGTTTCTTTAGGAACGCGTGGACAAAAACAAACATGATTCGATAGAAAAAAAAATAAGGATAATACTTGACATGAATTAAGAAAACGAAGCGTTTCCGTGAACATGCTGTACGTCACACTGTCGTCGTCTGCAGCTCCGAGCAGTAGCCTTAACGATTGTCGCGCTTCCTTAAGCGCAAAAACCTGTGACGGAAATTTGCTACTGGGCTGGGGTGGTCGGTGGCATCCCTCGATCCTTAACAAAGTCTCTCATGGGACGAAGAATGCTGTCAAGCGCACCGCCATTGTGATTCGAGCACAATAGCTGGCCGCACTGGCCTCGAACACACTCTCCCTCTATAACTTTTTGCCATTCGCTCAAGCAAGGGGCCTAGGACAGCAGGAAAGCGGACACCGATGCGAAGCAGGCTGCTGAAGAAAAAGCAGAAGCGGCGGCCAAGGAAGTCTGATAGAGTTAATCGAACTTATCCACGAAAAGGAATGGTGACATTTTTTTTTTCGCCCTCCTGACTTTAATGTAATTGTTCATTTGTTCAGTAAAGAGAGAAAGTAAAGATGATGAACACTGCAGAATTCTTGAAGCAGTAGAAAATACAATTATATGTAGCTGGAGTTCTCTCCGGGAGAATCGTACGGTTGTAGTTTAATTTACGGTTGGGCAGCGTGAAATGAAGTTTGAGTGGCACTCTGCTGGGGTATCTGATCCGTTGCAGTTAGTGAAGATGATGCGGTGCTAATATTGCACTTGCATGCCTTTGTCGCATTTCATTCGTTGTTTTGATTTCATTTTATTGCCACGCATTCTTTGCCTCACACAAGACCCTCCGCGGTAGGTGTAGTTCCTGTCTCGTATTGTTCCAACATTCTGAATGAATATAAGTGTCCGAATGTGGGCTCGAACCAGGTCCTCAGCATGAAGCACAATGCTCTGCCATTGAGCTTCTTCAGTGGTAGCAATATATTGCCCATTGAAGTGTCGAGTTGCCTGCATTCATTTTTGTAGAGCATCTTGCCTGTATTTCTTCAATTGCTGTCAGCTTTTGGGTTGTTTTTGTTGAGCCCGCTAGCATTTTTGTTGAGCCTCCTAGGATATCTTTGCAGGAGATAGGAGAATGTGGGGTAATGAAGACAGCACTTTCCTGAAGTATTACCATTCTACATTTTTTCCGAGTGCATGAATGGTGTAGCAACACGCTCTGGCCGGTAGCGATTGCTACGCTTTCAGAAGCAAGAATACGAAGGCGCTTGAGAAAGATCGCAAGCAAAATGTTGGCTGAATACTAATGATGAACACTCACTACAAAAAAGACAGTTGAAATGTTGAATCACAAATATCTAGAATTCGGTAATCACGGCTGCAGTCAACGGCTACTTCCAAATCATCTACAGGGCCTCTTGTACTGATTTCTCTGACGCGCATGCTTTTTCTGATTCATGCTGGAAAAGAGAATATGAACTTGGTGAAATAAATAGTGCGTTTATCGCCCTTTTTCCCACCGATTAAGTGGCGGGCTGGGACACAACTGTAACTGAATATACAAACGTCTATATATATATATATCATCATCATCATCATCATCATCATCATCATCATCATCATCATCATCATCATCAGCCTATATTTATGTCCACTGCAGGACGAAGGCCTCTCCCTGCGATCTCCAATTACCCCTGTCTTGCGCTAGCGTATTCCAACTTGCGCCTGCGAATTTCCTAACCTCATCATCCCACCTGACTTTCTGCCGTCCTCGACTGCGCTTCCCTTCTCTTGGTATCCATTCTGTAACCCTAATGGTCCACCGGTTATCCATCCTACGCATTACATGGCCTGCCCAGCTCCATTTCTTCCGCTTAATGTCAACTAGAATATCGTCTACCCCCGTTTGTTCTCTGATCCACACCGCTCTCTTCCTGTCTCTCAACGTTACTCCTAAAATTTTTCGTTCCATTGCTCTTTGTGCGGTGCTTAACTTGTTCTCGAGCTTCTTTGTTAACCTCCAAGTTTCTGCCCCGTATGTTAGCACCGGTAGAATGCAATGATTGTACACTTTTCTTTTCAACGACAGTGGTAAGCTCCCAGTCAGGATTTGGCAATGCCGGCCGTATGCACTCCAACCCAATTTTATTCTTCTGTAAATTTCTTTCTCATGATCAGGGTCCCCTGTGAGTAATTGACCTAGATAAACATATTCCTTTACAGATTCTAGAGGCTGACGGGCGATCCTGAATTCTTGTTCCCTTGCCAGGCTATTGAACATTATCTTTGTCTTCTGCATATTCATCTTCAACCCAATTCTTGCACTTTCTCGATGAAGGTCCTCAATCATATGTTGTAATTCCTCTCCATTGTTGCTCAATAGGACAATGTCATCTGCAAACCGAAGGTTGCTGAGATATTCGCCATCGATCCTCACTCCTAATCCTTCCCAGTCTAAGAGCTTGAATACTTCTTCTAAGCATGCAGTGAATAGCATTGGAGAGATTGTGTCTCCTTGCCTGACCCCTTTCTTGATAGGTATCTTTCTACTTTTCTTGTGGAGAACCAAAGTAGCTGTGGAATCCTTGTAGATATTTGCCAAGATATTCACGTATGCCTCCTCCACTCCTTGATTACGCAATGCCTCTATGACTGCTGATATCTCTACTGAATCGAATATATATATATATATATATATATATATATATATATATATGGTGTGCCAACTGTTATCCACCAGGCTTGAAAATATGAACATGCGACGTAGCTGGACAGAACCGAGGTAATGTTTTTGCCGTCAATTCGAGATACCCTGGTTATTTTTGCATTCCACTTAGTTACACAATTAGTCTTATCGACCTAGTCAAATTCTACAATTTTATAATTACATGAAAAGTGCCAATGAGCAAATTGTAGAGCAACATGAAAAGCTCCCGATGCAGCTTTCTGTTGCTCAATACGTGCCACATAAAAGTGTTTTTCCGTGAGTAAAATAAGCGCGCGAATACACGCAACGTGCCTCGAGCGGCTAGTCGCACGGCAATATTGCGTGTATTCGCTGGCTTCTTTCACGCTCGGAAAAACACTTTTATCTAGCACGTTTTGAGCAACCGAAAACTGCATCGGGAGTTTTTTATGGTGCTCTACAATTTTCTCGTTGACACTTTTCATGTATTTATGATAAATGAGAATGTGTTTTAGTAATGTTAATAATAAAGACTAATTATGTAATGATGCGGAATGCAAAAAATGATCTGAGTATTTAAAAGATGCGGCAAACAACATTACCTTGGTGCTGTCCAGCTGCGTGCATTTTCATATTTTGAAAGCTTGATGCATGACAGTTGGGACACCAAAACTGTCACACACACACACACACACACACACACACACACACACACACACACACACACACACACACACACACACACACACACATATATATATATATATATATATATATATATATATATAAGACAGGTAAGGCGTTTTCATTAGAGGAGTCATTAGAGGTGTTCTGACAGGATGGTGGATCGCATAAAGCGTAGTAAGCGCTTGCGCGGCCTTCTGATGTACTGATACGCCTCGTCAGTGACTTTACAATTGCTAGTAGGCACTGCGGGGGCGTGGCACTGCGGGTCCCGTGACTTCCGCTTAACACGTGTTGCCATGGCAATCGTGAAGATGCAGCGACAAAGCGGCCTTACCGAGAGCAGCTCCTAGGTGCCTAAGAACTGAATCGTTTAGGGAATTTTTACAAGGCGCGTTGAATGTCTGGCGGTGTGTGGGCCACGCCGCCCGCACTTTATTATTCTAGCGTTTGTTCTAGCGGCGAAAAGCCGTGCAGTAGTGGTGGTGTGGCATGTAGGCTTTTGTACGAGATGGTCTTTGGAGGGACCGCCAGTAGTTTGTGCGCAGGCCCGAGTACAAGCGGGTGCGAGAGACAAAATCTGGGGGGCTTTTGCTGCTTGCATATCTGACTTCGCCTGGGTACTACGGCGGAGGACTTCCATTGCTCGTTTTGCATGCGTTTGTCCCTAGGCTAGCCGCATGTGCGTTTGTGTTGATGGCGCCGTGCACTAATTTTGCTCGTTGTGCTCCTACGATGTTTCTGGTGTGTTTGTTGCGTTTTTTGTTCCAACGGTAACATAGGAAATCGTGCGATAGTCGCGAACCTGTGAGATTGACGCCGAATCGGATAACTTTAATTCCAAAGCACTCCGCGTTCATGTATTGGTTATCAGTGCATATCGCACCATTCAGGAGATTCGCGTGAACGAAAGCACTTCTACGTGTTGAAACACATTTAGCACCCTGTAGGTGGTTCTGTCTGCGCAAGCGGATACTGTACTCGTTTGTGCCTCGGAGCCGCTGCGGAAGCCGCGGTGCCGGGCGCCGACGCGAAGCGGCGGTCGTTGGGGTGTTGTGGAGCGCAGCGTAGCAACCACCCAAATAAAGAAAATACTGCTCCAGTCAGGTAGACTGCTCCCTCCCTGATAGTGAGATTACATTTGGATAATCAAAACAGTGATGCGTTTCTTTAGGAATAGCGTCGATTCTTTATCAGCACCCACAGTTGTACAAAAGGACGAAAGAAAGTTCTCCGCCATAGTACCTAGGCAAAGTAAGAATTCAAGGAGCAAAAGCCCCAGCATTTTCTCTCTGGCACCCGTTTGTACTCGCACCTGTTCACAAACTACTGGCGGAAGTATAGCCAAGCGGAAGTCACGGGACCCGCAGTGCCATTCCCCGCTGCACCTACTAGCAATTGTAAAGTCGCGTCCCGTCAGCGTTGTAGGATTCTTCCTTCTGACAAAGACCGGCCGTCCAACTGGTTGAGTACAACGGAGAGCGATTCTCTGCACACTGTATGGCGGACACTGGCACAGAACAAGAAGTATGCATAGTTTTCTTGTCACCATTGTGGCCACAGGCTCTTGTATCGGCCATTCCTATGCGGAACGCACAAATATTTATGTATTTTTTACAGAAGACGTCCGAAAGTGGCAGCCTGCACAAAACGTGAATGTTCGGGGCATGCTGCTATGTCCAGCCATAGCTCAATAGAAGCTATACGGTCGGCTGTGAAGATGCCGCGGACCAGCTACGGTCGCCTAGTAGAAATCAATAGAACTTAAGAATTACCCCTTTACAACGCTGGTCCTTCTTTCAAGTTTCACATGACGCGCTGCCTTAGTGGCCAAGACCAATCATGCCTTCACCGCGCCAGACTAAGCGTATCTAAATCCACCTAGTTTAAATGCAAACTTCAGTTATTAAATTTGCCGATGTGTTGATTGTGCAATATTCGTGACGACTTGCAGCGTGCTTTATGCGACCACTGTCAATTTTTATAACATGGGCAATATCTGAAGGCTGTATTGCATTTGTACCACGACGCTAACTTATCGACCCGTGGACAAACGCTGTCGGCGCGTTGCGTACAATGAAAGCGCTTCTAACATTTTTGAAAACTACGGGCTGTACTGTGACGTTATCAGAAGGTTGAATGTTTGTGCATTTACGTATGGGTCGTTGGTGTGTTTGTCCGTTCCTGTGTATATTATATCTTTCCCCAACATTTAGTGGAGCATGCCAGGCCATAAAGCCGGATAAAGATCGCCGGTTTTCATTAAAGACGTCGTCTATTTCTCTCTAATGGTAAATTGAACTACTGAAACCGAATGAACCATAGAATTACGTGTCAGATGTCCTTAGTGGCGTAGTAGTCTAAGTTCTGCTCCCGATAAAAAATGTAGCTTCTCAATACAAATTTAATGGTTCTATTTGTACTCGTAGCTTTATTGTGACGCAACAGCCATCATAACAATGCGCAGCTTCACACATCTTGTGCTTCGTTCTAGATGAGCTTTGGCTATTTCTCACCATGCGTAATTGCATGCCAGAAGGCATTGATAGCCGCACGAAGATATCGAATATGACAGTAGCCCAGATCAATGTACTTAGATCAAATACGAAAATAACCATACTAAAACGAGCAAGAACATTTGTTTTATTGACTTCACTAACTAGGTACAACAGGTGAGTTGTCTCATTTTTAGAACATGAGATGGAAGTTTTGTAGCTGGACACGACCCAGCTATTATCATGGATTGGGCAAACTTGTGGTACTACGACACCATGTATATATGTATATTATCATGTTACCCTATATGCATGTTTCAAAGCGAGAAAAGCAGGACAAAGGGCAGGATTACAAGCTACAGAGATAAGCACTTGTACTCATTGGTTGTAGTATTGTCTTCTACGTGCTTTTCGCATTATAGCCGTAATACCTCTAGCATGCCATGGTGCGGTAAGTGTGAGACAATGCTATTTAATGTCGCAACCCGGCTTCGCGAAGTACTAAGTGCTCTTGAGCACAAGCGGACGAGAAGTAAATAGAATCTCGCTTCATGTTCCCCTAAGTATTCCTACTTCTGTGCCTAGATGTGGCCCATGCACTCTGCGACGTTCGGTCAGGCAGCAAGCGCAATATAATGCAAAAGGATTTCAAGTGGCATTCCGTCGATCGAACGATCTATTTGTAGACGTGGAAATCGGCCAACCTTTCGTATGCTTCCACGTCACGCGAAGAACGAGCTTGATTGAATTCTTTCTTTGCTTCTCTTTTTCTCCTGAATGTCTTCTACTTCATCTTGGGATCTTACAATATAGCCTCGTGGGAGTAAACGCTGATCGCCGCGAGGGATCCCGGCAGGGGTTCAACCCGGAGGAGTCGATATATATGCGCAACTTCCTACGAAAGTGCACTTTAAAAGTAGCGGACTGCATCTGAATAAATGAAAGAAAAAAGATAAAAAACAGCACTACAAGCAAACGTAAAGTAAACGTACACAACTGGCGATGTTAAAAACGAGTTACACTTCTAGATACGGGGATTCACCTCTAAGGGCATAGGATGGAGGAATTGAACCTCCAAGCTCTCTGCTTGTTTTCTTCTACAAAGTAAGATATTGAGGTGCCTTTCCAGCATATCCAGCTGTTGGTTATTTTTCAGGAAACTACGAATAAAACATGTACAACCTCATATTTTCATACCTTGTTTCACGAGCATGAAACCTGGTGCTTCATGGCAGAATTCTCTAGAAAAACAGGCAATAGGAGGCACAAGAAACAGTGAAGTAGGGGCGCCAAAAATAAAAATAAATAATTGAGAACAAGAACACTGAGTGCAAAAAAAAAGAAAAGAAAAAGAACTGCTAGAAAAATTTGTTTATTGCTCTGCAGCGAAAAAAAAAACTAGAAATTTAGACGCAGTCGAATTGGACTGGAGATTTTAACATAGAAAGTAAAAAGGCAGATAAATAAAACCATGTTGAAAATAAATGAGTTCTGAACAGACAGCCCTGCTTGGGGAGAAGAAAGCGTGAAAAGAAAAACAACAAGCGAAAAAAAAAAACAATACGCCTTACAGAATATTCATGAGAATTGGAAACGAGGTGTCAGAACAGCAGTAAAGTTCTACGGCAGTGATGAGGAGCTTTTTGCCAAAGCCAAATAAGAGTAGAGGGAAGCAGTAGTAGAAACTGCAGTAATGAAGCCATACTTCTGTTTGAACTTTTTTCTGGCGGTGCGGGAAGATAGTATGTTAACAAAAAAATGTTACTGCTGAAATTATGTAGTGGGACTTGTGAGATAGTGCGTAACCATTATTTCAAGTCACTGATCCTGCACACATACGTCTCTTACTATTACCCTGATTGATCTTGTTGGGCTTCAGTATTTTCTCTCAATTAATCTTAATTAGGCCTAATTCCTCCTATACCCTTAATTAACATTATTAACTATATTATTCTTGATTGGGCTGAAGTATTTTAACCTTTATTAAGCATAGTTAGTGTAAAATTATCTTAATAACCCTGGTTAATTAGCCCTAATCAACCTTATGATAACCAGTCAAAACTATGCTTCATTATGTATAGTACTCCTAATTATTCTTGGATATGTCCAGATCGCTTAACCTTGATTACTCTTGATTAGGCTAATTATTTACCCTAGAATAATTGTAATTCTCCTCAATATTCCTAATTACCCTCAAATAATCGTCATTACGCTTAGGAAATGTAAACGCAATTAATCTTATTAGTATTTTGTTAACATTAATTATTGTTAATGATTCTTCAGTACTCACTATATATAGTAATAATCATACATCTCAGTAGTCATACACAGTCATAAGCAGTCTCATGTATACCCCTATATGACCACTTGTATACCTATGGAGCGTATGTGTCACGGGTTACAGACAGGAGGACGGGCGGGCAGATTTCCAAGGCAAGTAGCCCTAGAATGTTTACGAATTAAAGGGGTGTACGCAGCAACATGAGCCACAAAACAAAGCGGTAGAAAAAGTTGTCGCAGTTTAACCTGAAAGGCGAAGCATCAATTGCGATAGTAAATTTGTAGAGAGCTATACGGAGTAATGATAGTAGCTTTCTCAGCTGTATAGACTTGGACATACAGCAGCACCGGCAACACGCAGAACTGTTGTCGACACCGTCGGCGTTTTTCCCGCGTTCGCACAAAATGCGTGCGGCGTTGGTGACTGTTGCCGGAGCCTCAGATATAAATAGGCACTTGGTGCCGCAGCTAACAGTCGCCTCCCTTCCCTCCCCCTCCACCCCTCCCGCCCACGGCCTTTCATGCGTCGGAAGAAGGCGCGTTTGCTCTACATATATGGTGATTGTAAAGGAGGAAAGAGACGCCTACTTCTGCAGCCCCGGGAGCGCGGCGCAAAACGCGCGTTTGTTCTCCGCCGTCGGTTCACTCCCCGTGAAAGCGCGCGTCCCTCGCGCCCTTTCACTCGCACATACAGCGTTCGGCGGCGCGCGGCGACGATTTCATCTCTATTGACGTCATACGGAACCTCACGGCGACGGCGACGCCGACGCTGACGGCAGAAATCCGCTTTGGAGTGTCCATATAATTGCTATCGCAATAAAATAGAGGATATGTTCCGGCGAACGTCTCTGTTAGGGCGAGAAACCACAGTCGGGTGTTGGGGTTGGAGGGAGTGCATAACAGGGCATTGATGTTCAGCAGAGGCTCCTGGGAAGTAGAGTGCTGCAAAGTGTATGCTAAATCAGCAGGTTGGCATTTGTGTCTGACCTTGAATGTTGTTTCATAGGGTGACTGACCCGTTTTCAAGGATCTGTGGTCCCAAGAGTAGCTCGTCTGGGGGAACCTGAAATTTAGTAATAGAAAAAAAAAAAAGTGAAGCATCGCCTTAACTGGTTTTCGGGCTAAATGAACGGGTAAGAATTGTCATCCACCTTTAAAGTAGCAGTAAGCTAAATACCTATTTTTTTTCTTTTCATGAAGTTTCTTCCGCTTTGAGTGTTTCCGCAGAACTGATTTACCGATTTTCAGCTGGCTACTCATGCTTTGAATTAGAGCGGCACGCTAAAATTAATAGAAGCTAGAGCAAGCGCACATTTGTCATTGGCGAATAAGCCGTATAGATAAAGCCTCATTACGCGTGCGAAATATACAAAGTTATGTTGCATCACTTGCGGCATTTTTGATGTCGTTTTATACGCCGAAGGAAGAAGGACGATCGTCTTTGCTGATCACCACATGCGTTCATTAGAAGAATTGACAGATGATTTGGCAGGCGTGCCGAACCGGTGGTCGATTTTTTTATGAGAACACTTCACATTGGCAAGATCAAGTTTTGAAAAATACTTTAGTTTTGGCACGAGGCTTCTACGAGGGTGCCGTTAAGCGCCCGCCAGCGTTGCAGCCTGATGACCTAACCATTAGCCCACAAACACACGTATGCTTTCCTCGCGCTAACACCAACCAGGTATTTTGGATGGACAATATGGCTACATACCCACAACGAGGGATCAGCCAGCAAGCGTGTCTGCATGCTGATAATGATGATAATTTCCATACAATGAAATATGCCCAAGAAGCACGCAGTACACATTGTGACGACGCCAACTATCTCTTTGAGATGATCACCCCGTGTTGATGATTATGATTTTCATACTGTGACAGATATCCCAAATGAATTGGATCGGCCAAGAAGCATGTCCACGTGTTGATTATGATGTTGATTTCCATAGTCTGATGCAAACCCATAACAGGGTATCGGGCAGGGAGCGTGTCCGCGTGTTCAATATGAGGACGAATTCATTACTGTGCCACACACTCACTTCTACAGTGATTCGTCGTCCGCGGGGGATGATTCACATACAATGCCACATAACCACAACGGTTGATCGGCCAAGAAGTGGCCGGTACATATAAAATAAATAAGAAGAAATTAGGAAATAGGATCCAGTGTAAGATCTCTCACATTGCGTAGCACAGGTGACTTAGAGCACGTGCGTTCGCCAATTTCATTTACGCCAAAAACGAATGAACGGAATGGGCAAACTTATAAAAGTTTATTAGGCCCTTCATAAAAGCTTCGCTTCACATTGATTTCAACGTGTGCGTTGGATCTGCATAATTTTTTTTTGCCTCATGACGAGACTTCATAGAAACAATAAAAATAATGAGCTTGTCGAATTGAAAGAAACCAGCTATGTGAGTCTGCCTTAATAACGTGCTATTATTACTTTTTGTTTAATCGCGGTTTTCTTGTGATTGCTTTTTTCCTCTCACAAAAATTTTACTTTCTAAGTTCCAACGCCACCGCAGCAGCAGCAGCAGCAGCAGCAGCAGCAGCAGCAGCAGCAGCAGCGGCAGCGGCAGCGGAAGCAGCAGAAGTAGCAGCTACGGTGGTGGCAGCAGCGGCGGCAGCAGCAACGACGACGACGACGACAACAACAACAACAGCAACAACAACAGCAGCAGCAACAACAGCCTGCTGCAACAGGCCATCACGGGGATAGCAGCATGCGAAAATGGCACAAGAAACGTTCTTTATGATATGAAAAGTGCTTTGCCCGAGGTGTCACAATGCTCGCAATCGGCCTATTGAGAGGCAAATCAATTTCGCTTGCTGTGGTATATAAAGCAGCAATGAACCACCTCAAGGCCTTTTCGGCTCAGCCCCTTCTCCGCCGCCAGGAATCACTGATATTTGGTCTTCCCGCCAGATCACCTATGGGTTATACGGCTTGTGAGGACGTACGTCTTGTGTGGGGACAACCTTGCAGATGGTCTGATGCCGCGCAGAGGCCAAGACACTTCAGGGAATTCGTTATCGCTACCACGGCAGTTTAATTTCCGCGGTGGTCAACGCCACTGTCACGCCAATCTGCTCAATCAACCCCTATGACCTTAGTCTGTCAACACAGTCATAAAATTAGTGCGGTACTGTTCAAGGTTGCACAATTTCGTACCTACATATTGGTTTGCCTTGACCGGGAATCATACATGAAACTTTGTAACTCTTTTAGCTTGCATAAATGGAACTTCTGAAGGGCTACCTGTTGGACTATGAGACAGAAGAATAAGGGATCCGAGGGGCGTGAGTTACTACGTTACTGCTCTGTAACTGTCACATAAAACAATTAGCCAACGCTTAATAGTATAGCAGTCGTTCTCGCCTATCTTGTGGATGTGTCTCTCGACTACTACGCTGAGAGTTAGCATAACTAAAATCGCAACTCGTGTTTTGTATTCGTAGAAGACTTACATCCGCTACTTGAACGCATACGCCACAGTGTTGCAGGATCCACCTGCTTAAAGCAAAGAACGAATAAGTAAGAATACAAGAACAAATATACAAAGGCGAAGAAAAGCGAATGCCTCAAAGAACGCGATACTCCCAGTCTGGTGTATTCTTTCTTTCTGAACACAGATACACGACCCAAAGAGAAGCGTGAGGAAGAATAGGCAGAAACAATCCTCTGCCCTACCGAGCCTTGTGCCGAGCACAAGCCCGTGCCCAAACATCGGCGCATCGATCTCCTGGGAGAGCTGCTTCTCCGATTACAAGTCACTGCTCCTCCACCACGCGGCCTGCGGTCCAGATATCGATAAGGTGCCGCGAGCTGTTCGCTCCCATAGCGAGCTTTTCATCCTCGACCGAGATCCGACGTGTGTTTGCTCGCGACGTAGGCTCTCTCGTTTCTCCCCCCGGGTGTCCTTCGGTTCGCGCCACTGCCTTCTATCCTGGCGCGGTATCACGAGGTGTAAATGCGCGGCTTTACCCTTTCCTGCGTCGATATGTCCTTAAGCGATGCTTCCTTCTGTTTCCAGAGACCAGAGTTGAATGCGGCGTTTATGGGCCACCGACGGGTGCTTCAGTGCTCTATTCAGCACTTTCATGCATAGGTTTCATTGTTTTTCTTTTTTTGTGGCAAGCACTGGGCTCAACGTAAGACCTTGCAGGTCGTGATTGTAGTTACCGAAAATTGTGTTAAAGCCCTTTCTCCATTATGTAGGCCTTGCTAACAGTGAAACTGTTTAATTCATACTGTCGCTTTATACGCTTCTATGCTTCGTTGTAGCCGGTTGTGTTCAAGGGCCACCTCGTAGCCTATTCTAGCAGTTCGTAGCCTTAGCAAGTCGTGTTACAACGACAGAACTTATGTGCAGGAAATCTTCTACGGCCTTATGAAACACCAAGCATCAAGAAAAGTCTGCAATGGCAAAATATTTGTGCATAAGACGTAATTTGTACTTCCACAAAGTAACCGCTTATTTAACAATTCTAGCGTTATTAACTATATTGCTCCAACTCCACGATTTTTGTTGGCTTTGCAAATGTTTATGCTGGGGAACATTTAACATTGGGTTCTGTGTTGGCCACAAGTATATGAAAACTAGTGGTTGGAACGTTCGCGTATGCTGAGGAGAAAATTTCCTGCTTTATTCGCAACGGAAGGTCTCATCATAACCGCGCGGACAAAAAAGAAAAGGAAAGGAAAACAAACAAAGTCAAGAGACTAGTGCCACCTTGAGGTTGATTACTAAGTGGATAGTATACACAATGGCATACTTCTAAGGCCACGGCTACGCATCAGAATGTAACAAAACAAATACACAAACAATAAAACAAGAAAACAAGAAAACAGGCAAATAAAGAATGAAACCGATTCAAACTTTTGTACTTCGCTACAGCCACCATTCTCACGCAGATAGCGGAATGCGCACTCGAGATAGAGCACGCGAAAAAGTTCTTCCACTGTTAGGTTGGTGCGTGCTAGCTCAGTGCACACGTAACTGTAGCACGGGCCACCCTACTGTAGGAAGGACTGTTCTCCTTTTTCCAGGGATAGACATGAAGGGTAGCGGGGGAAGAGCGAGAAGAGGACTTGCTCTTCCAGTCCGGCGAACTGGCGCGCTCACGACTCGGTGCTCAGAGGGCGGCACCACTCGGAGAAGCACGACGCGTGATGAAAGGCAATCAGAGATACGGGCTCGACTCTAATTGCGACATGCTCAGCAATCTGCCACGTTCTCTACTAGTCAGGGGGAGGGGGGGAGGGAGCTGTTACGTACATCACCCTGCCAGTGTGGGACGTGAGGTCTCTGGGAGCTCTGCTGGGCCAGGTGTCCCTAATCCGGCTCAGACCAGGCTCCTTCCTTCGTCACTCGTGTTCAGCTGACGCGGTGATAGAGTTAGCGCTGTGTTTCTCCGCCCGTCCGTTGAGAGGCCATCCGTTCCGGCTCTTTTGTCGTTCGCCTCATTGCTGTCTTAGCACAGAACTCTGCGAGAGGAGATAATCTGTGCCGAGCGCCATCTCCTTCAAATTAGGGACCGATAAGCAGCTTGTCGGCGTAGCAGGTCTCGTGTCGCATCGGAGCTAGCGTTCTCGGAACGAGCAGGAAATTCGAGCGAGATAACGTTGTTAAGGAGAGAAAACAACAACACTTAAGTAAAAGTAATCTAATTTTCTGGCAAAAGAATAAAACGCTTGTTATGCTGACAAGGTGTTTTTCTTTAATTTATTGTTTTATAATATTGATATCCTCAAGTACTTTCTCGGTGTTTTTGCTCATCTAATATACACATATTAAAAGCGGAACGGTGCCCGTTCCCCTTTACAATTTACAGTAGGCATCAATAACATAGTAAGTGAAGTTACGGTCTTTCAGAGAAGCCCACATGAAGCTTAAAACGAACAAAGTCGATCGACGTTCTGGCTGGCTCCACGATGGTGCGATGACAAATTACCGGATCATTTATCTGAAGCTTTTAATTTATTCAGAGTGCGCATTAAAACGCGTTTTAGTGATATGGTTGATGTTGTTATTCTATCTATCTATCTATCTATCTATCTATCTATCTATCTATCTATCTATCTATCTATCTATCTATCTATCTATCTATCTATCTATCTATCTATCTATCTATCTAAACTCGATTGTGTGATTGGTCGATCACATAGGTGAACAATTTTAGGAGTGTACACCACTTAGCGCCGTGTTGAATGAAATAAATGAATGAAAGGTAGGCGTCGAGTTGCCAGTGGCAAGTTGTTGCTTTATTCTGGCCTTGTTATCCTATTCAGAGCGCATTGCTAGGCGCACATGATTCGGCCCGTACAGACGTTCTAAATCTAGCAGACAAGTTGTGCCAAATAATATTAATAATAATAATATTGGCGAGAATACCAACCTTGGGTCAATATTTTGTGAGGAATAGCTATTGCACTACGACAAGAGATGTCCTGCAGTTTTTTGTGACCAAGGCATCCCTCAGACATTCTGGTAGATCTTGCAGAGAGCAACATTTATTCAGCGTTCAAACGCATTGAATCACAAAACACGACTTGCTTGACCTCGTAGAAATGCGGCACAATACGATGAGAAACGTGTAGAGGACGTTTAGTGACCAACGTGCCTTGTTAGTGACCAACGTGTTTTGCAGCTTCTATCTTCATCTTCAGCCAGAATGCGCTGCTGAGCACGCAATCGGGGGATCGAATCCCGGCCGTGGCATCCGCATTTCGATGGAGGCGAAATACAAAAACGCCCGTGTGCTTGCGTTTTAGTGCACGTTAAAGAACTCCAGATGATCAAAATTAATCCGGAGACCTCTACTACGGCGTGCCTCATAATCAGAACTAGTTTTGGCGCGTAAAACCCCAGAAAGAAGCCAGAAGATGAGCGCCCTCACTTTTGGTAAATTTAGAAAAGGTAAATTCCAAGATTTTACGTACCAAACCACTCTTATTCTGTGCTACTATTCAATGGAACCTATTTGAGGGCTATATTCACGCCACAGGGTATTCACCGCTGGTAGCATGCCACTCTTTAATAAACATTTTATGCCAACTTGGACCACTGCGTATGTACCGGCTTTCCTATTATTTATGCAACAACAATTACCCTCGAACCACAAGATGGATTGATAATAGCAATAAAGCAGTCAATTATTTGGGAAAGATGTAGGCACCCCCCCCCCCCCCCGCCATATATTTCCCCTTTATTAGATACAAAATTTGCGTGTAAAATCACTTCATTAGGAAATTATATATTTTAGCCGGAGTAAAATGGCAAATAGCTTCTGGTGCTTGCGCCGTCTCTAAATGGCGCTGAGTAGATTTGACGGACGGTAATGGCCAACCGGGAAGTGCACATTCATGTGTGCACTTACGTGGGCACACACGACAATATGCCCTTGGAGCAACTGAAGCATTGCTAACCAGGCCTGTTTTGAAAGCGGTCGAGAAGCCCAGATTTTGAGGGAAAGCGTTATATTTTGCGTTTTGCCTAAGCGGTGAATGAGTAACATATGGAATAGTCAGGAGAGAAATAACTATAAGGAAGAAAAGGTGAACGCCGGTTAGCATGTTTACAAACGGAGTTGGTTGGTTATACTCCATGTCGTGGCATTAGGGCAGTTTTTCAACGAAGCTGCTAAGGGCTGTCTCTTCCATGGTCGCGTCCGGCAATAGAAAAAAACTCTCATTGGCCGTATGCTGTGTGTGCGAGTGAAAGCGCGCGAGAGCGAGGGACGCGCGCTTTCACAGGGCATGAACGCACGGCGGAGAGCAAACGCGACTTACGTGCGAGTGAAAGCGCGCGAGGATGAGGGACGCGCTCTTTTACGGGGAGCGAACGCACGGCGAAGAGTAAACGCGACTTCCCAGTGCAAGGGGAGCGTTGATGAGGAGGGTAGTAGTAAGTGGTTCTTGAGGAAAGGGAAAGGTTGACGCTATCTTCTGCAGCCCTTGAGGGAGCACGGCTCAGCGCCAAATTTTGGCGATGAGGAGGGTATAGAGGCACCTTAGACTGTGCGTGTGCGTGCCCGCTCTCCCACTCCGGCGCATGCACGCAGCCCTGCCAGTCTCTGCCACAGACTCTCTAGGCTCTCGCCCACCTCTCTCCTAACGGTGTCAACAACGGCGTTTAGCCTTTGCGCCACGTAGCCAGCGTTTTGACAGTGGTTGTGTGCCGTCACACAAACAACGCGCACAACTGTTGTCGACGGCGGTGGCGTTTTGCCCGCGTTCGCACCGAACGCGCGCGGCGTTGGTGACGTGTTTATGGCGGACGTGCCAATCTTTGCTGTACCCCATGGCGGTGTACCATAGCGACCATAAGGTCCCTGTGGTCACTAAATAAATGAAAACCAGCAGATCATATATATTTATCATTCTTTAATAGTTGAAATATCCAATTACACCATCACATCATTTGGTCTGTCTGTCTGTCTGTCAACCGATTCAGCCACCCGGCCAAAGTTGGACCACTTGCTTACCGCGCACACTACTTAAACTGGTACGGCTGTTCATACTTGTGAACGTTATCGATCAAAAAGTAAATATTACGCATATCTGAGGCGCAACATCACTAGGTAAGTATTAGGAGGTGTGTTCCTTTAATAGAAAATACATAGATACGTAACTCTAAAGACCCTAGTTTCTTAAGCTGCGCTGAAAATGCCATGCTATGCGCGCCGACGAACGACGTCTGCCACGAAGGGAGGGAACCCTCTGCACAAGCTCGTGTTTCCCCGACTGCGCGCCGACGAGCGCCCTCTGCCATGGAGGAAGGAAACCCTCTGCACAAGCTCATGTTCCCCGATGTATTGCCAGATGGCGTCCATGTCTCACGTAGCGCCTCCTCAATTTTATCAATGCCAGCCTGATGCGGCCGATTCTGCCTCCTCAATTTTATCAATGTCAGCCAGATGCGGCCGATTCAACATAAAGGAAGCGCTGTCTGAGGCAGGGCAAAACATAAATGGCCGCTTGATGAAATACAACCCACTCTACAAGACATGCCCAGACAACGCAGGGAAAAGACCGACGACCAAATTGCAGCGGAGAAGCGCCGGCGTGCCGACGCTCGTCGTCTCAAGCGTGCCCAGGAAACGTCCGAGCAACGAGCCGAGCGGCTAGCGCAAGATCGTGAGTCGAGGCGCACCCGGAGGCAACAGGCCAGACCAGGATCAGACCAGCACTCATGTAGTACGGCCGGCAGAAGACTATCGTCTTTCGACGACACTTGCAGCGAAGCACGCAGATACGGGACCATTTTTAAAGACGATAGTCTTTCTTGGGGAACTTAAACGCTGAAAATTTGGTCTGTCTGTCTGTCTGTCTGTCACCCGATTCAGCCACCCGGCCAAAGTTGGACCACTTGCTTACCGCCCACACTACTTAAACTGGTACGGCTGTTCATACTTGTGAACGTTATCGATCACAAAATAAATATTACGCATATCTGAGGCGCAACATCACTAAGTAAGTATTAGGAGGTGTGTTCCTTTAATAGAAAATACATAGATACGTAACTCTAAAGACCCTAGTTTCTTAAGCTGCGCTGAAAATGCCATGCTATGCGCGCCGACGAACGACGTTCCCCGACTGCGCGCCGACGAGCGCCCTCTGCCATGGAGGAAGGAAACCCTCTGCACAAGTTCATGTTTCCCGATGTATTGCCAGATGGCGTCCATGTCTCACGCAGCGCCTCCTCAATTTTATCAATGCCAGCCAGATGCGGCCGATTCAACATAAAGGCCGCTTGATGAAATAATGCGGTAAAATGAAATCTGTTCAAACAAACCTTCATGCCAGGACGGAAATGGTACGAGAACAGCATCACGGGTGGCCGCGGATCAGACCAGCACTCATGTAGTATGGCCGGCAGAAGACTATCGTCTTTCGACGACATTTGCAGCGAAGCACGCAGATACGCGGCAATTTTTTGTCTGCCTTTCATTTTCTCTATCTTTGTTGCGTGCTCTGGTTGAGTATGTCCACTTCTCTCAGGGTCGCAAGCAGCTCGTTCAGCCAGTTTAGACAGAACGCCGGTTGGGCAAACTTATGACTCCAGAAGTTTCCGTGAGAGTTCTGACATTTGCGCCCCTTTTCTCTCCTTAGCTATAGTTATCTAGTTATTCTTGGAAGAAGGTTGATTGGGAGGGAACTTCAGAAAACGTCAATGCTAGCGCCGGCTCTTACTTTATGCAGCCTTGCTTGGGCCTTTGACTGGTCCGTATAACCAAGGAGACGCCAGGACCACCGGCACTACTAGTGAGTCATGCTTAGCTTCGGCGCAGGCAATCTAAATATAAAATGTAACGATTTTCTTCTTTTCACGCGGTAGTTTAGTAGCTGGCAACACTTTCTGTAGACCATCTATAGTGCTCTAAGGCCTCGCCCTGTCATGCGAGCAAATGTAGCCAAGAAACCAAAAAAGTTGTCGCAGTTTCACCTGAAAGGTGAAGCATCAATTGCGATAGCAAATTTGTAGAGAGATATACGGAGTAATGATATTAGCTTTATCAGCTGTATAAACTTGGACATGCAGCAGCACCGGCAACGCGCCGAACTGTTGTCGACGCCGTCGGCATTTTGCCCGCGTTCGCTCAAAATGCGTGCGGCGTTGGTGACTGTTGCCGGAGCCTCTGATATAAATAGGCACTTGGTGCCGCAGCTAAACGTCGCCTCCCTTCCCTCCCCCTTCCCCCCCTCCCCCACGGCCTCTCGCGCATCGGAAGAAGGCGCGTTTGCTCTACATATATGGTGATTGTAAAGGAGGAAAGAGACGCCTACTTCTGTAGCCCTTAAGGAAGCACGGCGCAGAACGCGCGTTTGTTCTCCGCCGTGCGTTCACTCCCCGTGAAAGAGCGCGTCCCTCGCGCCCTTTCACTCGCACATACAGCGTTCGGCGGCGCGCGGCCACGATTTCATCTCCATTGACGTCATACGGAACCTCACGGCGACGGCGACGCCAACGGCAGAAATCTGCTTTTGAGTGTCCATATAATTGCTATCGCAATAATAAAAAAAAATGTCACAGTTTCGCCCTAAGGGCGAAGCAATGAATGCGATAGCAACACAGCAATGTCATACGAAGTAAGGTGAGCGGCTTTGGTAGCAACAACACGCAGAACTGTTGTCGACGCCATCGGCGTTTTGCCCGCGTTAGCTCAAAATGCGTGCGGCGTTGGTGACTGTTGCTGGAGCCTCTGATATAAATAGGCACTTGGTGCCGCAGCTAAACGTCGCCTCCCTTCCCTCCCCCTCCCCCACGGCCTCTCGCGCGTCCGAAGAAGGCGCGTTTGCTCTACATATATGGTGATTGTAAAGGAGAAAAGAGACGCCTACTTCTGCAGCCCTTAAGCGAGCACGGCGCAGAACGCGCGTTTGTTCTCCGCCGTGCGTTCACTCCCCGTGAAAGACGCGCCCCTCGCGCCCTTTCACTCGCACATACAGCGTTCGGCGCGCGGCGACGATTTCATCTCCAAATGACGTCATACGGAACCTCACGGCGACGGCGACGGCGACGGCGACGCCGACGGCGACGGCGACGCCGATGGCAGAAATCTGCTTTTGAGTGTCCATATAATTGCTATCGCAATAAAAAGCAAATAAAATGTGTTGCCTAGAACCGACCAGTTGGCCCTCGCGCTTCTTTTCACTCGCATTGAGTCGGGTTCTCTTCGCACTACATCGTGCGAAGTAGGAGGCACTCAATAACGCCTTCGACACTTTTTCACCCCGCCACCTTAGCGCTGAGTTATCCATCATGCTGAAATGTACCACTAAGTTCTGATCTGACTCGGAGAAGGAAGCTCAATTGCCTTTTGACTATGCATTTTTGGCTCATCGACGTCAGCAGGTTTCGGTTTTTCGAGAAAATCGGCGCCTTTATATGCATATTTTAACGAGTGAGGAGGTTTTGGTTTGTTGAAGCTTCTCTAACTTAGCACACTGGAATTTTGTTGTCTGCCTTCCCACCGCTCTATCTTATGGCGTCCGGTCATGTCTTGAACGGTCGCATTTTTTCCTGCCGTTTTTTTTTGTTTGTTTGTTTTGTTTTCTTTCTTTTTTTTGTTGCCACACTTCCACTGTAACTGAATGATATGCGTCTTTAGGAAAAAGAAACGGTGAGTTTCTGCTTAAGCTCGCAAGCAGTAACAACAACGTGACATTTCGTGACGTTCATGACATTTTTTATGGCCTGCTAATTCTGTTAGGTTTGATGGTGTGCATAAACTAAGCCAAAATTTACATAGTATGTCTTTGTTTGAACATGTGGTGAAACAACCATGGTAAGCTGACAAGAAAGAAGTTTGTGTTCAGTATAGCGTTAATTTGATTTGTTACTTGAAATCCCCGCAATTGAAGCCGAACACAAGTCTGATCCGGAGATCAAGGACAGTTGTATTGGGATGAATTTCCTTTTGTGTGGGCAACATTTTGGTGGTCGATGAACGTAATTCGCTTTTAAACAACCTTCGTGCTTTGTTATCCCCGAAATTAGCGCATTAAATAATAACAACATTATCGCAGGCCATAAATTTCGCGCTAAGTTTTTTTAAACCTTTTACATATAAAATGTACCCAGTATCCATCATACCCTAATAAGGTAACTAAGAAGATTGGAAACCCGGAATCTCCCGTTATGTTTGGAACTGCCCGATATAGGTGATTTTTCATATAGTATACGTGCCATTTGAACTCTACACAATGTATTATATTCTCATAACTCATCGGTCCATACCGACGGGATATTTTGCTAAAACATAGGTACATATGCCAAGCTCAGATCGGTGACCGCAGTGCGAATAGGAATACAAATGATATGTTAGTACGGTAATGTTATGTTAGTTCAACTAATCGTCGGAGCTACGAAGTGACGAATTGCTACGGCAAGTTAAGGAAACTTGCTTTTACAAGGACGGCTATGGTTGTGTTAGTTTTCAGAACAAATTCGGCAAGCGATGGTGGTGGGTTGGAGAGCATAGAAAATAATTTTAGCTTCTACGTATGTATGTAGTATGTATGTATGTATGTATTATGTATGTATGTATGTATGTATGTATGTATGTATGTATGTATGTATGTATGTATGTATGTATGTATGTATGTATGTATGAATGTATGTATGTATGTATGTATGTATGTATGTATGTACGTACGTATGTATGTATGTATGTATGTATGTAGGTATGTATGTATGTATGTATGTATGTATGTATGTATGTATGTACGTATGTATGTATGTATGCATGCATGTATGCATGTATGCATGTATATGTATGTATGTATATGTATGTATGTATGTGGCTTCCTTATGTATTATCAAAGATAGATTCTATGACGTACAATCCGCAATGCAAATTCTGTCCCCAGAAGGCCACGGTATACCACATGGTCTGGGCGTGCCAACAGAATCCGAAAATATCGGCCAAGCATAATCCGACGATAGTCTAGTGGGAGGCGACCCTGTCCAGCTCGGACCCAGAACAGCAACAAGCCCTGGTCAACCGAGCCCGGATGGCGGCAAAAGCCAACGGCCTTCCGGACTAGGATGTCCGACCACAAAACGGCTATTAATTTTCACTATAAAATGTTTTATTCTCTCTCTCTACCTACTCTTACTGGCTTTGTGTTGCGGCCTATGTTGCTGTCGTATTTTCAGGATACACAATCAATGGTAATATTGAAGCCTAATCTCAGAATCGTGTTTTTAATTTTTTTTAAAGTAATACCCTCCGGGCCATTTTCATTATGGAGGGGAGTGGTTGCATCATTTTAATGCAACATACAATGTTGGATAACTGAAATAATATAAAAAGGGATATATCTATAAGAAGGACAGGTTAGTTGAATTACTTCATTATATAATGTTACCTCGTGCGTAACGAAAGTGCTAATGATCGCTGATGGTGACTGCAGATTCTGGAAGGTGGTTCCAGTCAAGCGATGTTCTTGGAATGAAAGAATGGCTGCATGGTTTGGTTAGACATGCCACAACACCAAATTTATTGGAATGATGAATCCTACCCGATACGTGTTAAAGGGGACTATTAAGCGTGTCACGAAGAGTAGGCATAAGGTAATATATTTTATGGAATAAATACAGGCGGTAAAGCTTCCAACTAGAAGTAAGAGGTGGCAATTCGATTGACTCTTTCATGGACTTATGCTTGCTTCGCGGCTGTATAGTTGTGAAGAATGAAGGACACAGAATTATTAAAACGAAGCTTTATCTGTCTCACTGATTCGTCCATGAGAGCTCAAAACGCACTGCAGGAAAGCCTACTTACACAATGGAACTATCTGAGCATCTGCGCACACAATAGAACAACCTGCGTATCTGCGGACATAATACTAGTGCACTACAGTTTACATGCGCAGTTGCACCGTAAAGAACAATGGCAACTACAGCGCCACGCTACCCAGACGAACTGTATATATCTGCATTGCATTACGCGCTTCATGCAATGCATTCCCGGCTGTCACCATGGGTGCAGCGCACGACAGAAGAAGAGGCTGCCGTACGCGAACGTAAGCGCGAGCGCGATCGTGCCCGAAAGGCCGAAACCGTGTATTGGCAACGGCATGCAGTCCGTGAAAGTGTGAGTGTGTGCGTGTAATCATCGGCTACATGATCTAAAACAAAGGCTATGCAACTTAGCGAAATGGGTCTTCATTCAACTTTAACGTTCAAAAAATACAATCCTGAAAGCGCAATCAAATCACACATGCATCGCATCCGGTCGCTCAGCATTTATTCGGTTCTTCGCATGGTCGTTGGCTATGGACTTTGACTTTGATTCAGTTTGCATGGGCGAAGCTTCGCGTTCAACCACCTTTCTTTAAGAAAGGGGCTTTGATTTTTTGGTATAATTCAAGGGCATGCAGTAGATAAGCGGATTTAGGATCCCATATTGCCATATTGTATTCCATATTGATCCATATCCCATATTGTATTCTATAGCGCAATGAATGAACGTCTTGTACATGAGAAGATGTAGCGAGACAGGTGCGGATGAAAGGTTACGGCGGATGTACCCAAGCATGCGATTGGCATTATCAGTTATGGAAGTGATGTGGAGAGACCAAGTTAGAGAGTTGGTGATATATGTACGCCTAGGCAATGGTCAGAACTTACGGACTTGATGTCGTTCAGTAAGTAAGTAATAGGAGAGGGATGTGCGAAAAACACGTAAAGCTTTACATTTGGTAGCATTTAATTCTATGTACCGAGTTATGCACCAGTTATAGGTTGGGTCGATGTCATTTTGACCCCGGATCCCTTAGAGAACTTCTTCGAAATGCACAAAGAACTGTGAAAATGCACATACAGTTCTAGCAATTATGTGTCACACATGAAAAAAATGAGTCAATAAAAACGTGCCCCCTCGTGTGCAGATATCACTCAAACAATATATGAATATTAAGTGGCAACTTAATTTCTAATGCCTGACAATACATGGCTACTTAATTTCTAAAAGTCACACGATCAACGATCTATTGGATATAGGAAAAGTATTTATTACCAGATTATTTTTACCTTATTACTCAAGTATTTAGGTTTTATGAGTAATGCTAACCAATAGTAGAATTATTTTTAATTATTTAACTATCCATTTAATATTCTAACTTTAAATTGCTTCAGTTATTTCAAATTTGGATAATAAAATAATCCGATAATCAAGTAATTAATTAGACGTATTGAGCTCTTTATATTGCGATGACAACCGCTGTACATGACTTAAATTGGACCACCTCAGTTAAAGCCAAGCCTTTATTTTAAACAATGCGTCGTTTGAACTACATAAACTACACAAAAAAAAAATCACGAACAATACAAACTTCGACGTACGCGCTAGAGGCGTACAACCAGCAAAACTGACAACAGCAGGAATGAGCGACGGGCCGACCATTTTGGCGGCAACGCCGCTGTCGCATGGGATGGCATCCAAGGGTCCGAACTTTCTGCACTTGCCGCATCACGGCAATGCATGGCGCGGCCCGCTCCTGATCACACCATACCCTTCTAGTACACTTTAGTTAGTTTCAGCGGCTCTTTTATCAACGCCATCTGTGAAACTGTCAAAAAACAGGTCAGCTCAATGCTAATTTTGTCAAAATCAGCTCTGTTACAATTCTTATCACGCTTGGGCAGTTTCATTGTCTTTCTGATGGGAATTCGAAAATCAAATGAAAGACCCAAATGGTGATTTAACCCAGTTAAGTAAGATAAGCCGGTATTGCTATGTCACCAGATATTTCGCCTTACGCGACAAAGTTTTTAGTAGGCGGCGTCCGACACGCGTACAATCTGCGTGAGCAGGTAACTATTTGTTGCTGCCCAGTGTCAAAAGGGATATGCCACTAACAATCACCATCATGTGTCCTAACCTAATGCTTGATTAGGTCGGTCTTTGAGAAGTCCCTGAAATATTGCCTGCGTTACTTACTTATAGAGGTAGTCTCAGCTATCGTTAGCCAGGCTGTTAAAAAAAATTAAAAAGAAAACTGGTACAGTGGACATTCATGAGACCAATGGTGTTCGACCATGGCCCCATTTTGGCCATGAAAATAATTTGTCGGTTTTAATTATCGAAGTAATGCAATAAAAATAATAAAACAAGTCTACCATTTTGAAATTCACGGCATGCATGGCTTTTGATGGGAGAACTAATATTGCGTCCTAAAACAACACATGCGGTCGTTATTTTGATGATATTGTTATGAGCCAGTTGTCCGGCAGACAAAGAAGATGCTGAAGCATAGAGCCGAAGAGACGAGGAAGACGTGAAACTGTGGTTCGCCATCTTTGTTGTTGTTCCCCAACATTTAGTCTTATTGTACATAGTGTGAATAAACCCCCTTTTCTGTAAATCTCCCCGTAACATCTTGGTGGAAGTGCGGGGTACATCACCAGCACATCACGGAACTTCGAAGCGGAAATCTCGTGGGCCCTTCGACCATGTCGACTGAGAGGCCCGCTGCTTCAGCTTCGGCTACCACTGCACCGATTGTCTTCACTCAACTCCGGGACCCTGGCGCCTTCTCGGGCACTGACAACAAGGACGTTGAAGACTGGCTAATCGAATACGAATGCGCCAGCAAGAGCAACCGTTGGGACCCGACTCTAATGCTGGCGAACATCATTTATTATCTCGAGGGAACGGCCCGTGTTTGGTTCCGAACACACGAGGAGGAATTGACCAGTTGGGACACTTGGAAGCAAAAACTGCAGGAACTCTTTGGGAAGCCGCTTGGCCGCCAGCGAGCCGCCAAAAAGGAACTTTCGTGCCGGGCCCAAACATCGACTGAACCGTACGTTGTGTACATTCAAGATGTATTAGCACTCTGTCGGCGGGTCGATGACAAGATGCTCGAAGCTGACAAGGTCAGCCACATTCTTAAAGGCATCGCAGACGACGCCTTTAATTTACTCGTGTACAAGGACTGCTCGACGGTCGACGACATTATAAGAGAGTGCCGACGCTTTGAAGAAGCAAAGAGCCGTCGTGTCTCACAACAATTCGTTCGGCTCCCTAATACCGCCGCTAGCTCATCGTGTGAAGACGTACAGCCGCCTGGTACCGAAAACTTGCTGCGTCTTGTCCGGCGTGAGATTGAGGCTGCGTCTCCGTCGGTTCCCCCGATACGTTCTTACGACGAGTCCCGCCCGGCAGTATCTCTGATTCAAGCTGTCGTACGCGAAGAGCTGGCGAACGCAGGCATCCGTCCGATCTGTTCTGTAAGTAGCCCTACGGTCGGCAATTTCTTTCGACCTCCCCGCCCACAATCGACCTACCTCCGATACCGCGACCCAAACCAGTGGCGCACACATGACGACAAGCCCATATGCTTTAATTGCAATGGAGTTGGTCATATTTCCCGCCATTGTCGCTATCGTCAGATTTCGTCTCCTCGTCCCGCGTACGCTTACCGCCCAGAAGACAGCCGGTTCTCGCCTTTTCATGCCCGCAATGACCTGCCGCACTGTGATGTTGCTGCTCCGACTCCACACTACGATCGCCGCTCGCCGTCCCCACAGAACCGGCGTTCTCGCTCACCGATTGCCCGTCGCTCACCGTCGCCATACCCCCGCCGTCCCTCTTCGGAAAACTGACCGGTGCAGCTCCCGGAGGTGATGCTGCATTGACCAACCGACCCGGAAATCCTCTGTTGACCCTGACCACCCGACAAAACCTTTTGGACATAGAAGTGGACGGCGTGCCTGTTTCGGCGCTCATAGACACGGGGGCGCAATTATCGGTTATGAGCGCTCGCCTTTCTCGTCGTCTCCGCAAGGTTCTGACGCCCGCGGCGTCGCCTGTCGTTCGTGTAGCCGACGGCGGCACATCTTGCGTCGTTGGGATGTGCACTGCGCGTGTGAGCTTCGCCAGTCACCAGACCTCAGTACTATTCGCCGTTCTGCAGCAGTGTCCACATGAAGTCATCCTCGGCCACGACTTCCTGAGTACCCATTCTGCCCTCATCGACTGCTCTTCTGGCCTTCTCCAGTTGGAACTTCCTTTTGTACCCGATCTCCCCACCGAGTCACAGCCGCGTTTATGTGTCGCCGAGTTTGTTCGCATTCGACCAGCCGCCGCGACGTATGTCACACTGACCTCTGATTCCGCCATTTGTGACGGCGACTACGTCATCTCTCCTTCCCTAGACGCTCTTTTATCAAGGCAGGTAGCCCTCCCTCACTCTGTTGTGACTGTTTCTGCGAACCGGGCATGTATCCCTATTCTGAACTTTGGACGGACTCCACAGTTTCTTCCCGAAGGTATCACGCTGGGACATATAGCACCTTTAGACGCACACGACCCTGCGGCCCTTACTGTGGATGCGCCCCTGTCTTCTGGAAGCCCTGACACTGGTACTTCATTTGATGCACATTTTGACGCCATGATCGCCCCCGACCTTTCGGCTGCTCAGTCTGACGACCTTCGTCATTTGCTAGCCGCTTACAGCGACGTTTTCGATTTTGCTTCGCCCCATCTCAACCAGACAAAAGTTGTGACTCATCGCATTGACACCGGCAACGCCAGTCCCATCCATAGACGTCCTTACAGAGTGTCTGCGACTGAACGGCGCGTAATTCAATCCGAAGTCGAGAACATGCTTACAAAGGACATCATCGAACCATCTACGAGTCCTTGGGCGTCCCCTGTGGTGCTTGTCAGGAAAAAAGACAACACCTGGCGGTTCTGCGTCGACTATCGCCACCTAAACAAGATTACTAAAAAGGACGTGTACCCTCTGCCGCGAATTGACGACGCCCTCGACTCTTTGCATGGCGCACAGTACTTTTCTTCTATAGACCTTCGGTCCGGCTATTGGCAAATCGCCGTTGACGAAAAAGACAGGGAGAAGACCGCCTTTATAACACCCGATGGGCTCTACCAGTTCAAAGTTATGCCATTTGGCTTGTGCAATGCCCCCGCAACATTCGAAAGAATGATGGACTCCCTTCTTCGTGGTTTCAAGTGGTCTACTTGCCTGTGCTATCTCGATGACGTAGTTATTTTCTCGCCTACGTTCTCCAGTCATCTAAGTAGACTCTCGGCTATTCTGCGCATCCTTCGCAATGCAGGCCTTCAACTTAACTCTGCCAAATGCCGCTTCGGTCGCCGCGAGATCACAGTACTTGGCCATCTTGTCGATGCTACAGGTATACGGCCTGACCCTGCCAAAGTTAGCGCCGTTGCCAACTTTCCGACACCTCGCTCTACTCAGGACGTCCGTTCCTTTTTCGGCCTGTGTTCTTATTTTCGGCGGTTTGTGAAAGATTTTGCAGCACTAGCACGGCCCCTCACCTGCCTGCTTAAGAAAGACGCGACCTTTTCTTGGGGTCCTGCACAAGCGTCCGCCTTCTCACAGCTGATAGGAATACTGACATCACCACCAGTGTTGGCTCACTTCGACGAATCTGCGCCCACAGAGGTCCGTACCGACGCCAGTGGCCATGGAATCGGCGCAGTTCTAGCCCAACGTCAGCATGGTCAGGACTGCGTTATTGCTTATGCCAGTCGCCTTCTTTCCTCGGCTGAGCAAAACTATTCTATCACAGAGCGAGAGTGTCTCGCTCTAGTTTGGGCCATCGCCAAGTTTCGCCCTTACCTCTACGGCCGACCCTTCACCGTTATTACTGGCCACCATGCTCTATGCTGGCTGTCCTCTCTCAAAGATCCCACTGGTCGCCTTGGTCGATGGGCACTGCGACTTCAAGAATACTCGTATACCGTCGTTTACAAGTCTGGCCGCCTGCACCAGGATGCCGACTTCCTCTCCAGATACCCAGTAGATCCACCAGACGCTGCCCTGAGCGACTCCAGCCCGTGTGTTCTTTCCATCTCTCAACTCTTCAACATTGCTGCCGAACAACGCCTTGACGAGTCTCTACGCAAGATCATCGACAAATTGCACTCCCACGCTCCTGATCCTTCCCTCCGCCTCTTTGTACTCCAAAACGACACGTTATATCGTCGCAGTTTACTCCATGACGGTCCTGACCTGTTGTTAGTCATCCCGGCTCACCTCCGTTCCACTGTCCTGGAGCAGCTCCACGACGCACCAACGGCGGGACATCTTGGCGTGTCACGCACATACGACCGCGCGCGCCGCCGTTTCTATTGGCCTGGGATGTCCCGCTCAGTGCGCCGTTACGTGGGCTCATGCGACCTTTGTCAGCGCCGAAAAAAGTTGACTCTGCCGCCTGCAGGACATCTTCAGCCTCTGGACATTCCTTACGAGCCTTTTCACCGCGTCGGTCTCGATTTACTTGGTCCGTTTCCCCTATCCACCTCTGGGAACAAGTGGATCGCCGTTGCCACAGATTATGCGACGCGGTTTGCCATTACGCGTGCACTTCCCACTACCTGTGCCACCGACGTTGCAGACTTCTTGCTGCATAACGTCATACTCCAGCACGGAGCTCCTCGGCAACTGCTTACTGACCGTGGGAGACAGTTCCTGTCCAGGGTGATCGATGACATTCTAAGATCCTGCGCGACGCAACATAAACTGACTACAGCCTACCATCCACAGACGAATGGCTTGACAGAACGCCTGAACCGCACCCTTACTGACATGTTGGCCATGTATGTGTCTGCAGACCACCACGACTGGGACGTTGCACTACCGTTTGTGACATTCGCGTACAACACTTCCAGGCATGAGACCGCTGGCTTTTCGCCGTTCTTCCTCTTATACGGTCGCAACCCTACATTGCCTATGGACACCCTGGTGCCTTCTTCTGGGTGCCCTCCCACTGAATATGCTCAAGAGACCATTGCACGTGCCGACCATGCACGTCAAGTTGCTCGCACTCGATTTTCTGAGTCCCAACTCCTCCAGCAGTCTCGCTACAACAGCCACCGCAGGACCACCCACTTTTTTTGATATTGGCTTTATTTCACCATTTTTTGGCACACCAATACAGAAAAAAATGTACATAAATGGTGAGGATAGCGGGAAAAAAGCTGCTCTTTAGCAGCTTGACTAGCCCCGCCACCCCCTGTTTACAACGACAGCAACGGAAACAAGCACCCGGAGAACAATTTCAAAGCAATTTTTTTTTTTTTGTCCCTGGATCGCTCGTTCTCCTGTGGTCCCCAGCACGACGCGTTGGCTTATCCGAAAAACTGCTCTTCCAGTACACCGGTCCATATCGCGTGTGCCGCCAAGTGACTGATGTCACTTATGAAATCGCTCCATTGCTGCCTTCGTCATCCTCTGCTCCTCTCCGCAAGGACATTGTACACGTTGTCCGTCTCAAGCCCTATCGTGCCCCGGACACCCCTTAATACTTTGTGTGCTAGTTTTTTTTTGTTTTTTGTTTTTTTCATGTATCCTTCGTTCACCTGCACCGAGTCGGTGCTTTCGCCGCCGGAGGGTAGTGTTATGAGCCAGTTGTCCGGCAGACAAAGAAGATGCTGAAGCATAGAGCCGAAGAGACGAGGAAGACGTGAAACTGTGGTTCGCCATCTTTGTTGTTGTTCCCCAACATTTAGTCTTATTGTACATAGTGTGAATAAACCCCCTTTTCTGTAAATCTCCCCGTAACAATATGTCCTGCGTAAATTATTTTGCCACTCTGTGCTCTTAGCGCGCGAAGAACGAAAAGTTACGCGTTATTGCGCGCCCAAGCGCCACAAAGACATTTGAAGGAACTAACTGCGCTCATTTCCCGACTCCGCAACCACCGGTAATTGCAAGCTGGCGGTGTTGCTTCGCGCTTATCGCAGGCTGCGTGCTCCACGTGACAATCTTAACCTATCGCAGTGGTGAATGATCATGGCTTACATCTTACTTTCTGTGTAATCAATTTTCGTTACGGTATGTTGCAACCTTTTAGGAAACCTTTTGGATTATGTTCTTAAACTAAATCTTTCATTTCTGTCTTCTAAAGTGGGGTTTGGAGTGTTGAAATAGACAGAAAGGTTGCCTTTTATAATGACCTAGAGAACATTATTGAAATATGCCCCATACCAACATTATTAATTAGCAATCGCATCTCTGGTGTGATATGCGATCTTTCTAGTCAAATAAGGAAGGTGAGCAATAAAGTACGATATCGACACTATTAATAGTGTGAAGTGGAGAGAAACAATTATAAGGCAACTATGGCATTTTAGACAACATCATATTAAATTAGGCATCATAACTTCTAAATGTAACAATTCTAGGCTATATTATAAAATTATAGCCAAATTAAATTTAAGCTCATTACTTTAAGTCATTACTGTCCCATATCTAAGGAAGGAGCACACAATGTTTATAGCAGAATGTGTTGTTTTTCTTTATGAAGTTGTGAATGTTTGCGCAACGAGAAACACGAGACTATTAAATTTTAAGAAAATTAAATAAACTTTTTTTTTCATATGCGTACAAACACATTCGCCGGCAGAGGGAAAATAGCGGACAACTTTTTGATAGAAACAGGTGACAAACACAGTTCTTTCTGGAGCGTATTTTTGAATGTCCAAGTGTGGTTAATACCACGAAACTAGAAAACTGTTTTTTTTTTTTGGCATATTAGGAACATTTTAAATGAGCAGTCAGCTGAGTTGTAGGCGCACAGGGATCCAACCCTGGAGGTCGATAAAGATACATTTCCTACTTCAAGTATGTGCACGTCAAGTTGAAAGAAAACAGTCAGAGAAGAAACTGGCAAACATGTGAAAACTAACACTCTGTTTGTACACAACTATGATTCTACAATGATTGTACGTTTGTAACCAACTACTATTAGTTGGTAGGTAAAACAGGTAGGTAAGACAGGGGTAATTGGAGATCGCAGAAAGAGGCCTTCGTCCTGCAGTGGACATAAAATATAGGCTGATGATGATGATGACTATTAGTTGGGGCACACACTCCGGTTTGTGCCCCAACTAATCATATACTTAAGTGAGAAGCTCCGTCATATCCAAATTCAACTTGAGTTATTTACGGAGGGCCGAGCGTCCTCGAACCTATCAATTTTTCTAGAACTTCGAAAAACACAATTTTTCACATTGGTGGTGCGGTTAATTGAGGTGATGATGAAGATAAGGACGACAATAATGATGGCATTGGGGCTTGTCAATATCGCCGGATTCTTTATAAAAGCATGTTCCTAGAGATAAGAATGTTTTCTTGGGTCTCTGCCCTGGCGGGGAAGGCTAAGTGTAAAACAAGTAAGTCAGTGTTCCAAGTGAGTGTAAACAAGTGAGATCAGGTGCTACAACGTGCCGCATAACGTGTAAGCACGCGTGCTAAGTGCGGCTGCACGCTTTTTGTCACGTCTCTTACCTCAGTTTCAAATGTCTGCTTCAGTTTCAACTGTCGTAATCTCATTGAACATGCTCCTAAGATTTACGTGCTACATTATGACTGAAATGACAGCGCAAGCGAATCGAGAAACAGGCGGTCGGGTCGAAAACCGAAACACTGGATCAACAATAACTCAGAAATACTGTGTCCTTTGAGACTATACCATGAGGATGCGTGCTTGTGGGGCCTGTGGACACATTCATTCGCCTACTCTACATTGCTACACGTAGTCTCCGGTTGACACTGCGTACCCGAGCAGCGCCTTCTTTTTTTACAGCGAAGCTGTTTATGCGGACCCTGTGCCGTCATTGTCGGACTTCGCTAAAAAGAGGCCACGTGACGTAGCGGGAGAGGAGAGGAAAATAAGAGCCCAACAGGGGGAAAGGGGCTGAAGTGACCCCGTTCTCCCTGTGAGATTGCTGTGAGACGGTGCAGATGAAAAGGCAGGGTGGTTGATGTAAGTCGCGAAGTCCAATACTCGCTTTAGAGGGGGAGAGCGTGAGGTGAGCCAACCAATTGAGGTGTAGGGAAAAAGTAGGTCAAGGGAGGAGTGGGGAGTGAGAGGAGTTCGCGTTAGCGTTGGTTGTATATAAGGAGCATAGGTCAAGAACTCTTGTCTGGGAACGTCGTAGAAAAAAAACAAAAAAAAAAACATGAGGAACGCGCTAGGAACGCTGTCGCCCGTGGACTGCCGCCGGCCTGACGAGGCAGGCCGGCTAACACAGCTTCGCTGTTCGACCATCTTCACGGAGGGGAAGGGGCGGTAATTTTTCTTTTCATTTATTGCTACTAACCGGGGGCCTGATATCACGTTAGCTGCGTTTCCTACTATTTGGACTTCAGACCAAAACTGCGACTTCTTGCTTTCCTCTCTTCGCAGTGTTATCTTCGTTGTCGTCCAATATTATCAGATACTACGTGTTTCACTCGTTGATAGAAGTGCTGGCGGGCTAATAAAGCAGAGTCGTAAAGGTGTCGGGGGCTCTTGACGTGTCTCATCAGGGCTCCGGGACACTGAAAAGGGCTGTGTCTGCGAGTACCAAGAAAGCGGGTGAAGAAAACTCCCGCCTTTCCAAGCTATTACTCGACGGCCACGCTCGAGGAACGCGTCCTTCAATTAAACAAAAAGCTCCTACATGCCCCATAAAAGAGAACGGAACTGGTAAGGAGCGTAGGAGCACGAGTAATACACACCCCAGAAAACAAAAAAGAAAAGGCCAGAGCCACCTCTCCGCCCTCCCTCTTCTCTCTCCCTCTACCGCAGCCTGTGTTTTTTTCCTCCGGTGCCCGCAAAAACCTGCGGCTCACTTTTACGCGGCAACGCGCACGACGCTCACTTACGACTCTGTGTCGCGGTCGCCGTAGGCTCGGACAACGAGTACGCTACCGGCCTTCACCGACGTGTCCTGCCACTCCAGCGGAGTTAACGCCGGCGCAACTGTTTTATGTTTCCTCTCTGACGAAACCAGAGTTAGTGCTGGTGACGTAAACGCCTGGGACACGGACGGACCGCTCCTTCACGGCCTCAAGTGTGAGAATGGCCTCGAGGATGTCCCTTCTCACTTCAGGGGCACTTTTTTTTACTGGTATATTTTACTTTGCTTGCTTCCTTATCTCCTTTCGTTCCTGTTATGACATGCTGGCGGATGCTGGATTTTGTGTCGTGGTCGTGTGCTTAAAGGAGGATTGACATGATATTTATGATTTAATTTCTTTTTGCATTGCAGGCCCTCAAAACTGATATCCTAAAAAATTCCAGCAGGCACTAGAGCACCCTAAATATTTTACTATATCGCTTCTCTACGAGCCAGTTTAGGTATTGTTTCCCAGAGGGTGTATGCTTCCTGACATCATGACGCATGAGGTGGTCACGTGGGCGCAGAACATCGAGGCGTTTTGGCGCTCGTTCCGGATCGGTCGGTCGTCTGTTATGCTGCTACGTCGGATAAGCTGTAGTGAGTGCCGAGACATTAAGATGTACTGCTCATACGTTGCCACCTTATTCGCCATGACTACGGAGTATAAGATTAAATGGAGCGCCGACATTTGTATCTTGCAATGAATTTGGCTCAGCGAACTAACGTCCCAGCGATAAAAGGTGCCAAGTAATCTCCTGCGCTCTCTGGCTCCACTCACCTCCTTGCTTCTTCGTGCTTGCCAAGATGCTACGTCTTTCTTTCCCTTCCTAAATGATGATGATTATTATCATTATTTATTGGCATCCCTGCTGAAACGAAGCGGTGACAAATAGTCACCCTGCCTGCTTTAGTTGATCAGGTATGCCATGTATGATTTTCATTCTAGCATTTTTGTAAGCATCTCCCTAATCTTTTTTCTCTTCCTCTGAACAGCTCTATCAACCTTGTACCACTACCTATGTCTGTAACGGATCCGGTCGTACCAATCTCTTCCTTGCAATTTTTTCACTAAAACTCTAAACGTCTCTTTCTTATCTTGACTGCAGACCGGTTGATGCTTCCGTAAACTTTAAATCAAACCGCATCTGGAAGGTGTACGTTACCTACGGCTCTCCCTAGATGAATATCTTCGCATTCCATTAGGATGCACTGCGTGGTCGTCATACTTTTACTACAGCGTACCCCTGACATTGTTGCGGATATTTGCTCCAGTATGTTCTTGTCCTTAGGCAACCAGCTTGAGCCTCAATTAGAAAGGCACTGCCCTTTGTGTTATTGTACAGATTTTCCTTTCTAATTTCTTTCTATTCTTGTTAATCTCCATCGCCCTTCTTGTTTCCGTTCTTTGATTCCAATCCACTGCTTCTGTTTCTCTCATTTTTATGACTCCTGGTTGTTCATTTATACTTCCAATTATCCTGTACTTGGTTGTCAACTTTATTGACCGCTGCCTCTATTCTGTGTCCACGCTTTTCAAGTTATCTGTGCCCTTTGGTCACCCATTTATAGTTATTCATGTTCCTGAGTCTTCAAAAGTAATTTTGCTTTGCGCTTGTCTGACTTCAAATGAGTCTCAACCGATGTCACCTTGCACTGCTTCATTTGGGGTTTCACCCTGGGCATCCAAACCAAACCGGCATACCGATCATTCGTTAACGTCCATCCTCAACAAGATATGTGATTTTAAGCACAGAATGGAATTTGCGAACGTTAGCGCTGTAACCATTACTTCTTTATAGAATCCACGCACCTCATATTTGCTCTGGCCCCAAAGTGCGCTATGTTTCATTATTGCTGCATTACGTTCCCCCTTCTTTTCATATCTTGGTTGGTGCTTGAGTTATTCTTTCCTTCTTGATGTATACACCGAGCTATTTATGTTGTTTGACTATGGCTATGGCTTGCTGTTGAATTGATGCCACGTCATTAAATAGGTGTCCCTATTCATCTGTGTAAAATTTAAGAGGAATGTTTAACTCGGCGGCTTCTTTCTAAATACAAGGGAAATGAGAAAACGCTTTCCTCGGCAACCACTGGAATATATTTGATGATGTTTGTTCCATTTGAAAGAAAATCTTTAAATCTAGTGACTGTTGGCAGCGAATTTTCGATTTAGGCCGTCAATGTTTTACTGAAAATTCTTGAAAATTGCGAATTTTCAGAAAGCAAAAGTATCGAGATGACAACTCTGCAACTCAGCAATAAAAATGATATCAGAGTTCTGTAAATTTCCTCTGCTAGTACATCTAAAGCGGACTGAATCGCTGTACTTACTATACATGGCTCTCACATAGACCACTAATCTGTGAGTAGAGCATTTGCTAAGCTCGTGTAAGCAACGTAACACATTAACGTAAAATATAAATGAGAAATGAGAAAGAAATTTAGAAAAGAATAAAATTTGGTTGGAGTGCATACGGCAGGCATTGCCAAATCCTGACTAGGAGCTTACCACTGTCGTCGAAAAGAAAAGTGTACAATCATTGCATTCTACCGGTGCTAACATATGGGGCAGAAACTTTGAGGTTAACAAAGAAGCTCGAGAACAAGCTAAGGAACGCACAAAGAGCGATGGAACGAGAAATCTTAGGAGTAACGATAAGAGACAGGAAGAGAGCGGTGTGGAACAGAGAACAAACGGGGGTACACGATATTCTAGTTGACATTAAGCGGAAGAAATGGAGCTGCGCAGGCCATGTAATGCGTAGGATGGATAACCGGTGGACCATTAGGGTTACAGAATGGATACCAAGAGAAGGGAAACGCAGTCGAGGACGCCAGAAAGTCAGGTGGGATGATGAAGTTAGGAAATTTGCAGGCGCAAGTTGGAATACGCTAGCGCAAGACAGGAGTAATTGGAGATCGCAGGGAGAGGCCTTCGTCCTGCAGCGGACATAAATATAGGCTGATGATGATGATGATGATGATAATGATGATGATGATGATGACGATGATAAATTAGCATAAAACATTTCTTAGCTTTCGATGCTCTAACGGATCCACTTTACAGAACTGCGATATCAGCTCACGGTGCAGAGCTACGATTTTGTATACTTCGTGATTCTATGTTTCTCAGACTTACCAGTTTCTGAAATTCTGAAATTCTGCTTTCAACAGTCAACAGAATTTCACTTTGTCTCTCAAATTCAACAAATTTCTTTAAACTCGGCCTTGTGGTTATTGCAGGAAAGCGTTTTTGCGTTTTGCATGTAGTTAATTAGGCGGCATTGGAGTTGGGCCCAAGCTAAAGCTTCCTCATCAGGCCTCCATTTCCCGCTGCATGGCCGCACATATTCGCAATTCTCGTTTAATCTCTTGCATTATCCGCTATTATCACTGTGTAGTCTGCATGCATCAGACCTTCTGTTGCACCCTTTGCCCATTACGAATTTGGGATAAATCAAAACCTATCACTCTTAGTGCGCGCACATACATGGTGTCAAGCGGGCAAGAGCTTACACGTGCGTGAAATTCAACAGCAAAACAAGAAAAAAACCTACTTTCTCTCGCTATTCACCATGCCACACATGAGCCGCTGCAGGCGACGCAGCTCTGAGTGGCATATTAAGTTTCCGCACCATCTGTGATTTCAGCTTTTAGACAGCTGGCTCACAGGCACACTAGTTGGAACGTCTAATCAAATGAGTTTTTCCTGTAATTTCTACGCCGTGGTGATGACACATAGACATCATGGAAAATCAAACTAATGCTAGCTCTAGAATAGCTGTCAATAAATTATATATACCAATATCAGGCTTGAGAGTAATTTTCTTGGCTTGTGTTGTCGAGGACCCTTACTTATCACAAGAAATTAAAGTCGAAAATGCCATGTCAGTACTCGGGTAAATCCGATTCATTTATAGTAGTCCTATTAATTTCTGCACCTACATGCAAAAAGAGGTTACTGCTAGACGATACAAAAGGCGAGTATGCGTTTCATCGGTTTCGGCACTTTCGCATATATACCAGCATGCTCAAGGCGTTTCGACCCGAAGATCTGTAAGGATAACTAGTGCAAGGAAAGCTAGAATAAAAACATGCTTCCCTTTTTTTAATTTTATCTGCTAATCTCGCGGGTTCTGCCATAGCTATCAGCCTACAAACACGCCATACCTCATGCCATGGACAGGCACTCTAATAAATTGTTTTCCTTTGAGAGATTGAAGCACAAAGTACCTCGGCTACAGACCTACTCTACGTTGTAGAGCAATAGCTAAAGAGGTAATGAAATATTTATTCGAAAGAAGTGATAATAAAGGTCATCATCTCGAAAGTGCATCGAGTACTGGTGATTTTTTATTTTGGTTATAAAAAGAACGAGTCTATCATTGTTTGCGCACTGCAATAGCTCGAAAAATTAAGGAAGGGTGAAAAAAGGCCTGCAGTTCACGTTTGCAACGTAGCCTCTCTTGTAGACCTCTGTTATTTTAACGGTATGTTATTTAAACATTGATAAATGATATTGTAATTGATGGGATGTGTTTACTTACAAGATTATAGAGGGTTAGCGTAGCGCAAGGGACAGGATGGTCATCTAAGGACAACAGGGAGCGGCCAGCTCATAGCGTGCTTCTGTACTTTCTCTTCGTTCGGCTCCGCCACCGAAAGTGACACATTCTCCGTGGGCAGACAAAGCTCTCTAAGCCATTTACATAGCCCGATGGTGATGTTTCTGTCGGGTGACACGCACGTCTTTCGTTTTACGTGACGGTCCTGTATGCGAGGTATGCGATGGCATAAGTCACGTCACTCAAGTGTGTCGGTATGACGTACGGGCCGGTGTACTTTCTGAGAGAAATTTCACGTGCAGGCCTTTTTTTTTTCGTATCCGTGTCCAAAGGCAAAGTCACCAGGAGTCCACAGCCAACGGGTGCCCAGTGCATGCTTCAAATGCACACAAGCGCATCCCGGCCTTGCGTTCGGCTGCTTCGGGATGACACGCTATGGAAAGGGACCTTCCCTAAATTCCCCTCAGAATGCTCGTGAGCACGTAAAAAATTATGGCCACCTTCACACCAGTGGTGCGAAGACTGGGCAAACAGCGAATCTGGCGACCCCACCAAGCTTTATCTCGGTTCAGCCAAGTTTTTGCGAGGTTATGCTTCGAGACTCAGCCGCGTTTTGCGCAAGATCCCCCCGGAATCATCGACAGCCCAAGGAGCAACGAAGACTCGGTCATTAAAGCATCTAGACGCTTCTGGACGCTCCAACGCTTTTGCTCGGTTTAGCGGGCTCGTAACTCCGGATGATCTGCGAATCGCCGGCGCGATACTCGGGATCGGACCGAAGTCGTCTCACTCGCTCCCGAGTAGCGGCGCGGCGGCTGTCGCGCCGCGATTCCTCTTCTTCGGGATTGATGCTCTTCTTCAGCCGTCCCATCTTCGCGGCGATGTGCTCGGCGCGGAGACGGCGGCGCTTTTGTGTCGCCACGGAGGTGACGCGGAGCTACGTCACGGCTTAGCTCCGCCTTTGCGCAGCCACGGCAACCACTCCGCACGGTGCGGTGACGTCATGGCTCGGCAAAGCTAAGGCGAAGCAATGCGGCGCATACGATGACGTCACGGCTCACGCAGCTGTGGTGAGGCTCAGCGCGGTTTTTCTGAGTTATAGTTAATTCATTGCGTTTCGGCTTTTTACTCGGCCCCCTGCTTCACGATTCTCTTGAGCTGTCATTCCCGGGAGTATGTTCAATGAAACAACGACAGTTGAAACTGAAGCAGACATTTGAAACTTAGGTAGGAAACGTGACACAAAACGTGCATCAGCATTTAGTACGTGTATTTGCACATTATGCGGCACGTTGGAGCAGTTCCTTGGTGGCTTACTCTTTTTACACTCAGCCTACCCGGAGCAAAAGTGCTACAATTCGTTACCAGGAAATTCTTACACATCATTCAAATAACTCTCTGAGGAGATTCTACGTAAATTCTACGGAGATTCTACGTACGGCCTTCCAAACATCTCGCAGGGAGAACATGATCCAGCCTTCGCGGTTTTGCGGGGAGCCTTCCTCAAAAGGGTTTCGCGATACAGCGTCCGCCCCCTGGTTTTGTGCTCCTTCATGGAGTCGGATGTCGTAAGTGTAATCTTGCAGCAGAACGACCCACCGTGCAAACTTGTGGTTGAGGTATTGTTTAGCAAACATCCATGCAATAGCGGAGTTATCCTGTTACAACGGTGTATTGTCGGCCAAACAAGTAGTGACGAAACTTCTTATTAAACTCCAAACAACGGCCAGGCACTCCAGTTCGTTCGAGTGGTAACGGCGCTCAGCGTCCGAGAGATTGCGGCTGGCGTAGGCAATGGCGTGCTCACGTCCGTCAGGGTTGATGAGAACTGCCCCAACACCAACCTGACTTTCATCAGTGCGCACTTCTGTCTTCAAATCTTCATCGAAGGGGCACAGAAAAAGACTATGTCTCAGCTGGTGTTTTAGGGTCCGGAAGGCGGCGTCCTGTGAAGGTCCCCATTGAAATTGACCACCTTTCTTAAGCAGGTCCGTGAGTAGAGCAGCAGGGCCGAACCTGCGCAAATATGACGCACTTCCGAGGAATACCAGCAGTTGTTTAATACAGGTACGCACTACGTAGTTTGTTACGGCTGCAATTCTTTCAGGAAGGGGCTGGCTGCCGTCCTGAGATATGGTGTAACCGAGGTACGATATAGCAGTCAATCTAAACTGGCACTTTTCGCGGGTCAGTCAGAAACCAGCGTCGGATAACTTCTCGACTACTGTGTCGAGGTTTCGTAGATGTTCTTCTTCTGTTGCACCGATAACCAGGAAGTCGTCGAGGCACACAACGCAAAGGCGATCTTTCAGTGGACCCTGTACTGTGTTCATGGCACGCTGGAACGTACTTGGACCTGTTAGTAGCCCTAAGGGCATTCAGTTGAACTCGTATAAGACAGAAGATGTTCGAAAGGACGTCTTGTACGTATCCTCCTCAGCTACGTTGATTTGCCAATACCCCGCTTTTAGGTGTAAAGAAAAAATCTTGAATTTCTCTAAGTTCTTTTGTCCTTCGCGTCTGGTTTTGAGTGGGTCAATCATTCCTCTCAGGATGTTCCACGTTTTTGCTGTCCCTAGGGTTCCATTTAGTGATCCGCAGAAGCGTTCCCAGTTGGCTGTTGCAAGTTGGTTAGCGTATTCCTCGGCCTGCTGTGTTATTTCTTTGATTTTCATTTTGAGCTTCCTGTTGCGTTTCTGTCGCTTCCATCTTTTCGTCAGGCTTCTTCTTGCATCCCACAGGTGCAGTAGGTGAGGGTCCACTTCAGGTGTAGAACAACTCCTTCAGGCCGTCCATAACAAATGCTTCGGTGACAATGCCCCGATACCCCCCTACCAAGCGGACTACAGCGGACACCCGCACCCAGGAATGGATGAACTCTTCACGGAAGCAGAAGTTAGAGCAGCAATCGCCAGTGCAAAACGGAACACAGCGGCAGGGGCGGATCAAATATCAAACGCCATGATTAGAAATATGAATGATGAAGCCATAATAGCCCTCACGAACTTCATAAATGACCATTGGGTCAAAGGAACGATACCACAGCAATGGAAACACGCTGTGATAATCATGATCCCAAAACCAGGGAAGAAATTGAATTTGGAAAACCTTAGGCCCATCTCTCTTACATCATGTCTAGGAAAACTGTTCGAGAGATTAGTAAACACTCGACTCCAACGTCATCTTGAAGAAACCAACTTAATGCCTGACACCATGTTTGGTTTCAGGTCACATCTTTCAACACAGGACATTCTCCTGCTTTTAAAAGAGGAAGTGTTAACCAACGTCCCCAAGGCAGGAGAAAACATTGTCATGGCTGTCGACATAAGAGGGGCCTTTGACAACGTAAGTCACAAAGGCATACTCGATGGACTAGCAGAAACCAACTGCGGTCAAAGAACGTACCAGTACATCCGAAGCTTCCTCAACCAGAGAACAGCAGTCATCAAAGTAGGGGATGATGAATCCAAAGTCATCCATCCTCCTAACAAAGGAACGCCACAGGGTGCAGTAATCTCGCCTACACTCTTCAACATAGCCATGATTGGACTAGCCAAACAACTCCAAAAAATTCCCGACATCCGTCATTCCTTATACGCGGATGATATAACACTATGGATAACCAAGGGCAGCTTGGGAGAAAAGGAGGAGAAGCTCCAACGGGCAGCCAATATCATAGAAAAATATATCAAACAAAGAGGACTCCAGTGCTCAACGGAGAAATCAGAACTAATTCGCCTCACAAAAAACAAAAAACAAAGAACTGACCCGAGTCTCAAACTCGAGATCAGGCTGGAAGGGAAAATTATTCCGGAGAGGTCAATAGTTAGAGTGTTGGGGATGTGGCTACAATCGAATGACAGATGTCTCCACACTTTAAACAAAATCAGAAAAACGACGCAGCAGATTAACCGGATGATATCCCGTGTGGCTAATAATCGGACAGGGATGGGGGAACAAGACACCCTCAGACTGGTGAAAAGCCTGGTCATTAGTAGACTAATATACTCCCTGCCTTACCATGACATGAATAGAGAGGAAAAAGAAAAGGCTGACCAAATAATAAGGATGGCATATAAGACAGCCCTGCGGCTGCCACGCAACACTTCAAATGAGAAGCTTCTAGCCCTCGGCCTCCACAATACATTTGATGAGCTGGCTGAGGCCCAACTCATAGCGCAGAGGAGTCGATTGGCGCAAACGCCAGCCGGAAGAGCTCTTCTTCGTAGAGTCGGCCTTGGAGATTGCATACAAGCATACCAAAGCACTAAAGAGCTACCCTGCCAGATCAGAAATATGTATGGCGTTTCACCAATACCGCAAAACATGGATCCTACATTACACGCAGGAAGGAGAAAGGCTAGAGCTGAATACATAGACAAAATAACTAAGTACATGGACACTGCAAGATTCACGGATGCTTCACCATATCGGGTCAACGCAAAGAATATGGTGGCAGTTGTCGTGAACCGAAAAGGTAAAATCACGGCCTGTGCTTCGGTTTCCCGAGCGACCATTATAGAAGCAGAAGAGATAGCCATTGCCTTAGCTATAAGGGAAGGCATGGAGCGCAACGCTCCACTGACAATAATTACAGATTCTCAGGCCGCATGCAGGAACTATCAGAGGGGAAAGGTCGGTGCGAAGGCACACCGGATACTCACCGAGATCAGCAGAGAATTCAACGTCAGGTATACCCAAACAATAACCTGGGCCCCGGGACACGATGGTGTTACTGGGAACCGCTATGCAGATGAGGTGGCTCGAGGTTTCACTAATTACCGAGCTGCCTCTTGCAACATCGTAGAGGACCCGACACCCATCAATCCCAGTTATAAATCAATCTTGCAATACTACAGGGAATTGAGAAGACTCTACCCAGCACCGCACAAGAACCTTTCAGCCGTGGACTCTGCGACATTACGTAGGCTACAAACGAATACCTATACAAACCTCCATAGACTGCATATAAACTACCCAACAGCCTACAAAGACATATGCCCGTGGTGTGGGAGCACACCGACGCTCTATCACATCACGTGGGAATGCACGGCTCACACAGAAGAGCAAGATGAGAATAACACGAGAGAGAGGTGGGAGGCATTGCTGTCCAGCTCTGCCCTCGGGGACCAGCTCAGGCTGGTCAGGAGGGCAGAAAGGATGGCGTGGGCCAGCGGTGCCTTGGAATAGGCGCCCGACCACGCAAACTGCCCCGTTCTAGGGGCAACGAAGTCTTTTGTGCAAATAAAGTTTTGTTCTTCTTCTTCTTCGCACGGTATCAATGGCGTCGTCAATACGTGGCAGCTGGTATGAATCGGGTATGGTGTGCTTATTAAAGACGATAGTCTTTCTTGGGGAACTTAAACGCTGAAAATTTGGTCTGTCTGTCTGTCTGTCTGTCTGTCTGTCTTTCTGTTTGTCTGTCTGTCTGTCACCCGATTCAGCCACCTGGCCAAAGTTGGACCACTTGCTTACCGCCCACACTACTTCAACTGGTACGGCTGTTCATACTTGTGAACGTTATCGATCACAATGTAAATATTACGCATATCTGAGGCGCAACATCACTAGGTAAGTATTAGGAGGTGTGTTCCTTTAATAGAAAATACATAGATACGTAACTCTAAGGATCCTAGTTTCTTAAGCTGCGCTGAAAATACCATGCTATGCGCGCCGACGAACGACGTTCCCCGACTGCGCGCCGACGAGCGCCCTCTGCCATGGAGGAAGGAAACTCTCTGCACAAGCTCATGTTTCCCGATGTATTGCCAGATGGCGTTCATGTCTCACGCAGCGCCTCCTAAATTTTATCAATGCCAGCCAGATGCGGCCAAATCAACATGTATGAGGCAGGGCAAAACATAAATGGCCGCTTGATGAAATAATGCGGTAAAATGAAATCTGTTCTAACAAACCTCCATTGCATTTATCATGCCAGGACGGAAATGGTACGAGAACAGCATCACGGGTGGCCGCGGATCAGACCAGCACTCATGTAGTACGGCCGGCAGAAGACTATCGTCTTTTGACGACATTTGCAGCGAAGCACGCAGATACGCGGCAATTTTTATCACCCGATATTCCTCGTAAAATCGCAGGCTACCGTCTTTTTTTTTTTTTTTCGGACGAAAACGACGAGCGCAGACCGCGGGCTTGAAGGGGGCCTGATAACGTTAGCCGCTTTTCTTGCATTTGCTCGGCAATTACCGCCACATCTCGTTAAGCATACCGTCTCAGCACTATGAGCACCGGTGGATGATCTTCAGTTGGTATATGGCGTTCTAGCAAGTTGGTTCCGTGAATCTACGCTGTACTATCGTCAAGAAGGGATCCGTGCTTTTCGAGTACAGCTGATAGTGTATGCAGAGTAGCCCACTCACCGTGGGAATCTCAAGCCGGTGGGGTACTCGGAGTCAAGAAGTGGAGGTAGAACCCATTGCCGTCTATGGTGAGCTGAACTTCAGCAGAGAGGAGGTAGTCGGCTCCCAGAGTGAGTGAGTGAGTGAATAAACTTTATTGTAAAATAAATTATTCAGCTGGCCTCATGCGAGGCTTATCTATGATCGGGGCCCCTATTTCAGGGCTCCGATGGCTTCCGCAAGCATGTTAGCTCTTCTGACCAGGAGGATCTGGTCCTCTAGGTCTGAGCTGGCCAGCAGTGCCTCCCACTGATCTCTATTTGGATTTGGTATGTGAGGTTCGATGTTGTGTGATGTACACTCCCATGTTATGTGGTACAAGGTTGGTGTTGACCCGCACCATGGGCACATGTCTCTAAAGGCTCCCAGAACCATGTCGGCAGGCAGGTCCTCATAAGACGGGAACTGCGCCAAGGAACTTGCTCCCGGCTTCGGTTTGGAGCTGCAGGTCCAGTGCACCGACAGGCAATACGCAACCACCGAGGCCCCACAGGTGTGCCTCGGTCCAAGGCAGGAGGTTGACTGGGGTGTGGCATCGAAGCAACGCCGTATGCTGAGCTCCAGCATCAACAAGGGCCGTAAGCTCCCCGATGCCGTCTATGCGGATCTCTGCTGTTGGAAGCGGCCGCGCCTGCTATTGGATGGCTTGACGGGGCACTTGTGGATAGGTCTTATATCCATGGCCGAAGCGCCCGCATGAAAAGCATCCCCATCGCGATGTAGTGCGCTCCGTTTGGTAGCCAGCATCTACGCGCCGACTAGCAAACGTGTCCTGCAATTGCGCCACCAGTCGAACAAAAGTCTCCTTATCACCCTGGACTGTCTGCGCAGAAAGTATGGTCGCGTGCGTCAGGTCATGCATTCCGTCAACGACATACTGTTGGGCTGCCGGAGAGTTCCAGGAGGCGTCGTTTGTCATAGGTGTAGGTTACGATGTGTTCTGTTGCAGCTTGCCGGTGTGACTGCATCTCCATGAAATGAGCGTCATAAGCACTCGGAAGAGCTGTAAATGCGGACGTCGAAGCCACGCTTCAAGTTGGCCATTACGCATACTTTCTTCCATGGAAGCGATGTCAGTCTTCAGCAGAATGCAGCCGCGGCGACCGCATTTCGATGGGACCAAAATGCAAAAACGCCAGTGCGCCGTGCATTGGATGAACCTTAACTAACCCTAGGAGGTTAAAACTGTCAAAGTGCCCTGCTAGGGCGTGTCATATAATCAGGACGTGGTTTTGGCATGTGAAACGCCATTATTAATTTTTTTTTTACCACGCTTACATACTTTTGCCTTCACGCGCAGATCAGACGTGATGCCCCGCCGCGCTATATGAGAAGCTGTAGCGTTGCGCTGCTGAGGTCGAGGTTGGGCGTTCGATCCCTGCCGCGGTGCATTTTGATGCGATATAAATGAAAGAACACTCGTTCACTTTGATTCTGGTGCACAATAAAGAATTCATGGGGTCAAAATTGTTCCAGAGTCCCTGACTACGGCGTACCTTATTGTAAGCAGGACGTGGTTTTGTCACGTGAAACATCAGAGCGTTATATACATGTTATTTCCGACATTTCCACCGAATTTGGCCTCGTGAGCTATTAAAGTTCTTCCAAAACTGTGGGCCAATTGTACGCCGTAATTGAAGGGTATAAATTGAAGTTTGCTTACCTCTCACCCATAGCCTACTTCTAGTACAACGAAATATGTACAAAGTAACTAGTTCATAGTTCACCGAAGACAGTGGGCGCCTCGTATAACCCATGACTATAGAGAGAAATCGAGAGTTGGTAAATTTTTTATTGCGATAGCAATTATGTGGACACTCCAAGCGCATTTTTGCCGTCGTCTTCGCCGTGAGCTTTCGTATAAAGTCCAACGGCGATAACATCGTCACCGCGCGCCATGCGTTGTGTGTGTGAGTGAAAGCGTGCGAGGGTGAGCCGGCAACTGCAGCTTAACCTCGCGCACGCGAGAGAGGAAGGCGGCTGGAAGTGCGCGGTTTCCGTTCGCGCGCGAGACACGGAGTGGATGCGACGGAGACGGGAAGAGGGGGGGGGCGTTCTGCTCCAGCGGCTGCTGCTCACGGAGCTGCCGTGCGGGCGCCGTATCTTGAAAGCGACCTGCGATGTGGACGAAGTGTGCGCCCGCGATGGCCTCATCTTCAAAGCGATGTGTGATGGGGACAAAGTAGATACGCCGAGTGCCGGTAGCTTCGTATGTGCTCTGCTTTCGACGTTTAGTTCGCGATGAAGCGAGAGACAGCAAGAAGGTCAACTTGCTCGCTGCCGCTGGTGAGCTTTCTCACACCACCATTTTGACGAGTTTCCACGGTCATTGAGCGAGATGTGGTCATGTTTACCTGTGCGCGCCTAACACCGTGCTTGTTTATTCAGTTACTAAGCGAATATTTACAGCTTCATACAGACGATAAAACTACTCTCCTAGAATACTTCGCCTAGCTCTAACCTAATATGCTATCGCAATCAATGCTTCGCCTTCCGGGCGACGTCTTGCGACTTTTTTAAAGGCAAACGACAAACGACAGACATCATCGCTGCGTCTGTTGTCTTCATTTGTCCCTGTCTGAGGCACTGTTTGCTTATCTTCTAAGAAGCTTCTAATAATTATTTTGTAAGAACTTCGGTGTGTCGTATAGTTCGTACTACAATGTGTACTGTGCTTTAGTGCTTCCTGGTTAAGCACAGTTGGTGTCCTCGCTCGCAGGTTATCCGCCCCCTGGGTTCTGCAACTTACAGCAAAAAAAAAAAAAAAAACCCGTAGCTTCGAAATCCGCGATAGCACGTTCTGTTCTTTAGCCTCTTATTGATACTTCCAACTTTGTTTGTTATACCAACGTAATTTTGATGGTTCCAAACAACAGGCTGAAAATTATAGGTGACTGCAATGGGCCGTTCACGCAGCGGGAAATCCTGTACAACAGCCATCGCTGTGAAAGAACGGTATGACCATTTCAGGCACTTATACACTCACGTAAAAAAATTTAACAAATAAAGAAAGAAAGCAAGAAATAAAAAAAACACGCACAAAATTTGCCCGATGCCTTGCGGATTGATCTCTGGCGCAGCAAGACCTTTTCGTAATAGCTGTGCGAGCGGCGGGCATTGAACTGCACCGAGATAAAAGCTTTAAAAAGGCTACACTTGTTCAACGTCAGCACCTCCGTGCCTATATGAACAATAGTTAACGAGGACGTCGGCTGAGCGGCAAGGTCACACAATGGGTACAGGCAGCATCTCTGCTAATTCGGCAGCACAGTCGGAAACGAACGCAAAGAGCCTCGAGAGAGCTCTTCATACTTTGTTCGTCGTTATCCTCATCGGTATCTGCTTTTGTATTGTTTGTAGTTTGTGGAAAACTTGTCGCACTTTGGGAACCTTCAATTTTTTTCACGGTATTTTGTGATTTGGATCTTATATATTTTTTAAGTTGCTCTATCTATTTCTGACTAATTGCCTTCCAGTCGTACAAACAGGCCTGTGCGCCCTTGGCTTTGTTTACGCAATGAACAACGTGCCTTGAACCGTAGAAGAAATTAAGCATGGGACGAGACAACACTAAGAGAAAATGAAGAATTGGGAACCAAGTAGCTTTGTTCTTGAACTCATACTTTCAATGAAAACAATAGAAATCTTTCTTTTTTTATTTCTTGAAAACACTTAGCGTTTCAATTCAACATATTTGCTAAAACGTTAACAGGCACTAATACGAAGTGCGAATGTCTCTTTCAACGTTTCAGCAATGCTTTATCTATGGACATATTTTTTTAGATGTATAGCGAGCATAAAACCCCGGAATGTACTATCGACCAAAAAATTTTACGGACCACGGGATCTCAGAAAACGCTAAATATCTTAGCAGCCTTTAAAAGTAGCCAGTAAAACCATACATCACATTGTGTTCGCCTATACCAGTAGAGTCTCGAAATGGGAAACCCAGGCTGCGTTTTGAGGCTGCGGAGATATTCAGCATTTTGTCAGATCCCTTGGTCCGTAAACTTTCTTGGTCGATAGTACATAACTCGTTCTGAGGGCACGTTCATGTAAGTTTCATTGCAATGCTTCTCTCCAGCAACGAGCTTGGTGTGAAGGACCCGCATACATCTTGACTTCGCCAATGTCGCAGCTGTAACTAAGCGTAATGCATTTCATCTCGCCCAAGGAGCAATGTGAGCAGCTACATGTTTCCAAATTCATTGGCTTGGCACGCATGAAGTGCGCTCGTAGAGTCGAAAAAAGAAGATTATATGTTCTCGGGCCATTGTGAGCGTTTCTTTTTTCAATTTTGTCGGCCAGCACAGCCTGTGCTTCACAGCCATTCCTTAACACTTTTCTACTCTATATTCATTCTTTCTGCTCGCCGTTTTGTAGGGATTTATATTCCGTCGTGCTCACTTGCGCCAGGAAGGTCGTTGTTCCCGACCGCGGATCGGGATAGACGTTAGAATTGAGGTAGTAAAAAAAACAAAAAAACAAGACAGTAAAAGTGTAAGAAAGAATGTATTGTGCACATGAGCTGCCAAGAAAGGGCTCCCCTTCTGCAGTGACATCCATAGCCCGCCCAAGAATTCCCATATGCGTTTGTAGGTGGGGGTTAAGCACGTCTGCATGAAAGAGTTGGAATGCAGAACGGTAAATACATCTTTGGAAGATCGGTTGGACAGGTTATAAGGGCCACCGCCGAATATTCGCCTCTAATACCAGAGCACCGTGTGGGGCCCAAGTGAAAGCAGGATAATAATAAAGAAAATGCACTATGGCACATTCGTGCTGCGATGCACTAAGGTTATGAAAATGTTGAGGACGAAAAGTGGGTCTGGAACCGCGGTGCAGGCCTATATATTACGACCTCTCTCCGGCCATCGCTTGGTGGTTTGACAAAAACAAGGAGAAAGGAAGGAAGCGCACAAACCGAGAAATTCGTCTTAAGGATTCTCGGAATCGTTCGGCCCCGCGACGATCGCCGGATGACAGCAGGCAGGTTAAAATAGAGGGTCAGTCGCCTGTCCTCGTGCCATCACATTACAGCGTGCCCGCACTTCCGCAACAGAATTTTCTTGTCTTTCATATAAAAAGTTCCTCAGACTTCCCTATCCGATTTTTGTTGCCTTTGCAACTGCTGTACCATTCGTCTTTCTATTTTCGCGTGTTTTATGTTCGTTTCAGCTATTTATAACAGATGTTATTCGTCTCCTTACACCTATGTTTCCGAAAGAGTTGTTGCATGCATGAAATTCTGTGTGTGCATCTGCTAGTCTTTTTTCTTCTCTCTGTTTTAATCATACCGCAGCGTGACCTTCATGAAGAAGAGAAAAACGAAGCTGTGCCACTTATGCGTACTCTAAACTGCACTTGAGGCTTAGTGGCAGGCCTTTGAACTATTTACACGCGTGTATTCCTTATATTTTTTTTTTGTGGTGCCCCCCCCCCCCCCCTTTCACCTGTTAACAACTGTTAAAGTTATCGCTCGACGAAAGACACGCCCTGTGTGTCAGAACACTCTGGATTGTATTTCCTCTGTCGTGTGTGTTGTCGCGGAACCTTGTAATCAGATTGAATACGCGTCGCGAATGTTGTACGTTCTGGAAGGCGCGCGAGCACCAGCGAATACGCTGGAACTATCGACGAGTCATGTATAAATTGCCGACTAGTCTCACCGTAGATTGTATCTCGATGATCAACGCCTGTGCGTGTCACTATCGTTCGGCCTGAATGTACACTTTCTTCTGGGCGCTGGTTCACCCACAATTAAGTTTTTCAGCCAACCAACCAACTGGTTCACCTAGTTAAGAGTTAGCTTTGCTGACTCTGTTGAGCCACGGGCTGATTCTGCACTGTCAGGACAACATTACATCCGGTGGATGCGTTTCTGCCTTCATCTACCGGACGCCCCCGTCAAACCGTGAGCCAAGTCAATCGCGTGAAGATGACGCCAACATTGCCCCGGACTATCGAGCTAGCTGCCGGCTCCAAAACTTTCCCACGGAGCACAGAATTACACCCGAGACGACCAGGAAGACCAAGACCAAGGCAGAAACCACAATAACGGACTCAGCCTCGTCAGCAGCCATCGCACTTCGAAAACCGAGGGCGCCACACACTTTTCCATGGAACTTCATCAGATGACTGCGAAACCTGGCAGTAGAAGTTCGAAAGAGTATCAACCTGCAACGGCTAGAGTTCTGAAGAGAAGCTTCTGCGCGTGTATTTTTCATTGGAATATACTGCGATGACATGATCTGAGAATATAGTGTCTGCTCTAAGAACATGGCACCTTTTCCGCACCAGCTTCTTGAAGACGTTCACAAGCACTGCCCAAATAGAAAGGGCCCAAGCTATACCAGAAGCTCGAGTGCAGCATCCAAATGAGAACGTCGCCATCTTTACGGACAAAATCACCATCTCTTTCGCCATGCCGACCCCGCCATGACCGAGGAAATAAAGGTCGCCAGCATTTTGATGCGTGGCACAAAGGAGTAATTTTTGCCGGAATAATACGAACCTTGCCAAAGACTGTTGAGCTTCATGTTGACACTACCGACATCGACAAGACACTGGAGATGTGGAATAGGGAATAAAATCTCTGTACGCTGGCGACAAACTACGCCGATTCTCGAGCTTGAGACTCCGACGACCCGCGCGAGACCATAAGAGCTGTCTTGTGGGAGGAGCTGCAAAAGCGTTTCTCTTCGTAGCAGTGTCAAGTGTCCTCGACTGCCGACATCCTCCACCATGCTATCGAGCCGTTAATGCGAGTTCCTGAACCACAGCAGCCCCAGCAGGAAGCAATAAGCTACGTCGGTGTCGCTCGCCAGTCACTTTCCACTTCAGCGTCCGCGCCAGTTCCCGGTAACACCGCATTTCGGTCACCAGCCACTACCCCCACCGCAATCCAGCCACCTGTCACCCCACGTAACGCCCGAAGAAATACAGACGTGTGGCGCACTCCCGACCACCGGCCGCTATACTATCACTATGTAGGAAGCAGACCACGTCTACCGCCGATACCCCTACCGCGAGATGGGGCTACGCTGCTTCGTCGTCCGCATCCACAGAGATGCGAATGACCATGAGACATCAGAGACTACTTCGCTGCAACTGAGTAGAGACCGCGAAGGTCTTCCCGTTCGCCGTCGCCCGGCAGCTACATTTGAGCCGCCGCATCGACCATACACTGGCGCAAGCGGTGGACAGTCCGTTAGCCTTTATCCTGAAAACTGAAAGCAGCAAGAGATTGTAGCTTCGTTGGGATACATTTTCATTCACTGCCACGGATTTCTTGCCCTTTATGCAGTTTCCTAAATAGAAAAAGAGGAGAATTATGACAAAAAACAATTCCTAATTATTATCTATACCATGCGAATCAATTATGAAGGGTATAGACGACGCAGAGGTGTGCAAATAGTAGAGACAATGGTATGACGACGATGGAGAGACGACGATAGCGTGATGACAAGCAGAAGCCGGTGCAGGAGGGATGCAGTTGGGATGACAATGTTAAAATGATTACGATAGTGGGACGACGGCGGTATGAAACAATGATATGATGACGATGGCGTGTGGACAAATGGCATGATGACCAAGGAATGAAGAAAGTGAAAACGCTACGATGGCAGGAGGGCAAAGGTATGACGAAAATGGGCTGACGATAGTGCAATCGGTAGTGCAATCGCCCCCACGGCATGATGGCGACTTTTTATGACAACGCGGCGGTCGGCAATGGCATGACGAAGAGCGAATTGTGACGACGGTTTGATGACGTCGGCTCGTAGATGGCGTGATGACGGCGATATGACGACTGAGTGAGAGCAACAGAGTAAAAATGGTGGCAAGATGACTAGGACATGACAACGAAATAATCATTACAATGTCATGAAGGCAATGAAATGACGACGACGGAATGCTGACAACAGCATGACAACGACGGCGTGTTGGTATTGAAGCTCACGTCTGCGCTCACAAGCATGACTTGCCGCCGCGGGCCGCCTTAATTCGCAATAGTGGGTGCTTTTTTTCTTCTTTGTTTGCATTATTCGGATGCCGGCAATCGGCCTACCCTAATTTGCAATTTGCACTATATCCGGTGTTTCCTTATACTATGTCCTGGGCCTATTTCTAGCTGCACTACCACCGGGACCGGCCAATATTCTTTGGAGACAAGATTGGCGCGCCGATGCACGTGAGTTTACTGTGACATTGTATACGAGTTGACCAAGAAATCCTTTGTATTAAAAAATAAACATAAAAGCTAACACAACCTTAAGATTTTCCATGTACTCCTTATCCGTATTCTTTGCTGTCTTGTCCTCTGCCAAGCAAATAGATAGACAGTGAGAATAGCAGGCCAAGACTCTTGCCTTTATTCTTTGTTTGAAACTTGTGGATCATTTGGTGTGCATCTGTCAGTTAAGAGAACTGGCGTAGCCAACGCCGTCTATAGGCGCCAACATCTCCTTGAACGCAGGTAATTAAAACAATAATAATAAAATTTTCTCGCCCTGCACAGCTCCCCTTCTCGACCACCAACTCTCGGATACCCAGCAGGCCTACGAAGCGGCGAAGCGGCCCGACGTCGACGTCCCATCGTGGGAGGCCCAGGCCCAGCTGACTACACTGCTGGTCCTCAATAAAGTTCACTCTCTCTCATCGAGGGGCCATCGTCACTTATGACCGTTTTATGCATCCAGTCTACCTGCTGCAGCGATAATTCGTTGGAAGCACGTTTGAGGGCCCTAACATCGCTGCGCATGCTGACGTCATCTGTTTCTTTTTCAAATCTTTCGCACTTTTTTGAAAATCGGTAAACTCAAACCGGATAATCCTATGTTCATGGAATCAACTTGTTCAGATGTTTCCCAATACGCTTTCGAACTGGTTTTGTTGGTGGTGTTGGTGTTTGTGAGATTACCCGGCGCGGTGGCTTAGCGGCTGTGGTGTTTTTCTAGGCGAAATGCAAAAAACACCCGTGTTCCGTGCATTGGGGGCACATTCAAAATCCCCTGGTGGTAAAACTTAATCCTGGGTCCCCCACTACGGCGTGCCTCATATAAAAATCGTGGTTTTGGCACGTAACACTTCAGAATTCTATTTTATGTTTGTGGGTTGTAGAAACACGTCAGTTTAGCGTGGTGATGGAGCGCGGCAAGTACTCCTCCTCAGCACCTATTGCATTGTCACTGGAGTATGTTACCATACATACAGCCAACCAGTGTCGCCTTTAAGTATAACAATCAGCCGTGAAAATCCTTAGTGGAACTTTACTTGCGGAACATTACGAAAACACAAGGTTCTTCAGAAACACGCCCACGCAAGGTTCTTTTTTTTTTAGGTTCTCAAGAGGAGCGTTTCTTTCACCGCGGTATCTTGCACACCACCGCAGAAATGGTTCGGTGTCTCCTCCTGGTTATGGAAGGCGTGTGTTGCGTAACATAAAGCGACTGCAAGTGACTACGATTGTCGGATTTCGTAACCGGATTTCATTTTTGGACGTCGACTCTAAAGGGATATAAGAGGGCTGAGTACGCAAAATCACCAGCTTCTTCATTTCTAGCCATAACCACGCGGAAAAAGTCCACCAAATCATCAGCCTGAAGCCTTTCTTGCTGAGGTCTTTTACGAGAGCTACTCATTTGCGCTTGAATTAGATGACATAGTTGTTGACGACCACATGACATAGCTGATCTAATGCTCTGAAAGGAATTCGACATTATGTGCAGACACAGTACTAATTCTGCGCAACGCCGCAGTTACTGCTGCACCACCCGGTCTATCGGATGGCCATACCAAATAAATTTCAGAGAGTGTACTAAGAAGGCTGACGCGAACGGTCATCGCTTTGACAGACCCGTATGTATAGAATAGTGTGTTCTTCGTGTAAATTGTCATTAAATGTGTTAAAAAGAGGGACTTTGCTTCTGTCACTATATAGAAAGTAAAAACAAAATCTAAGAATTATTTCAAGTTTGCGTGTAAGTCCGAATGTAACAAAATAACTGACTTTTGCGATTTATTAAATTTGGCTCATCGATAAAGTCTAACCTGTTAGCAACGAAAGCCAGCAACAAGCCTTTTGATTTACCACTTGACACAAGATAGCGCAAAAACGTGTATACCACAATCGAGGATTGTTTGGCACGCATGAACCGTTGTTACTGTTGCACGTGTTATAAGAACATGCTTTTAAGCAGCAGCAGGTTCAACAAATTTGGATTCTGATGACCGCAAGTTCCTTCATATTGTTACGGGGAGGCAGACACAACAGGAAAACGTATTTGCAATATATTCACAAGGTGATGAAGCGCTGAACCATATGGGCGAAAGCGCGCCAGATCAAAAACGTCTTCTTCATCGACCCTCCTCTGGAGGAATAGCACCGTGACATGACCCCCGGCCACTGAAGTACCATCACGGTGCTTGCTGTTGTGTGGGCGAGCGGTAAGGTTCAAGGCAGGCTACGTGGACAACGTCTGAAGGCGGCGAGACGGAGGGAGGGGAAGACGCGAGTGTGCCAATCTCACAAGTGAGGTCGATTACATGCCTTAAGACACGGTAGGGTCCGGAGTACCGGGAAATCAATTTTTCGGAGAGTCCAACACGCCGAGTCGAAGTCCATATAAGCACAAGGGCATCCGATGTGTAGATAACGTCGCGATGACGGGAGTCATAGCGGTGCTCCTGGTGGCCTCAGCGATGTAGTAAGGCGATGGCGAGATATTTGGCGTGCCTCGTAAGCTTTGCAAATGGCATCACGGGCGTAGCTCAGTGGGTAAATTGACGGCATCGGGGATGATAGTGTCAAAAGGTAACTTTGGGTCGCGGCCAAACTGAAGATAAAAGGGTGAAAAACCAGCGGTATCATGACGGGAAGAAGTGTAGGCAAAGGTAGTGAAGGGCAACGCAACGTCCCAGTCTTGATGGTCAGATGAGACATACTTAGAAAGCATGTCAGTTAGCGTCCAGTTGAAGCGCTCTCTCAAGCCGTTGGTTTGCGGGTTTACCACCGGTAAATTTGTGTTTTGTCGCGCAGGAGCGACGCAAGTCATCGATAATTCTGGAGAGAAAGTAGCTGCCACGGTCGGTGAGGAGTTGACAAGGAGCTGCGAGATGTAAGAAGATATCGTGTAGCAGGAAATCAGTGACGTCCGTAGCACAACTGGTAAGGAGGGTGCGTGTAATTGCGTATCGGGTGGTGTGGTCCGTAACAACGGCAATCCATCCACCAATGCTTCCAAGCAGGAAGCATTGGTGGTTTCTTTCGGCGTCAGCATGGTTCGCAAGCAGCAACGTAGCCATGAATGGAGCGGTAAAGACCGGACCAGAAGAAGCGACGCCGAACGCGGTCATAGGTCCAGGAAACGCCACGATGACCAGCGGTCGGGGCGCCATGGAGCTGGCCGAGAACGCTCAAGCGCAGATGCGTAGGAATGACGAGCAACAGCTCGCATCCTTCCGGAAGGACGTTGTGATGTGACGATATAATGTGCCATATTTAAGCACGAAGAAATGAAGAGACGGATTGGGTGCTGCGGAATCCAGCTTCTGAATAAGTTCACATAAGATAGGATCACGCAACTGTTCATCACAGATGTAGCTTAAAGCGGAGAGCGAGAGTATCCAGGCGGGCGCGTCATCGGAGGCTTCAGGCGGATCCACGGGATTGCGGGACAAACAGTCAGCGTCCCTGTGCAGTCGGTCAGACTTATAATAAACAGAGTATGTGTACTCTTGGAGACGCAGTGCCCAGCGACCAAGACGCCCAGTGGTATCTTCAAGGGACGAAAGCCAGCAATGTGCGTGGTGATCGGTAGTGACGGTGAAATGCTGGCCATATAAGTAGGGGCGGAATTAGCCCACCGCCCAAACGAGTGCAAGATACTCCCGCTCCTGATGGAGTAGTTCTGTTCGGCTGGGGAAAGGAGACGGCTGGCATAGGCGATAACACGGGCATGCCCATTCTGATACTGGGCCAAAACGGTGCCGATTCCATGGCCGCTGCTATCGGTGCGGAGTTCTGTTCGAGCGGAGCAGTCGAAATGAGCCAGGACAGGTGGTGTAGTTAGCGACGTGATGAGGGTAGAGAAGGCGGTAGCCTGTGCAGCTCCCCACAAAAAACGAGACTCCTTTCTTCAATAAATTTGTGAGAAGGCGTGCGATTTCCGCGAAATTCTTGACAAAACGATGTAAGTAGAAGCCACATATTGTAGTCAGCGTTACGGTTAGGATTTCATTTAATTATCTGGCGAGTCTGCGGTAGTTCCTTGCTATGATTAAAAACTAGTTTGGGCGAATAACTTGTCCGAGAAGAGCCCGGCAACCAAAAGCGCTCGTCGGACTGTCCGCTTGTTCCCTTGTGTGAGCGTGTTCTTCACTGGTTTCCGGTTTATTTGTATGTAGCAACTTGCCGAGCAAGAAGCTGTAATGAACCAGAAAAAATCATCACGATACTTAACACTACCACTATTGAAAGTACTGCATGTCAAGCTGGTCACGCCCTTCAAACCGCACCACCACTGCGCAGCGCCGGTACTTGACTTGGGCCGGTCAATTCGGTTCCCAAGAGGGGCATTGACAGATAAAAAAATGAGAAACAAAGGCTGCCAGCCTTCTCCGAAAAGTGCTTCGTTGCGCAGGTTTTCAGCATCCGCCATCCCCACCTCGTCGTCGCTTACGGCGTTCCTCTTTATCGCCACAGTGTTTAGAACCCGCTCTTACCGACCTATAGGTTAGCGCCATTTCTGTATGCCTTCTAAAGTTCCCCGTCGAGCGGGCACGTGACCTTTGTGTTACGCACGTGACTACCAAGTACTTTGTTGGAGGGCTCCGAGTCATTGGCTAGCGAGGTGCGGGCTCATCTAGCCTCTCCCAACGCTTTCCGCTTTTTGACCCCCCAGCTTTTTCGGTGTGCGTCAGTTACGGCGCAGTGCCGGCGTCAATTTTAAAAGCGCGTGGCTGGGCACGTGCTGGGGTCCCCACGCACCGGGAAGCAACGAAGACGTGCTCTGGAGAGAGAACACGTCAGGCAGGTAGGAGATACTTTGTGCCCCTGGTGCGGGAGGTCTGGATGAGAAGATACGGCGTGCAGGAACGTTGAGCCAGCGAAGAGCGGCTCGCACGCGTCAAAGCCGAGCGATCACTTTGTCCCATAGGGGGCGCTACGCTCCAGCTCCCGCACTCTTGGTTCTTTTGTACCCGAGGGTGGGCCAACAGTGAAGCTAAGTGAACTTGAATCTGAGCACGATGAAAAAGAAATGTTAACATAGAAAGACAAAATGAATGCCATTGAAAACAGCAACAAGTAAAGCCTTTTATTTTTCCTTAAATGATCCCTAAAGAGGAGCCTTACATCAATTTAGACTGATAGAGAATTATTTTAGAACTGGAACGTTCACTTCCCGTTAATATGTCTATTGTCAGAAGAAAAACTGAATTCAGCGTTCTGTTTTCTGAATTTGGCGCCGAAACTCCCGCTCCAGTTGGTCAGTGCTACGTCAATTATATAAAATATTTTGTTCGTACGTAGCTCAGCAAAAGCTCTCAAACCTTACTAAGTTCAATTTATGACTCTTTTAGAATACGATGTAGGCCATCTTTGCCGTCAGAAATTTAAAATGAAATCAAGCAGAACCCATCGAAATCAATCGTGTCGCGGCACGCATGGTGCAGGAACATCAAGACGGCTCGACACCTGTCTATCGCGTTTAAGTCTATTTTGGCTTAAAAAGAATCTTTTCGTAAGTGGAACTTTTGGAATTCTAGAAACGTACTTTAGTATAGCAGCCCGAATTATTTTCGCCCTTAATGTCCATTTAAGTGCACATATTTTACGCGTATAACAAAATTATGACAAAACGTATATGCTTGCGATGACAGCTGCAGGAAATCTAAGGCTGTACCTTGAAAAGACATTAGCCGGCTTCAGATGCAAATTTCGCCCGCCTAATTTCAACTTGCTCACGTTACTTTTTCTGCAAGAGATGTTGTCATCCCCTAATGGCGGCAGCTACTCGAGAAGCTTCCGATATAGAAAGGCCCGTCTTCCGCTTCGCGATTACTTCGAGCACTTGTTAGTCGGTGAAAGACGGTCACCAGGAAATATAAGTACGTGCGGCAATACTGCAGTTGAGCCTGTGTGGAGGCTGTCATTAGAAATATTCTTTAAAACCTAATGAATAATTATTATAAAATAATGTTACCTTGCGTATATTTCAGTGGAATATAGAGCTTCTTAGGGGAATTTTTTTTAACCACTAATTCGTAATTTCTGTTTCTCACAATGCATTTGACACTTTCAACGTTAGAGGCAAGTTAGGAGTTTTTGCGTCTATGGCAGTTAAAGCTGACGGCGTCGTCCCGCAACGCCACCTGATGAATTATCGTAAGAACCACCAACAGAGGCTTAGCATTTGCAAAGAGCGTGAGAAGTCAATTATACAGCTTCGCTGTCGTTGATGTATCAGTTGTTCAGATTAGCATACATCTGCGTGGGATATTTAAAGACGTAGTATTTCTTGGGGAATTACCCCCCCCCCCCCGATTTTATATACGGTACAGTGTTGCCATAATTTTTTTAAGCATGACGCTAAAGTTCGACAGAGAAGTCGATAAATGTGCCCCATATTTTGCTCTAAGTTCACTAAAGTTGTCGCTAAATCTTTTTCGTAAGTTTTGGATTACCTTGGCGCTTTCGGAATACTGTATAGTACTTTTGAATATTGCAAATAACTTGCGAAAGCACCTCACGTTTGTCTAGGGTCTGTGTTAGTTTGGAATATACTGTTATGCCACGTACACACTAGCGGAAAAACGCGCGCGGCGCGCCGCCGGCGGCAAGACGCGCGCCGCGAAAGCTGCCGCGAAACGGGTTTTTGTTGCCGCGGCAGGGACCGCTCCTGGACCGATTTCTTGCGGTTTGCCGCGTGCCGCGGATGAAGGAGACCAATGAGAGCGGCCCGCTTCCGTGACGTGCGCGCGGGAAACTGGTGCCATGCGGACCCACCGGACCGTTCGTTTCTCGTTTCGCACTATCATCAGCTATCATCTGCACGAGTGAGCTCCCGGATAGTTCGAGAAGGGGAGAGGAGTCTAGTCTGTCACGTGATTGCCGCAGCGGCGCGCCGCCGGTTGGTGTGGCCGCCCTGCCGCTGCTGCGTTTTGCCGCCGGCGGCGCGCCGCGCGCGTTTTGCCGCTAGTGTGTACGTGCCATTAGTTTACCAGCAGTATGTGGTGGACTTTTACTTTACTGTCAGACTTACATAACGGATGACGACAACTAGAGTTTGGCGTTCACCGTGAGATTGTGAGCTTCCAGATGCATCACAATTTGAAAAGCGAAGCGCATACGAAGCTACCGGCACTCGGCGAATGCCCTTTGGCCCATCGTAGATCGCTTTGAAGATGAGGCCGCCGCGGGCGCACACTTCAGCCGCGTCGCAGATCGCTTTCAAGATAGCTCGGTGAGCAGCAGCCGCGTAAGCAAAACGGACCCTCCCCCTCCCCCCCCCCCCCCTTCTGTCTCTGTTTCTTCCTCCCAGTTCCTCGCGCGTGAACGCAGAGCGCGCGCTTCCAGGCCGCCTTCCTCTGTCGCGTGCGCTGCGGTTGCCAGCTCACCCTCGCAAGCCTTCACTCGCACACACAACGCACGGCACGCGGCGATGATTTTATCATCGTTGGACTTCATACGGAGCATCGCGGCGACGACGACGGCGACGGCAAAAATGCGCTTGGAGTGTCCATATAATTGCTATCGCATTAAAGAACACGACCAGTGTGACCTTTCTCGCACTCAAAGACACTTGGTCCAGATTTTTCCTGGAGACTTTCTAGGTCTGGGTGCTCCTGAAACGATAGAAAAATTCTGCAAGAAGCACAAGATCGGATGTCAACACGGCGATGACATTTGTTCAGGTTCGCGTGAACCAAGCCCAACCGCTTCCATGCATACGCCTTTCAAAAAATAAAAAATAACTATATCGAGCTTTATTTCAGTTCACTTTCAAACAGAACGGGGGGGGGGGGGGGGTAGGGGGAGAAAAAAATAACCAACCCTTCCCCTTCCGGAAAATGGGGGTAAGCGAAGCTTGTCGTGTGTTTATTCGGTGTTCCTCGGAACAAATTGCACTCACGAGTATCCCGTCGTGCTCGAACCACAGCCGGTCACACGCACTGCAGCTGGTTTTGGATTTCCGGTTGAGAAACTCGCGTTGAAACCTGGCCGTCGCACCTGGGAAGTTGGCGCTAGCGTTGCCGAGGCGTGCACAACCTTTGTCGGGTTCCTGGTGGGCAAGACGACGCTCACGTTTGGTCTAAACATCGCGCTCCCGCAACTCGGCGTGCACGGCTCTTCGCTTCGGAAGCACCCACGCTAGAATCAGCACGTCAACGACGAGTCCTTTCCCGAGCGAGTTCGCGGCGCCGTTGCTCAAACGCAGCCTGCTCCTAGGCGGAACGAACCACGCGCGGGTTTCAAATCCGGACGCCGAGACTAATATCAGTAGTAGTAAGTGGTTCGTGGGAAAGGGGAAAGGTTGGCGCTATCTTCTGCAGCCCTTGAGGAAGCACGGCTCAGCGCCAACTAATATCAGACGAACGAAGCCCGGCGCAGCGCGCCCCAACGCCCTTTCCTTCCCTCTCCCTCCCCGCGACACACAAAACGACCCTGACTGGCCGAACATGTCACGTGATCCGGCGCCAGCGCAGCTGCAACAGCTGCTCTACTCCGGTAGTAGCTGTGTTTTTTTTTTTGTTTTTTTTTTGCGTGTCCACCACAACACCACCGAAACTTGTGAGCCAATACAAGCTATGCCTGAAAAAAATTACCGTGGTTGAACATTGTTAAACGAAGTATGTCGAGCGATAGTACGGTTTTCCTTGATTTGGGAAAACACACAGACGCTACTCGGCGCCGTCGGAAACTACTGCATCTACCGCCCCAAAGACCACAAACAGACGCTGCTCGGCGCTGTCAGCAACTACTGCATCTACAATTGCGCCCCAAGACAACATAAGGACGCTGCTCAGCGCGGCAGCAGCAGCGAGCGATTTGACCTAGATGCGGCGTCTCGCTTCAACGCGAACTATGCGTCGAAGGCACAGCGCATACGAAACTACTAGCACTCGGCACACTTTGTACACATCACAGATTGCTTTGAAGATGAGGCCCGCGCGACCGCGCAATTTGTACACATCGCAGATCGCTTTCAAGATTTGGGCGCCCACGCGGCCTACGCAGCAGCCGCCGGCAGTGAGAGGCCGAGTCCCAGTTTGACCTTGGCTGAGGTTGAAGGTCAGATTTAGGGAACCAGGCGCTTTCTGGGTGTGTACTTGGAGTAGTAGAGCTATCACTTTAAAACGCAGTCTAGACGATCGCTTGACTAAGCTAGCTTGAACAAACAAAACAACATTGACAGGTGCAATAAAAACATTGCACAGTAGGCCCCCAACAGTAAATAATCGTTTTACATAGAGAAGTTCTGTCCGACGGAAGACATGGGTATACAAAAGTATGATTAATTATAATTCAACACAGTGAAGCAATGCAAAAAAAAAGAAAAAAAGAAAGAAAGGAATAAGGCAGCAAAAAAATCTAGGTGTATAATTGTTATGTACGTCTACAGCAATGTGTTGCTTTAAATAAAAACAAGAACAATTGGCACAACCTACTAATTACAGAAATAATGTAGATGGGTTATCTGACAAATGAATCCCACAGGGTAGAAAAAGACAGTGTTTAGGTTCTCGTCACAACTCAGCATTCAAGCATTTAAGTGAAATATATCTCAGCATAGTGAAGCCGTAACTAGTTTTACATCGAAGTAAGACATACCTGTTGCATTGTGGAGTTTGGTACAGAGTTATCTGTGGAGTCAGAGCTGCTATTCGAGAAAGAAAAGACTCATTTCATGCTGTTGCCTTTTTGTAGCAGCATGCGAGCCTGTTATCAACCATTCGTTTTGTGGCAGAATTTTATATTGTAAACAAATAGGATAAGTTGGTTCATCGTAAGGCGCGTTAGCAATTATTCGAAGCGTTTTATTTTAAAGAGCGACCTATGTTTGGATGTTTGATACAGTGGTGTTTCCCCAAACCAAAAATCAATAATTTAAACAAGAATAAAATAAAGCATACGAGAGGCTTACCGTATTTACTCGATTGTAACACGACCACGATTGCAACGCGAGGGGTGACTTTTCATTGCGTCCACCAAGAAAAAAAAAACCGCGAAAGTAACGCGAGGGGTGACGTTTTGTTGCGTCCAGCACAAAAACAGAAAAAGAAACCGCTAAAGTGAAGCTACACCACCAGATGCATGAAAAAGTTGCAGTTTCGCCCGAAAGGCGATGCATCAATTGCAATAGAAAATTATTGCTGAGCTATACGAAGTAAGGACAGTAGTTTTATTGGATATATAAATTTGGGCACATTCGCTGACTAACTGAATTAACAAGCATCGTGTCAGCGCACACAAGCAAAGATGAATAGACCACACTCGATAACCGCCCACAACCGATGTCAAAACGCTAGCGTGAGCAAGCGTGCCAGCAGCAGCGAGTGCAGGGTCGTGCGGTCTATCGCTTGAACGGAAACTAGGCGGCGAAAGCACAGCGCGTACAAAGGTAAGAGCCGTGTGGAGATCGCTGTCAAGATACGGTGCGCGCGACATCCCACAGCCGTGCAAAGTACGCAGCCACGAAGTAAGATAAGACTTTATCTTACTCCGTGGTACGCAGCATGGTGGCAGAGTATAGAAGCCGCGCCCCCTGCCTCCCGCACTGCCTTCCAGCTTTCCTCCTTTCGCGTGGGAAAGTGAGTCGCCAGTTCTCCTTGCGCCCGGTCACAAGATACGTATTTGGCACCGCAGCTAAACGTCACCTCTGCTCCCTCCCTCTCATCCCCCCACGACCTTTCGCAAGACGGAAGACTTCGCGTTTGCTATCTGCCGTGCGTTCGCTCTCCGTGAAAGCGCGTGCTTACCTCGCTCGCTTTCACTCCCACATTTCACTCGGGGTGAATCATTGCACTTTTTAGACAGCTTGAATTTCGGTATTCGATGGTAACGCGAGGATTTACGTCAGGTAGCAAAAATCAGGAAAAATTTCGCGTTACAATCGAGTAAGTAAAGTGTAGTTTAGTTTTAATTGTATGGTTATTGTGTGACGAAATTCCAATAAACCTGGAAAGAGTGATACTGATTTTTCTAATATTGGTGTGCCAAGTCACAGTGGAAGTGAAAACTATACTTATTTTGTATTTGTTTTTTTGGTTATTGTATTTGTTTTTTGTGTAACCACTGTCATTGTATGAATACTGCATCATTGTATTTTTAACATATTATGTGTGAAAAAGAATGCTCAATAAATGAAAATGAAAAATATTCAGGGAAGTAGATTCCTCAACATAATAAATATTAGTGTTATTTACCAGAAGAGGTGGCCGGTTCAATACTTGCTTGTTTCTAGGGTGAAGGATGACAGTCTTTGTTTTTTCATCATTTTTTCATTTGAAATGTGTGATGACCATTGTGGTAAAGACGCAATAAAACAGCTTAACTATATGTCGGTTATTGCTGTCAAGTTATCAGAAGAAAAACACAAAGAGGTGTCGTCTGCGTATACAATTCTTTTGGCCTCCTTACTGATGCTGATTACATCAGAATTGTAAGTATTGAAGAAAAGAATTCCTAATAGACGGCCTTGCGGCACACTATCTGTAATGCGCAGAACTCCAGATGAACAATGATTGGACGTGAGACACTGAAAGCGAGAAATGAGGCCTGATTTAATTATGTTAAGTGCGTGCCCACGTACACCGAAGCTCTCAAGCTTTGCGATAAGAATGTCGTGTTTGAGCGTATCGAGCCCCTTACTAAAGTCCACAAGCATTCATCATACCGTATTGGTAAGCAGCGCACTGACAAGGACAAAGTGGAGAGACACAAGAATACACGACACTTGCTGCCTTGTCACTCCACTTTGTCCTTGTCAGTGCGCTGCTTCACCAATGCGGTATAAGGATTAATCACCAACTCGCCCAACTTTCCATATTACTGAAATCCACAAGTATGCCTAGCATAAGAAGTTGTGACTCAAAGTTGGTTAATATGAATTCTTTCTGATCAAGCAGAGCATGTTCAGTTGATCTATTCTTGGTGAAGTCGTGCGGACAGTAATTACGTAGTGCTTAAGAACCGTTAAGGCGACAGTGAATTATTAGTTCAAATCCCTTAGAAAAAAACGATAGCATAGATATAGGCCTGTAGTTGCTCAAAAAATTCATATCTCCTTTCTTATAAATGACTGCAACTCTTGCTACCAGCATGTCTGAGCAGAATTGTGCTGTGGCCAGTACTGTATTACATATGTGCGTTAGACATGGCACGATAAAGGATAATACATGTTTTACCTGCCCGCTTTGTATAATAAATGCGTCAAATCTAGAACTGTCTTGTTATTCCTGAAAGATAGAATTGACCTCACTTTCATCGGTTGGTTAAAAAAATACCGAATGTGTTATTCGATCGCCTAGAGTTAGTGGGTGAAAACTACAACAACGAAGCTGTTTAACGTGTGCGTTTGCCGTCAGGCGTAACACCGAAATGTGGGCCGCTCCTTGTGGTAGTGCAGAAAGATACAAGCGCAATGGCACATACCCCTGTGAACTAGGGAAGGTGTTTAAGCTCGAGGATGGTCCGTCGAGTGTACGGCGAAAAACCTTCGACTGGCGATGACGTCACCATGTTTTGCCTAGCAACGCTTCGACCCAGCTGCACCAACCGCGCTGAGCATCACCACAGCTTCGTGAGCCATGACGTCATCGCGCGTGCCGCGTCGCTTCTCCTAAAAGGGACACTAAAGGGAAACGGGAAGTTGACCTTTAATGGTAGATTATCCTATCTTGATCACAGACATACCATTCTTACTGCGAACAGAGGCTTAATAAGCGAGAAAATAGCGAAAACCTGAAGGAAAGGGCTGACGCCCCTTCGAATTTCCCGCACTACACGTTTGTGACGTCGGAGATCACAAACGCAGACCAGCCGCGATTGGTCGAGAGCGATTTATCGCTGTTATTAAAACGCAAAATGAAATACACCTTAAACGTACATAAACAGCATTTGCCAACTTTTTGAGCCATTTCAAGCCAGGACGTACAAGTTTAGCGCAAAATTGAATAAGAAATAAGAAAAAAATGGCGTGGCGCTACCTGTGGTTGTGATAGTTTCGTAGTTTGTCTTTGCTCCATGCATCATCGCGCGCGCCTGTTCGGCTGGAGTGTCGCAGTGTTTGGTTGTGTGTTGCGTGGCTCAAAAAACGTTGACTTCTAGGGGAAAAGACAGAAAATGCCTGGTGTGTGTAGTGTTGAGGGCTGTATCAACGGCGCAAGGCGCTTGCTCAGGGGCAGCGGCAGTGTTGACCCGACTGGGTCCTTATGTGGTGCCGCGCGGTCAGCCCCGGCTCCCCGGCGTTTGCAATGGCTCAGTGCTCTGCCGATGATAAACGGGCAAAAGAGCCAGAGAAAGCGATGGTGTTCTCTCTGTATTTCTCGCCCTCGGATTATGTATATAATTCTTCCCTTTTGAAAGTATATCGGCATGCCCCAGATGCCAGTCCTTTCTCGGGCAGCTGTCCCACCAATGTCTTCTTCATCAAATCCCCTACTGATGCCCCTGCAGCAGCAGACTGGTGGCTCGGTGAGTGCTGAATGTCATTCAAAACGACACGAAAATACCATAACCAGTACACGCTCAACTTTCTACGCTTGTTCTGTCGGGAACATCGTCGACTGACGGACCGGCCGCCTCGCCTTCCGTCGACGAAAACGAGGCTTCGCTTTCCGTCAGCGCGGCCGGCTGCTCACCGCAATCGTAGGCGGAGACACCTAACGCGCGAGTACAGAGGATCATTTGTGCTCCGTTTTACTGAAGTCGCTCAAATGCAGTTCTACTTCCCTAGCGAGCTCTTCGTTGCAAGGTTCAGCGTCAGCAAAGGTATCGCGGCCACAGAACACCTAAGCAAAAGTAGCAGCGAACGCAACGCAGCGGCCATGCAGCCTATGATGGAGTGAGCGCCTCGGCCGTTTACGCAAGCGGTGACGCATGATGGCGCCCTCTGATTCGCTGAGAGCAATGAAATCCGTGACGACACTGCTTCAGTGCCGAATCTGGGGTGAGAGAAATTGAGGAAGGGAGATTTGGTCTTTGTTCACGAATTTCTCCGCTAATAGCTCATATTTTTGCACCCAACCAAAACTGCATGCATTCCTGAAGGTCCCTCTTTTATTGCAGCTGAACTCCCTGTTTTTCTTTAATGCCCCTTTAACTTTGCCGAGCCATCATGTCACAGCGCCGTGCGGATTGCTTGCCGCGGCTGCGCAGAGGCGGAGCTAAGCCGTGACGTCACTGCGCCGACCCACGGGATATATAGCTCCACGTCACCGCCGCGGCAACACAAAAGCCGCACCGTCTCCGTGCCGAGCACATCACCGCGAAGATGGGGCGGCCGAAAAAGAGCGTCACTACCGGAGAAGATTAAGCGCAGCGCGAAAGCCGCCACGCCGCTACTCGCGAGCGAGTGAGACGACTTCGGTCGGATCCCGTGTATCGCGCCCTCGAAGCGACGGCGAAATGTCGGCGATTCGCAGAATATCCGGAGTTACATGTCCGCGAAACCGAGCGAAAGCACTTGAGCGTCAAGAAGCGTCCAGATGCTTTAATGACCGAGTGTTCGTTGCTCCTTGGGCTGTCAAAGTTTCCGGGGTGATCTTGCGCAAAACGTGGCCGAGTCTCGAAGCATACCCTTGCAAAAAGTTGGCCGAACCGAGAGAAAGCTAGGTGGGGTCGCCAGATTCGCTGTTTGCCCAGTCTTCGCACCACTAGTGCGGCCCTTAATTTTTTGAACATGTGCGCCTATTTGGACGGGAGGGGTCCACAAGCACCCCAGCCTAGGTGACGGCCTCGATTCTTTGGGCATGCACGAGCGGCTTCCTCGGCGTTCCGAACAGCCCACAGTTGATCGGCGAGGTCATGGCCGAGCAGGGCCGCCTCCCATCGTGCCCCGCGGTTCGAGACTGCCGTGTCTATTCAGTTCATCGGGGACTCCTGTTGCTCGCTGTACCGGTGCATTCCCACAGCATGTGTTGCAGCGCCACCTGGTTCTGCACGCTTTGTACTCGTGGAATGAATAATGGTCTGGGTAGCAGAGGCGAAGGATTGCCGGGTTCAGATGCGTCTGTGTCTGCAGTTGCCTCCAGGCAACCGCCTGTTTCTGTTTAGTTTGGCGTGCGGTGGTGGCTATTTGCATCTGTCCAATCTGTAGTGGTGCGTATTGTCTCTGAAAGTGGTCATGCCACGACGTTCACTCCCGCATCACTCTCGTGGTGGGCGAGACGTTGGGATTGCTGGCGGGATCGTTTAGAAAGCGAACGATTTAATGACAATAATAGGTGCCACCGACCTTGCAAAAAATTACTGACAGCATCGGTTAAAGTTCAACCACGTAGTGCCTGCCCATCTGTGGTTAGGCTAGATCGCGCCTGGTATATTAATTCTGTTTAGTAATTTATGCAGGTATTTCCATTTATCCTTTGCTGTTGGCGAAAGAGCTACGTTAAGTAAATCATTGTAATAAACATTCCTTGCTGTCCCGAAGGCGCGGTTAATTTTGTTCCTTAAAGATTTGGCACTAGCCATAAGATCTGGATTTATAGAGGTCATAAATTTTGCAAATAGTTCGTGCTTCTTTTTTACAAGGCAGATAAGTCGAGCTGTCATAGAAGGCTTGCGCGCTTTTTCACAGAAAATTTCTACATTTTATCTATCTTATATCAGATTATTCACCGCATGCACTCTAAATCTCGCAAGAAAAGTTGTAAATGTGCATCAACCGAACGTATTTAGCGAAAGTGCAGAACCCGGAGCGCTGAGACCCACTCAAGTTGGCTGTGTCATCGTATGTATGTATATATATATATATATATATATATATATATATATAAAAGACAAAGAAAAATTCGCCATCCCGGTTCTGCGAATGTGGCTGTCCAGCGAAACTGTTTAAAACAACCACTACAACTGCTCTATGGCTTTAGAGTAATGCTAGTTGTGTTAATTAGGGTAGGTAGGAGTGGGAGTAATGGAAATCGTGGCAGTACGCCGCCGCCCATAGCGGTGCTGCAATGACATTGAAATCAGTTGCTAGGCTGGTTACGTTATATATGAAAGCCTAGGGACGTCACACCCCACTTCCTGCGCAGCAGTAATCTTTACCGCAAAACGTATGTGGCTAAGTGCTTTGCATTGCTAAGATAAGTGCTTTGCATTGCTATCACGAGTGCCTTATCATTTATTATGTGGTTCGGATGCTCGTTTTGAGCTTGTTCTTTATTGAAATATATGCTGTTCTGTATGTTGTATGCGTGATTCCAAAGAATGCATGCACCATTGGCTTCCGTTTGCTGAGTGCTTCGAGCCTCCGCCTTACGGGACTATGAGCAATTGCATTTCTTGCTTGCTTACGTGGGTATGAGTGCTCGTATGAGCGATGGTTGAAGATGATTTTCGGTCTAAAGACGCGAACAAACCACGGGATCCTAGCTGTAAAAAGCTTCGCTGTAAAATAAAGTATTTTGCGAGCGCACTCCTAATCCTGTTAAGCAACCATTGCCTTTTCATGATCACGGAGTCTACGCGTCATACAGCCAATTTCGGTCACTCTCATGCAGCTAAATTGAGCTCTAGGATGCTATTTTTGAAGCAACTTTGCTACCTTCGAGGCCACTCAAGATGTCGCGAATTGTTTCATGTCGATAACTAAAGTCGCTGGTTGCTAAATCAAAAGTTTTGTTGCTATACAAAGAAGAAAGTTGCTAAATATAGCAAAAAATGGCTGACATGACCATCCTGATGGGGTATCTCTGTTTTTACCCTTTTGCCTGGCCCTATTCCTATACCCTATTCCCGAGATAGTGTTATCTAAATATCGAGTGCCACAGGGGCCCCTGAGTATGTGCAACTGCACCACAGCGCAAGTGATGATGATGATTATGGTAATGTTGATGATGATTATCACGATAGCTGTTGACAAAAATTTGGAAGGTGATTGAACCTCTAGCTGTTGTCACTCAAACGTTGTCGCTCCAGCACAGCTCTCACAATAAATGATAAGATTTGCTGAATGCGAAATCCCAACTCGCTGAGTAAGAATTTGTCTTTCATCGACGTCAACTAGAGGCTAAAAGCATTTCAGTTTATTACGTTAGTATTCCTTGCGACTCTCAGCGCTTCCAAACCCGCCAAGCCTCACTGGGTCATCTATGCAGCATAGCGTCATTGTGCGGCTTCGACATTGCGGTGTTTCTACCGGCTTCGTGCAAGACACTCAGGAATCATATGCATGCGTGCTGCCTGTTGTTTGGGAGTCTCACCAGCAGAACGAGCCAGGCAGCATTGGCAAATTGGGACCGACTTATGGGTGAGGGGTACTGAAAGCTTGAAGGGTGTAGGTTGAATATGTGCTTTGTAAGTAAGTTTTGAATACCCCTCTCCCAATTTTCGTGCATTATGCAAAGCGTTTCACAAGGTTTGGTTTTTCCGGTTTCCTCGGGTAGCGCCGAGGTTGCAGCGCGCTTCAAAGCAAGCCTCATCTTTTTTATATTCCGCTGTACGAAGAGGAAGAGATCTGAACGTGCATATTTTACTCTTCGAGGGAAGCATAAAGAAAAACATAGGTCTTCTACGTCGAAAAACACAACGAAACAAATTTTTAGCGAGTGAAAGAATAGCTTTGAATTTACGGGCGAATTCATAGGGCACTACGCTAGACAGAGCCAGCTATGGAGGCATCAAATAAAATACGTTATTCAGTTTTATTTTTAAAAAAGGCAGGAAGGATAAATCGTGGATCGGGAGTGCATTTTCGGATTTACTTCAGCCTTCGTCTTAAAATAAGCGCTCTGTGCGGGCCTCTCGAGTGTTGCAGCTGGGAAACGTTTGTAGTCTTCGCCCGTAAATGCCATTGTTGTTTTCACCGAGAATCCTACCGTTGAAGACGCCGCAGAAAATTCCGAAGAAACGACATCAAATCTCTACGACCAGCTTGTAAGACTCCTGCGCCGTTATATGCTTTGTTTGTTTCCTATAGAACCCGTCTTCATTTCCTTGTTCGCGCCAGTTTAAGCCCACACGCAGGCACCGTGTAGGGCGTGCGTGCGAGGATGCGAACGTATCTGTCTCGATTTTTTCATTACTTTGTCGTTCTTCGTTGCTTTCTTTCAGTTTTGACTGTGACTGTTCCATCAATGCGATTGTTCGATTCTCTGCGTTGTCTCCGAAACATAGGCATCCATATAGAGTGCATAAATAGTTCCATTGTAATGATGGGTGGATCGCTTCTGGCACTTTTTGTCGAATTCTTGGGTCGTGGCAGCATGAACCGTGGTATTAATCTTACTATACGTACGCGGAATGAACCTGCTTTTGTCTCGTTCTGTTGTTGACTGATGCAACGAGTATGTTTCTGCGTATACTGAACGCTGCTTTGAAATGTTATTCGACGCTACGTGCGCTGCTTTGTATTGGTGCATCGGCTAATTCAATGATAACATTGCTTGTGTGATTCCGAGCTTAATCCTTTTCATGAACATACGGAGCTTAGCAATGCTTATTAGGAAAGGGGTTTATGTGGAATTTCGCGAATTCATATAACTAAGCTAAAGGTAACCATAAATACGAATTGCATCTGAATTGGGTTATATATTAGCGAAACAATTGTGTTCATGACAGAGATAGAAAATATATTTTGATAAATTGCAACGTTATTGCAAAGCCAGTACTGCGGACTAATCCAGCTCTTTCCTATGGCTCGCTGACTTCTTGTGCTCCAGTAAAATTCTGATTTTCAATGAGCCGTTTACGCGAGGTTGCTATTGTACTTTGAACATTGTGGCTGCATCAATGTGCCGATTCGCTGACGACGTCGAAGTATTCCATACAGCTCGAGCTGGCAGAAGAAAGTTAGTCGGTTCTTGTACTTCGAGGTGACAGCATCTCCTCCACGAAACTGGCGACACCAGACCACGGAACAGCACGGTCCAGAAGATTTCACTGCACAATCACCAAGTACCGAGCCAACCGAGTCCCTGTTGCGTGCCGTCTACCAGTATGGCGCCAAGAAATTTTTTGAAGAAGAAACCTTGGCGCATTGCATCCTGGAACCACCACAGTTGCACCAGGTGCTACCACCAGGCTTTTCTAGCTGGAGGCGTGTTTCTATATTCATGGCATCATTTGCAAAAAGACAAATACCTCATCACGGTAGCCGTGCTCGATCTGGGTCTGCCAGCGGGGGTAGCTGTACGTTGTCATGCTGGACAATTCTCACCACTTCGCCGTTGAACTAGCTGCCGACGGCTACTACGCGCCCATTTCTTCGAACCGCCGCCTCGTGCGAATAATTCGGCATCCCACCCTCGTCATGCCGTCCCAACGCATTGCTGCCGAGTACCTCCCGACGTCAGACACCATACACCCGTTAATGCAGGTTGTAGAGTCGCCCTCCAGGATTCCCATCGATTCCCCCGGTGCCGGCTTGCTGACGACTTGTACGTACCGTGGATTGTTACACGCTACACCCCCTCCCCCCTTTCAGCCCCGCCGTCTCCACCCTACACTGATCAGACTGTCCCAACCAACATCGAAACGAGAAAAAAAAAAAAACGTACACTAGGCTTGTGACGGCTGGGCTTCTGTCCCTACGGTGGGGAGCTCTGTTGGAGAGCCAATGTGCCGATGCGCTGACGACGACAAAGGAGCGCCAAGACAGCGCGGCGGTAGCGTGCGCGTGAGCAGGTAGCAAAAAGCTTTACTTTATCTTGACGTGGCAACATCTTCCTTCGCTGCTATAACCTAAACATCATCATCATCATCATCATCATCATCATCATCATCATCATTATCAGCCTATTTTTACGTCCACTGCGGGACGAAGGCCGAAATTTCAACCTCCTTGCGGAGGCCTCTTCCTGTGATCTCCAGTTACCCCGGTCTTGCGCCAGCTGATTCCAATTTGCGCCTGCGAATTTTCTAGGTTCATCACCTCACCTAGTTTTCTGCCATCCTCGACTGCGCTTCCCTTCCCTTAGTAAACATTCTGTAACTCTACTGGTCCAGTGGTTACCTACCCACACATTACATGGCCTGCCCAACTCCCTTTTTTGTTAATGTCCACTAGAGTATCGGTTATCCCCGTTTTTTCTCTGATCTGCCCCTCACTTTTCTTGTCTCTTAACGTTGCAGCTACCATTTTCCGTTCCATTGCTCTTTCCGCGGTACTCAACTTGTTATAATGCAATATCTCTGTATTACAGGGCACAGCTTCATGGACTCGGAAGTTCTTTTAAAGCCGCTAATCACAGCTCATTGTTTTATTGCGTTTATCCAGGTCAGACCTGTACTTTTCAACGCTCAAAATGGGTGAAGGCGAAGCATAACAGCTGTGGTGATCTGACACTTGCGCTATTTCTGCGCTCGATCTCATTACAGCATGTAGGTTGTATCTCGTTACTGGTTAATGATCCACCACTACTTGTCGCAAAAAGATAATCGTGTACAGTGCAAGCTACGCTTTAGATATATGCCACTTGTATACTTCGAATTGTGCCCAGATGCGATGTTTTGGCGGGTAGTCAACGTAGGGCTACAAGTTTTGTTCTTCGCATCTGTACCAAGGCCTGAGTGTAATGCGTCATGAGATGGGAAGATATCGTGTGACGTCGGCACTCCGACAAAGCCGTGATGAAGCGTGGTAGACACTGGGGTCATTTCTCCTGTATATGACCAAGCATGTCGGTTATTTGACGTTTACCTTGTTACCATGTTAGGTGTTAGATTTTCCTTTATGAGCTCCGATATATCCAAATAGGCTACTACCTGGAGACGAAAATAAATTTCCACGCCTGTGAAAAACGATAAAATATACCGAGACAATAAGTATACCATTCGTACCCTTACGCTCTCCTTAATCAGCTAAGAAATTCTGCCTTCTGATCTATAGCATTCGTATAGCGGAGTGCAACAAAAGAAACTTAAGGCGCTTGTTTTGAATATCTCCTTGCATGCAATTTCCACTCGGTTACAACAAGCGGATACTGCTCGCGTTTGTGCCCGGGTGCCACGGCGGAAGCCGCGGTGCTGGGCGCAGTCTACCTGACTGAAGGAGCAGTCTACCTGACTGAATGAGGGAGGAGTCTTCCTGACTGGAGGAGTTTTTTTTTATTTGGGGTGTTACTACACTGCGCTCCGCAACACCCCAATGACCACCGCTTCGCATCGGCGCCCCGCACCGGGGCACAAACGCGAGCAGTATCCGCTTGTTCACACCACCACAGTTCACCGAGATCAAAAGCCGTCATGCCACACCACCACCACTGCAAGGATTTCCACCACTAGAACAAACGCTACAACAATAAAGCGTGGCCGGCGTGGGCCAGACACCGCCAGACATTCAACACGGCCTAAACGATTCGCTCCCTACGCACGTAGGAGCTGTGCTCGGCAAGGTCTCTGCGCCCGGTCATGGAGATAAGAGAGCCACGCTCAGCGGAGACCAGTGCCTCGAAAGTTCCTAAGCGATTATGTCCCTAGGCACCTAGAAGCTCCACGATTGCCATGACAACACGTGTTAAGCGGAAGTCACGCGACCCGCAGTGCTACGCTCCCGCTGTTCCCACTAGCAATTGTAAAGTCTAAACCCGGGCCTCGGTATTCCCAAGAAAAAAAGATAGGCAGCGGAAGGCCGATCCAGCAAGAAACTGCGTCCTTAAGCGACTTACTCTGTCTTCGTCAGTCAGGCTAATACGCTTCAGTAGCTCGGTAAACACGTCTACCCGGGAGTGCGCGTCTTCTGGAAACAAGGATTTCTTTGGGGGGCCTTTTTTTTTAGGGGGGGGGGGGGGGGACGGACACCCGATATCCCTGCTCTTATTGTATAGCGTATGTGCACACGAGTGTCAGACCCATTGTGTTCGTTTCTCACTACCTTCTCACTGTTTGCGCTCGTCGTGGAGTCAGAGTAAGGCTATTTTTCGTACGATCTGTCTCTATGGGAATGTTTGCATTGGCTGTCTCCCCCTGTTTAATCATCGTACGCACCACGGCGAGCTGCACCGTTGTTCCGGCAGATAAAAAATGACATACGCTGCCACACGTGTCAGAAGAACGAGCTTAGACTTCTTTCATTGTTATCTGTGTGTTCACTTCTACGTTCTGTAGTCTTGGAGAATAAATCTTACCAAAACAGTGAATCGCACGACTGTTTTGCTCCTGTGTTCTAGCATTGAGGAAGTGGAAAATGTCCTAGATATTTGAGTTCAGAAATGTCCCTAATGATTCTTTTATTTTTCTAGTCACGAACTGTCTTGGTCACTCATTTCGAATGGACAACACGTTCAACACGGGTGTGTGGAAAAGGATGGAACATTAGGATCTATTTTGGGCGTGCTTTAATGGTAAGTTAACGTATCAATACACAGAAGCTGTTTCAGTGTGGTAGTTTAACACTTCTTGGGGAATATACGATAAAATACTTTAACAAATATGTCAAGAATGAGTGCAATGGAATCTGCAACTGATGTTCGGGCCTGTAGAGCATGCTTCAATGAAGGTATGTTTATCAATGATGGGAAACCTTATTTTTGTTTGTCAAAAAAAGCGCAGGTATTTTAGAAGTTTGGGCCTTAAGGCCTTTCATTCGTAAATGTTAGGAGAGCATGCATTGTCTGTATTTATCTGGGATTTAAAAACATAAGTTACGTAGCATGTAAAATATCAAGTGGTGGCAAGCTAGGTGTGGAATATCGGATGCTGTTTATTGGCGCCGCAGAAAAGCATGACTGCGACATACGCTCAAGTCTAATAGTTTGATAGGATAAGTATATATAAAAAGATATCAGGCAGAGGTAGAGAGTAAAAGCACGGTCATGTCATGGTCAAGCAAGGTAAGACATAAATTTCCAGAGGCAGCTTTCGAATCCAAAGTGTAAGTCTCCGTTAATTAGCAAATTCGCAATTTTAATGTGCCGCAACATAGGTGCCATTGGGATGCAAATTACCTTTTATAAATGAAAAGACGTCAATTCTTGTAGAAGCAGTGTTCAACGATAAGAAATCCGTCAATTTGTGACAAATCCTGAAATGTCTTTTTGTCTGAGGCTACAATACTTTCAAACATGATGAAAGAAAATCATTGTTAATGTTGTGTTCTTCAGTGTCCCGGAAGCAATTTTGTTTCTGCAATGACTTGTTTACTAATCCCGATTAAGGCAAGATGAGCCACATTGCAACTTCGTTGAGTTAGAATTTGCGTTTATTCCATAGAGATAACGTGCCCCCTGAAACATTAAAAGAAGGGCGGGTAGCTTGTTTGAAGTAGAATCTTGAGAGCTGTTTCTGGTACCCAAGGAAGAATCACAATTTGTGGCATCAAATTGAATCAGACATAATACCAGTTCTCTTCCGTGTAGGCAAATCCTGGTATTCGGTTTTGCAAGCATGCTGTTTACACGACAGTTCTTAATTTGATTAGGCATAATTGTGCGCACAAATGAACAGTACCAGCCATTCGAAGCTTCCTCAAAATGGACGTAACTAACCCAGTATTATCTAAAAATCACTCTTTTTTTTTCTGACGAAACCTTCTGCTGGGCCCACAGTGAGAAGAGCTCAGTTATTGCTAGTCAATATATCGCCGCCATATATCCCAAATATGTGCTTTACGGCATTCTCTTGTGATGAAAAATGTGTAATGATGTTAGATTGTGATGGAATGTAATGAGGTTCGGCCCAGGACCACTCAGCAAGGAACGCAATCGACCACTCGAGTGCACACAAACACAGTATATTAACAGCACAGAGACGTAAAGACTTCACGATGGAGATGTACTTAAGAGTTATGCTAACGCATGCAGTCCCGAAGCTGCTACTAGAGTGTCCTTTTGTATAATATGAAGTCGCTAGCCGTGGGTTCTCTTTGCGTGGAGTCCATTGACGCGTAGAGGTCGATGTCGGTCCCGAAGGGTTGGCTGATGGCTGGACGACGTCACCATGGGCCTACCCACAGCATCATGGGATCTGCAGCTGCAGCAGCAACGGTAGCAGACACAGCCGTGGTAGCCGTGCAACAGCTCTTGCTACTGCTCTCGCCTCCGGCAGCAGGCTGGTTGTGGCAGTGGCCCGGGAAAGCGACCACCTCGTCTGGTTCCCTGGACCGGTTGTCCAGCAGGAACACAGGCCCTTGAGGCTCCCTGGACCGGTTGCCCCGCTCGCCTGGCTCTCTGGACTGGTTGCCCCGCTCGCCTGGCTCTCTGGACCGGTTGCCCAGCGGGAACGCATGTCACTGGCATCCGAGAACGAGTTGCACCGTTCGCCTGGCTCCCTGTACCGGTTGCCCAGCAGGAACACAGGTCCTTTGCGTCCGAGGATGGCGTAGTGGACAATCTGGGTCGTCTGGACGGGCGTCCAGCGAGAACCGGCTGGCCTTCAACGCCGAGCAGCTCAGAACACTCTCACGCACCACGCGCCACACGATCACACCACTTCGTCATCGCCCCCGCACGGCGAACACGGCAATGTCTTTTTGTTTTTCACGTGCTTCCGTACATATCATGACAACCCCCGGTTTTAAGAAAGTTGTTCACAACTTTTCTAATGGGGAAGAAGGCGGAAAACAAAGGCCACCGTGTTGCGCGAAGGTCCACTTTTGAGAACGAGTTCACTACATATACAACTATTGTTTTAAAAGCAAAGTCGGTAAATGTCTTCTTGTCCTTCAGCACTCCAAAGTTAAGCACTGAGATAATATACACTTGGTAGTTCAATGATTTAAACACAGCTCAGATAACCTGCTCCGCGATATCCGACCCTTTGTCATGTTGGGTGCTTGTAGAATGGGAGCGTCACCGAGGCTACTTTTGAAAATGCTGTACGCTTGCTCTTGAGCCGGTCCCCACGCAAGCCGGTCCCCACGCCTTTCTGTGTGAAGTCTGTCAAAGGATTGGTGATCTCTGTTATGACAGAGACCTACTGCACTGGTAAAGGTTCGCGTTCCTCATACTTGCTAAGCATATTGATGTGGAATATTTTTCTTTTTCCACTCATGTTTAAAAAATAGTCGACCTCGTTCTTCCAATCGATGACTTCAAATGGACCCTTCCACTGCATTAGCTACTTGTTGGAATCAGTCGGCAGTAGAAGAAGTACTTTATCGCCAACGTTTAACTTACGAGGACGGCTATTCCGGTCAAAGTAGGGTTCTTGCTTTGCGCGTGCCTTCTCCAACTCGTCATGGGCGAATTTGCCTGTCTTCTCAAGGCGATTTCGAAGATAGACAAGATAGGTGTAGGTTATATGAGTTTCGCCGTCAATATCTTCATTGGCCCACAGCTCCTTGAGAACCGTCAGTGGTCCTCGTACGTGTCGACCATAAATCAACTGAAAAGGCGAGAAGCCCAGGCTTGCTTGCGGCGCCTTTCAGTAGGCGAAGTGCAGTGGAGCGAGGTACCTGTCCCAGGATCGAGGTTTGTCCTGGCACATCCTCCTCAGCATTGTCTTCAGGGTCCCGTTGAACTTCTCAATGAGCCCATTCGCCATGGCATGATAGAGAGTCGGTCGGAGAAACTTGATGGCAAGTAGACGGCCCACCTCTTCCATTAGTTCCGATGTGAAACTTGTTCCTTGGTCGCTTACAATCTCTTTCGGTAGACCAATGCGAGAGAAAATCTCAATCATTCCATCTGCCACGTGCACCGCATCAATTGCAGGGAGAGCAATGGCATCCGCATATCGGGTGGCAAAATCTATGATGGTGAGAATATAACGGTTGCCACGGTCCCATTTCGGTGAGAAAGGACCGATTAAATCGACCCCAACGCGCTCAAAAGGTGTACGTGTGATAGGCTTGTTGCCCAGAGGCGCAACACCAATTTTGCCTTTTGGTGTTGTTCGCTGGCACTTATCGCAGGACTTCACGAAACTTTTCACGTCGCCATGCAGATCTGGCCGGTAAAAATCCGTCAAAACTCGATCTGTCGTGCGCCGAATGCCTTGGTGTCCGGCCATAAGACCTTCGTGTGCGACTTCAAGACAGGTCTTCTAAACATCTTTGGCACGACAAGCTGGTTAAATCTCCTGCGGTAGCAAGACAATACTGTCGGTAGAGAAGCCCACCTTTTTCAAGGAACGAGTAGCAGTGGCCTTTTGGTGACGAACTTCCTGTCGACTTTAGCAAACAGAGATTTCAACGTTTTGTCTTTCTGCTGTTCCTCTGCAAATTGGTCATTGGTAACATCACACCACTTTATCTTTGATACACGCAATGGAGTCATCTTATCCTCTTGTGGCTTGACAATGGCGGAAACATAATGAGGGCGCTCCACAGGTATCACTTGCACACTGGAGTTTAGCGACGCAGTGTCTCTTTGGTCGACTGAAGCGTGCTTCCAGTTAATATCTGGCACGTGAGGCCCTCTGACACCCGGTAGGTTTCCGAGCACAACATCATAAAGCGGCTTCTTCATACATTAGGCTGTGATTTCTCCAGTAAAGTACGGTGTATTTACGTGGAGTTTGGCCTCTGGTGCATCAATTACAGAGCCATCGATAAGCAGGACTCTGCTACTCTTTCCGGTCAAACGCTGATAGGGAACTAAGTCTCTTCGGATAATTGCAGTATTGCTGCCCGTATCAGGAAGAACCCTAATTCTTCGACCGAGCACTTGCCCTTCAACTACTGGCATTCCTTCCACCAGAAAAACGGGTTTTCTTTCATCCGTTTTTTTAATCAAAAGTGTCACGACTTTTCCCTTTCTTGTGTTTTCCAGTTGGGTGACACAAAGAAAAATCATAGCGGTTCTCGTTGACCACGCAGGCTGAACTTTTCTCTTTATGCGCCTTCGTGCTGCAGCAGTCGTCGCTCTTGTGACCAACCTTCTCACAGAACTTGCACTTCGTCACTCCTTTAGCTGGGTTGCGACATTCATGAGCGACATTCATGCGACATTCAAGAGAACAACCACCTATCCTCGCTGAAGGCGGAGCTGATGACTTCACACTCCCACAACACATGGTTCAATGTTGCCGTTAGTCCACAGGCAGGGCAGTCCGCACTGGGATACCTTTCAGGGTATATAGTATGAAGAACCGCAAGGTTAGGATATGCACGGGCTTGTAAATATTGCAGGGTCACTGCGCGCGCCCTGCATAAGGCAGGGTGCGGGAGGGGGAATACCCGTCTTGACAGATAGTAGTGTTCGGTGTTCTCATGGAACGTGAGCAAGGGTTCCCGCGGGGCAGGGGGACTAGAATGGAAAAATCGGTGCATAATAAAACGCGACGTCTTCTTTGCAATGCTTCCCAAGAGACTTTTCGAAGTGGCACAGTATAAACGTGCCCTTCGCGGCTAAACAGTAGCTTGAGCCGGAGTAACGCTAAAGAATTTTGTAACGACTGCATGAAATATGTACATTAGAGAAACTGCTGGCAATGACATCCGGAACAGAGCCTATCCTGAATACAGCGTAATAGTTATAAAATTCCAAGAGCCTAAAGAAATAGGCGCCCATGCAACTTAAAATTGCGAGCACTGCCTCCATGGTGTGTGTCGTTCTTAGGGATCTACGTCTAATGCAAGCCTTGATTCCGTGCCTTAATATTGATAGCCATTTCGGTATGTCAAAATAAGCTTTCGATAAAACAATGTATGTTGCTCCGTAAGTTCCTCCGAAGCGCGAGCGACATTAATATAGCCAAGCTACATTAACGTTCAGGCGTGTGATTTGCCAATGAGTGCACAATGAATCATTCAACTTATTATTTATTCCAAGGAAGCTGCTTTGAAGCCGTATTAACTCATATCTTAATTACAAGCTCCTCGACACTATAGGCAAAACGCCATTGATCGTTTGTATTTTTGGTCTTTAGAGGAGGTTATTTTATTTAGAGCACACTTACGCAAAGTGCTCATCCTGGAATGAGACTATTGCTTGGCGTAGAGCTGCAAAGTCTGAAATACAAAATCAAGAATTGGTGTTGCCAGTGAAGGGCTTAGAGACGAAAGTATTATCTTCAGCACACTAAGTAATCATATGTATGTTAGCATATGAAATATGCCACTTGCCCACCTGAAAAAACAGCACGCCTTGCAAAAGCGGTACCATAAGCATGATTTATTTCACGTAATGGTAGTGGAAAATTGTCTATTAGGAAACTAAGGAAGAACTTGGCCTGTTACTAAAAACAACGCTGCGTTTTTTGTTCAATAAGGAATGCAATAGTTGCGTTTGCCGTTTTCATTTTTGCATTTGATGACCGGTTCCACTTTCAACACATAATAACACAGCGCGAACGAAATGGTATTCACATAAGAGAACAACCAATAATATTTTTCGCGCCTTTGTTACGTCTTAAAGTTTCCCCTAGAGACGACGCCATATGTTTATGTTATCGGGCACGATGTGTGCTATAGCGATTCTGAATAACACATACAGCTATAAAATTAGGTTTTATGCCGTTCAATAGAACTAGTTAACAATTATGCGGAAACGTCCTGCAGGAGAGACCAACAACGTTTCTGTGCGAAAGACAGGTTCGCCTGCCTTAAAGGCATTTCATTTCTGTTGTAGCATGAGCAATGTGGTATTGTAGTAGTTTCTACGGCATTGTTAGTATTATAATGACAGACAAGTACACAGAATGAAATTCGAACAATGATTTTGAGAAGCTATAATAAACAGAGTTGGAGGATATTACGAAACGTGTCCAAGTTTTTATGCAATTTTGTTTTGCATTATGTCTGGCTCCTAAGCCTTAACTAGTTGAAATAACCGATGTAGTATGAAAAGAGAGCTGTATATTCCACGCATTTTATGCAATCATTCCAGATGATGCTTCAGAGGCTGTAGGATACCAAAACAGTTTGCACAAGCGTTTGCTCATTTTCTTGAATTTGATTTCATTTTAAAATATTTGTTTTTCCAAGCACGACGTTTTGAGATAGTTAGCTAAGCTTCTCTACAAGCTCCACTACCTGAATGAAAAGCGGCAAGCGTGAATGAATTAAAAAAAAGCAATAATGCTTCCTTGATACTCACACGCATTACTCCTTAGTGCTTGAAGATTTGAGACACGAACCTTTGGCATCACGGGTGTGATGATGGCATGCCCGAAATATTTGGTTGAATGAAATGAATTACTATGTGGTAATGTGAAGAAGACCAACCTTGAACCTCTAACAGATATACTAAATCTCCAGACACACAAGACGATGTACGTGTGGGAACATCACGGATGCTGAAGTTGTTGCTTTACGAGGTGATGAGCAATCGTCTGGAAGTCTGGAGGGAAGTATATGTTCTGGAAGTCTATGTTCTTGAAAACTGACGTTTAGTTAATAAAGGGTATTTTGATAAATATTTTACTATATTTTGTGCTAGCAGCTTTTGATGTATTAACACTACATTCTGCGCTGATGCAGATGCATGTTGAATCATTTGCAGCATTACTCTTCTCTACCCTGACGCAGCGTTTCTCTTTTGTGTCCCTTTAACGGTAATACATGCGACACCCACGAAATAAACTATGTCATTGAAGCACAATTAACACTGTTTTCTTCTGCTTGACTTGAATATAATTTGAATGCGACTAAAATATTGCGCGCTTAGGCCTGCTGTTTGCAGAGGTCTGGCTCACCCTTCCATGCAGCAAAGTTCGGTTTTCTACTTGTTACCTTGGAGACAAGAAGGACCAGCGGGGCGACGTGTCTCGTAAACAAAAACTGGTTGCGAAAAGCCGCCAACAAACGATGAAACCCACAGAGCCGGCAGGAAATCAACACACAGATACGTAGGGGGAACAACGTTTGCGAAGAGTAAAATAAACGACGAAAACTAAAAGGAAGTCAAAATGCTGAAACAATCAGTGTAACATGTGATAAATCTAAAAAGTAAAATTGAATAAAAAAAAGCTGGCAGTTCAGCTGAAAGAGTTCGGAAGAGCACACAGAGAGAAATAGGAATGGCATGGATGCCGCACACACCGCCAATGGCGGCGCTGGTCGAGGGTGCGCGTTTTAGATTCTATTTTTGCTTAGCTTGTAACAGTGCCAGCTTACCTCCACGCCGATTGCTATTCAAGATCGGTGGTTGAGCGAATCGATCGCTATTAGCACTCGCCCCACCACCGCGTACATCGGTGCGAGACAAGCAGCGGCAGAAGCAGCTCGTTCTCCTCCGGGGGCCCCTTTGCGTGCGCCGCGATAAAACACTCGGATGCCGCTGCCGCTACTACTGCAGCACCGAGGCCACAGAAACATCTTCCCTCCGATCACAGGCCTGGTTTCGTGTTTGGTTGTTATTGTTTTTGTACCTTTCTTTTTGTTTCATTCTTTAGTCTGGTGTCTGTTCTACTCTGTGCACATCCCTATTGCAGTCGTTATCGTGATATCCTATTTTGCTGTGCTTATCATCTGTTTATCGAATCGAGTTGTGGGTAACACGGGATGCTACAGCGCTCGCTTGCTCAACTCATTCCAGTTTCGTTACTCTCAGGGATTTCTTTCCCTGCACCCCACGAGGCCACCTCGAAGCTAACGATGGTGACGCATCCTACATCCGCCGCTGGTATGATTGATTGAACGCAATCCTTTCCGGTAGTAGTATACAGTAAAGCAACGGCGCTAGAAAATGTTTTCTTTTTACTTTTTTTCACGCAGCATGTACGCTTTTTACCAAGTACAAAGACAGCTGAGAAGTGAGCGGGAATAAAAAAAAAAAGATCCGCCTTCATTCCACCCTGTGAAAGTTGATGTACAGCGAAGCTGGTGTGGACGTTACCCCAACTGACGTTAGACGGCGTTGCACAAGCTCCAGCACTGCAAGCGACGTACGTCACGCGCCTGCCCATGTGCGGAATTGCAGCCTACGTCCTGATTCTTCTAGGCCATCCGTCAGGCACAAGCTCTTCATTGAACTAAGTTAACGTTTAAAAGGAATCTGCGTCAGAAAATGCGCAAAGTATACGACTTACACACTAGCTGCAAACATGATAGCTTCATATTGTTATTCGAATATACAAGAAAACATAAATCTGTTACACGGAAAATGAAAGACGAAGCCCTCTTCCAGCTGCCATTTGAGGTCTGTTCGAGTGGCCGCGGCCGCTAGGAGACAGTACACAGCATACATGCTCATTCTTATAGGCCATCCGCCTAGCGTAAATCAGTTGTTGGAGTAATTGAATTTCTCAAAGTAAAATGTGCGGAAAAATTTGTAAAGTACGACTTGCACACAACTAGCAGACATACGAGCATTGGATTGTAATTAAAATGTAGGAGACAACATGACAAAAGCTAATGTAATGCGCACTCCCTTGAGCAGCGAAAATATAGGTACCACGAATTCCTCTCTAAACTCAATTTTTTTCTTCTCCGGCTATCCACGTAACTTGAAATTGAGTACTCTATAGTCCACAATTTTCATTACACATTTTCAGTGCACTAATCAGTTTCACTTCGTGCATTTGAATTACGAATAAATTAAGTTTTTGGTAAAATTGTGGCCCCCAAGCTCTTGCTCACAGGTGCACACCTCACTGAATTCTAAAGAGTTTGTCTTTTGCACATACATCATGACTTCGACCACATACATATGTGTACTGATTAAATGTATACTCAGCTGTATACGGCCACGTCCAAGTCAGAAAGATTTTCGCGAGCACACATCGGTGGAACGCGCGGTTGTCGACGGGAGCGGACGCGCTTCACATCGACTCCTGCTATTATGCCAATCAACGCAGCGTTAATTTACAGTTACCGTGATATAATTGGTACCAAAGTGTGCGCGAAGGTGCGGGGCATCGACCGGTACCAGTTTTTACCAAACGGTACGTGATTTTCTCGATTTACGAGGACTCTTCTCTGGTGCGGTGCGGACTTTTCGCTAAGCCTAACGTAGGCCTACCACGAGTACGCCCACCGGTCGTGACGGGCCCGGCCGCTAGGCCTAACCCTGCGACGAGTACGACCAAGATGGCGTCCGAAATGGAAGTGGTCACGTCGATGGAAGACAACACGGCGTCAACGCTGAGCATCGGCAGTTTCGGCGGGCGCACTTGCATCGAAGTTCACGGAGAGGACATTACACCGGAAGAAGTCGAAGGCTGGTCGGCCTCCGGCAAGCGCATCAAGTAGATCATGGCCGGCAAGGAAAGCAGTGAGTCCGCCACTATTACTCGCCAGCCTAGACCCAAGACCAGGGCCAGCTTTGCTAAGAGAGTTGCAGCTTCGGTAACGAAAGCGGCGAGGATGCCGATAGATATGCCGAAAGAAGACACCAAGGTAGTCATGAGACCACGTGGCGGTCTCAACGTAGCGAAAACGGAGGCTTCAATTATCATGTCGGTCGTCAGGACGGCGGCTCGAGTAACGAAGGAAGAAGCCAAAGCAGACACCATCTGCACAAACGCGCAGCAAAACATCATCGTGGTCAGCACCCCGGACGAGAGGCGCGCCACGCTGTACTCTAAGGTCAAAGCCCTTAACATAGGAAGTAAGACATACGAAATCAACGCCTACCGAACGGCGCCAAACGGCACGGTCAAGGGAATCATCCGAGGTATAGCCGTAGACGAGACCCAGGAGGAGATAGCCGAAAACATCGTGAACCCCTACAACCCCCTAGCGGTGGAGGCGCACAGAATCGGCAATACAACCACAGTGATAGTACTTTTCGCTGGACAGAAAGTACCGAACTACGTCAAGTATGGCTCGATATTGGTCAAGTGCGGGCTTTACCGCAAGCACTTTGACGTGTGCAAGCAATGCGGCAGGGTCGGCCATAGAAGAGACGTATGCCCGAATACCAACGCCAAAGTGTGCTTCGGCTGCGGAATCGCAAACCCCAGAGAGGGTCACGAACGCGAATGCAAGCCCAAGTGCAAGCTATGCGGGGGACAGCACCCAACGGGCGAGAGGGAATGCAAAAACAAGTACAAGATGCCGTACGTGGTGAAGAAGCGGCAATGGGAACGCAAGATGGAAGCCATGCAGCAACAACCGGACTCGGAAAGCTCTCCGCCGCGACGAGCGTCGCCTGCCGAGAGACCCCGCGGGGAATCAAAGCAGCGTGACAGCAGCCGCAAAAGGGACGACAGCAAAATAGGCAGGAGCGCCAGTCGCCGCAGACCGTCGCAGTCGAGGGAGAGAGGCTCCTGGGCCGACGCAGTCAAGGCAAACATGGCAGAGAAGAGACAACCACCGGCGCAAAACGCCGCGAAGAAGATCCAAGAAGCGAACGGGGTGGAGAAATCCTTGAGAGACGAGAACGAGAAGCTAAAGCGGAGAATCGCCGAACAGGACACAACCATCAAGGAAATCAACGAGAAGGTAATGACATTAATTGCGATGCAGCAACAGCAGCAACAGCAGCAACAGCAGCAACAGCAGCCGACGCCCGTGCAACAGAGGAAACAAGAGATGACCGAGGACGAACCAGAGGTCGAGGTACACCCGAGAGCCACGATAGCGGCAGGACCGGCTCCCAAGAGGAGAGCCATAGAGGGTGCCAAAGAACGAAAGATAACGGAGAAAATCGAAAAACAGGGCGACAGACTCGACCATCTTGAGGCGACCAGCAAGGTAACCAACGAACGCCTCACCGCGCTCGAGCAAACGGTTCAGCAGATGACAACCAACATTCAGAGCACGATCCAGAACATGATAGCGCAGATGCAAACACAGCTGCAAGCGCACATACAGGCCCAAATGCAAAGTATGGAAGGACAGATCATCGCCAAACTGCAGCAATCATGGCCGGGACAGCACTCATAGCAGTAACCACACCGCCAGTGAGAGACCTCTTGGTCTGGCACTGGAATTGCAACGGCTTTACCGGCAAGAGAGCGGTGCTGTTGCAACACTTGCAGCAACAAACGAGGAAACCAGACGTAATAATGATACAAGAAACACACAGCGAAGAGACACCAAGACTCCCGGGCTACGGGTCGAACGACAGCCCGCCGAGCGAAAGGGACACGTCCAAGGGCAAGGGCAGAGGGGTCTGCACCTTCGTTAGGAAAGGGATCACCTTCATGGAACACGAACTGATCGGCAGAAGCGCCATCGAACACTGCACGGTGGAAGTAATTACGGGCAAGAAGAGGAAGGAGAGCACTTTCCTGGTGAACGTCTACAGCAATCCGTCTCACGGACAACAGAAGTTCAAGGCACTACTTCACAAGGCGAGTAGAGTCGCGGGGAGCAATACGCTCCTAGTGTGCGGAGACTTTAACGCTCCGAACCAAGGCTGGGGCTACCAAAGAACGGCGGTTAAGGGAAGAGAGCTGATGCAAGATGCCACCGACGTGGGACTGAACCTAATCACGGATTCGGTCTTTCCCACCAGAATCGGTACATCGGTTACGAGAGACACCACTCCGCACCTTACCTTCATCAAAACCGAAGGAAGAACGAGACAAGCGGAATGGAGAAACACGGGACAAGAGCTGGGCAGCGATCACTACATCGTGGAGGTCGTCGTACCGCTCGAAGGCCAAGGCAACACCGGCATAAGGAAGCATCGCATTACGGATTGGGACGCCTTTCGAACGGAACTACCCGCGGTGCAACTGGACATTATGGACATCGAACAATGGGCGGCTAACGTCGTTGAGACGACGGAAATTGCCACCAAAGAGCTGGAAACGGACGAACGGATAGACAAGATCGACAGTCGGCTCGCCTACCTGATAGAAGCCAAGCAGTCCATAAAGGCGAGGTGGCAGAAGCAACGAACGAACCGAAGTCTAAGGAAGAAGATCGCCGAGCTCAACAGGCAGATCGAGGCAAGGTGCTATGCACCCAACAATGGAACGAGGCCTGCAATGAAGCGGACGGACAGTTACACAAGGGCAAGACGTGGAACATGCTGCGGCACCTCCTCGACGAAACAAAGACCAAGGGCCACCAACACAACAACCTGGCCAGGATCCTACACAAGGCAATCTGCGAACACGGAGAGGACGAGATCAAGCGGAACTTGGACGCCAAGTACCTACCGACCACCCCCACGGAAAGACACCCGGATTACCAAGGCAGCGAGAACGAGACGCTAGATCGAGACATCGAGACATGGGAAGTCAGAGCTGCTCTGCAGGATCTCAATGGCAGGTCCGCCGCGGGTCCCGACCGAGTGACCAACAGAGCGCTCAAGAATCTCAACGAAGCGGCCATCGAAACGCTCACGAAATTCTACAACAAGTGCTGGCAAGATGGAAGGCTACTCAAGTAATGGAAAGCAGCCAAGACAATTCTCATCCCCAAGCCTGGCAGACCACCAAACATAGAGAACCTCAGGCCGATCTCGCTGACTTCGTGCGTGGGAAAGGTCCTCGAGCACGTTCTCATGAACAGGTGGCAGCGTTACCTGGAAGAATCGGAGCTCTACCCGAATTCCATCATAGGGTTTCGGAACAAGCTCGGGACGCAAGACGCCATGGTCTTACTGAAGAACGAGATCATCGACGATATGACGGCCACCAAGGACAACAGAGCCATACTTGGGCTGGACCTGCAGAGCGCTTTCGATAAAGTGAGGCACTCGGCTATCCTGGCCCAAGTATCCAGGCTAAACATGGGCAGAAAGACATACAAGTACATCAAAGACTTCCTGACGCAACGGACCACCGAAATCAGCGCGGGAGACCTGCAGCTCAAAGAGAAGAAGCTGGGCAGCGTCGGAACCCCGCAGGGTTCGGTGATCTCCCCGTTACTCTTCAACCTCGTGATGATCGGGGTGGGCAACCGGCTAGAAAGAGTAATGGGAGTCCGGCACACCATCTACGCCGACGACGTTACGCTATGGGTACCGGGAGGAAGCGACGGACACATCGAGACAACGCTGCAAGAAGCGGTCAACGATATCGAGGAGCAGCTGGACGGGTCTGGACTCGTCTGCTCTCCGGCCAAGTCAGAGCTGCTGGTGATTCCACCGAAAGGAGCGGGCAGGAAAAGAAAGAATATGGAATTCAAGTACGAGCATCCCAAGATCACGATCAAGACGGCGGGAGGACAAGTAATACCGGAAGTCGAGAAGATTCGAATGCTCGGGCTGCTCATCGAGCGAAATCGAGTAAACGGTTAAACGGTGAACAAGCTCGCGGGCAAAGCGGCCGCGGCAATGAGACTCATCAAGAGGGTGTCCAACAGAAGAGCGGGGATGAAGGAGGAGAGCCTGACTAGGCTCGTTCAATCCTTTGCAGTTAGCCACATAACGTACGTCGCCGCCTTTCACAACTGGAGGCCGAGTGAACGTAACAAGATAGACGCCACCATACACAAGGCGTATAAGGCGGCACTCGGTCTCCTCGGGAGCACGAGCACCGAAAAATTCATGGCGCTGAGAGTCCACAACACGCTGGACGAAATAGCCGAGGCACATAGAACAGCGCAACTCGAACGTCTCTCTGAAACGAGAACCGGAAGACAGATACTGCGGGACCTTGGCCTCGAGCCGAGCGAAGGCAAGCAGCAGAACAACGTACCTATACCGGATAGCATCAATAGAAAGCTCAGGGTCTGCCCGATCCCGAAGAACGTCAACCCCGAGCACAACAAGGAGCGGAGGTTGGCGAGGGCCAGGGCTCTCGTGGACCTCCACGCCAGAGAAGAAGGCGCCGTCTACGTGGACGCGGTGGAGTATCGAGGCAGCAGCGACGCATACGCGGCTGTGGTCGTCGGAGCATCGACGGGTGCAACGAAGACCGCAGCGAGCGTCCGGACTCGAGAAGCGCACCAAGCGGAGGAGGTGGCTATCGCCTTGGCCGTCTCCGACCCCGGATGCACTACAGTGCTGTGTGACTCTAGAACGGCAGTGAAGAACTATGCCAAGGGTATGGTATGTAGTGAGGCCGCGCGCATACTGCGCAAGGTCGAAGACATCGGGCGCAAAAGTGCTGCTGTGATCAAGTGGTTTCCGGCCCACATGGGCAGTGACGTGTCGGAACGCGGGAACGCGAACCACAACGAGACGGCCAACGCGGCCGCGTGAGGGCTAACCAACCGCGCGGCTGCAAACACGGCCGACTCGGAGTGTTGGTCGCGGTACAGTGCCAAGGACAAGATGGCCACCTTCAACGAAATAGTGAAATGGTACAGACTGAACAGACAGGCTATGCCCCCACCTCACCCGGGGCTTACCCGGAAGGAGGCAGTGTTATACAGACAATTACAGACAGGGGTCCCTGCTCACCCCGGTGCTAGCTAAGCACGTGTGTCCGAGTGTGTACACGAGTGACGTGTGTAGACTGTGTGCGAAGGAGAGAGCTACCGCGGCTCACATCCTTTGGGACTGTGGTATAAATCCGAGAGAAGCCAGTGAGAAGACGACGATCCCGCCGCAGCTAGAGGCTGCAACGAGGATCTACGATCAAGAGACACAACTCAAGGCCAGTCCAGCAGGTCTCGGCAGCTCTAGGAAGGCAGCGACCTAGCGAAACCGAGGATAAGGGGGGTGGCACCCCCAGGAAGGGGGCGGTGGCCCTCTCGGACCCGCGGAAGTAGCGAGGCGAGCAAGACCTCGAGGAGCATAACGCACGAGACTGACGTAGTGGCCGCGTCACGATGAAAGCTCGTCCTCCCTGCGTGGAGGGAGCCGAATCGACTCTGCAGGCATTCTCAATAAAGTTATTCTCTCTCTCACGCCGCTTGAGGCGTGAGACGCCGCGGCATGGTCATACCATAGAGAAAGAAACGTTGCCAGTCAGCTGCGGAGCCAGCTGCTGCGGTTACTAGGCAACGGCTCAGCTCGCGGTACTGCCACCGGCCACAGCGAAACGGCGCGAGTGCGGCCAGTGTAGCTTTCCCTACAACACAAAAAAACTCTCATTGGCCCCATGCTGTATGTGCGAGTGCAAGCGAGCGAGGGCGATGGACGCGTGGTTTCACCGGGACCTAACGCACGGCGGAGAGCGAACGCGACTTCCCAGTGGAAGGGGAGCGGTGAGCGAGGACGGCATCGAGGCACCCTAACAGGCCTCGGAAACTCCGCTAGTTTTCTGTAGTAGTGATCTGTCCGTGTAAATGTCCGCGCGAATTGCCGTGCCATCCATGAGATGGATGCAAAACCAAAATCGAAACCAAAATTGCAAGAAGCAGGCCGGGAGAAGCTATTCTGCGCATTGGCCATTAGGGCAATTACAATAAATGTTTTTTACATGTGTGTACATGAAACACTATCCGCGGTTTGTTGCACTGTCTGTTCCCATTTTGGTTTTCGCAAACGAACACAATAAAGTGAGCCCAAAGAACTCTTGTGTGGAAAGTGGAATTATTTTTTAATATAATTTGGGCACATGCTTGCTTTATCGTAATAATGAACGGGATTGAGTGCTTGAAAACGCAAACGGAACCCACTGCGCACAACGCCTGGCACGGCCAGAGCAGTGCGCGCTTCGGTCCAGCGGGGCGTCTGATAACGCCTCTACAAAAAGAAAAAAAAAAAAATAGGTCGCACCGCGGACAGCTAAAGAAATAAAAAAAAACGGCGCGAAGCATGAGGGGGGGGGGGGGGGGGCGACATGCGAGGAGGGATAGGAAAGTCATGAGGGAAAGGAAAAGCGATAGGAGCAACGTTATCATAAAACAGGAACAAATAAGTGCTGTAGCGAAAGAAGGAAAGTAAAAGAAAAATCGCGCCGCATTTCTTTTTTTTTTAATTTTCGCCGCCGAAGTACCGTCAACCGTTCTGGGGCGTAACTGAAGTGCGCCTTGGCGCTAGCGTCGACTGAGCGTCTGCTATACGAGAACGAATGGAAGGTATAGGAAGATTCACCCCCCTTACCCTAGACTGTGCGTGTGCGTGCCCGCCCTCCCACTGCGGCACATGCGCGCAGCTCTGCCAGCCTCTGCCGCCTGTGCCGCCTACTCTCTCTGGGCTCTCGTCCGCCTCTCCCCTAACAGTGTCGACAACGGTGTTTAGCCGTTCCGTCACGTAGGCATCAGGCTAGCACTCTTATCAGTTGCCCTTACGACTCGCCATGGCTCGGCCGCGTGCCGTTCCTTCGGAGGAACAACGCAACGAGCGACGGGAAACTGGCGACTCAATCGCCCACGCGAAAGCAGGACAGCGGGAAAGCAGTGCGGGAGGGAGGGGTTGCGGCTTCTGCTCTGCGAGCAACTTGTACTTTGCGCGGCGCCAGGCAGGTCGCGTGAACCGTACCTTAAAAGCGATCTGCAACACGGCTCCTACCTTTGTATGAGCTGTGCTTTCGCCGCTAAGTTTCCGTTGAAGTCATAGACCGCAATAACTTTTACTCGCTGCTGCTGGCGCTCTTGCTCACGCCAGTGTTTTGACAGAGGTTGTGTGCGGTCACACAAACAACGCGCAGAAATGTTGTCGATGGTGGTGGCATTTGGCCCGCGTTCGCACCGAAGGCGCGCGGCGTTGGTGACGTGTTTATGAAGAAGGTGTCAACTTTTGCCCTACACCCTATGGCGGTGTACCGTAGCGACCAAAAGGCCATGGTCCCTGGGGTCACTAAATAAATGAAAACCACCAGATCATATATATTTCTAGTTCTTTAATAGTTCAAATAACCAATTACACCATCACATCTTAATAGTCATAATTGGAAATGCCTATTTCCCGCCATAGTACAGCTTCGCTGGTCTTCCATCTGCACTCCAGTGGAAGGTCTTACAGTTTTTTTCTGTAATGACGCGCCGCAAGAAATCTCAACCAACTAGTGGCTAACATCATCATCAGCCTATCTATATCCACTGCAGGGCGAAGGCCTCTCCCTGCAACCTCCAATTACCCCTGTATTGCGCTAGGTGATTCCAATTTCCACATGCAAATTTCCTGATTTCATCACCCCACCTAGTTTTCTGCCGTCCTCGACTGTGCTTCCCTTCTCTTGATACCCATCCTGTAACTCTAACGGTACACCGACTATCCACCCTACGCATTGCTTGGCCTGCCCAGTTTCATTGCTTTCTCCTAATAGCAGCTAGAATATCCGCTATGTTCGTTTACTCTCTGATCCACACCACTTTCTTCCTATATCTCAATATTACCCCTGACAATTTTCTTTCCATCGCTCTGTGGGCGGTCCTTAACTTGTTCTCGAGCTTCTTTGTTAAGCTCTCAGTCAGGCTTTGGTAATGCCTGCCGTATGCACTCCAACCAAGCCTGCCCAGTTTCATTGCTTTCTCCTAATAGCAGCTAGAATATCCGCTATGTTCGTTTACTCTCTGATCCACACCACTTTCTTCCTATATCTCAATATTACCCCTGACAATTTTCTTTCCATCGCTCTGTGGGCGGTCCTTAACTTGTTCTCGAGCTTCTTTGTTAAGCTCTCAGTCAGGCTTTGGTAATGCCTGCCGTATGCACTCCAACCACATTTTATTATTCTATAAATTTCTTTTTCATGATCAGGGTCTCCTGGGAGTAATTGGCCTAGATAAATGTAGTCCTTTACAGACTCTAGAGGCTGACATGCGATACTCAATTCTTGTTCCCTTGCCAGGCTATTGAACATTATGTTTGTCTTCTGCATATTAATCTGCAACACCACTCTTACACTTTCTCGGTTAAGGTCCTCAATCATTTGCTGTTATTCGTCCCCATTGTTGCTGAATAGGACAATGTTATCTGTCAGTCGAAGTCATCTGCCAGCTACGCAATGACTCTGACTCCTGATATCTCTTCAGAATCAAACGATATTTTCATAATCTATGAAACCATATAGATAGGTTGATCATACTCCTAATATTTCTCTATTACCTGATTGATGACATGGATATGATCCATTGTAGAATATCCCTCCCTGAAACCAGTCTGTTCTCTTGGTTGGCTGAAGTGTTGCCCTGATTCTATTGGAAATTATCTTGGTGAATATTTTATACACTACTGAAAGCAAGCTAATCGGTCTATAATTCTTCAAACGTCTCCCTTCTTATGGATAAGTATAATGTTGGCGTTCTTCCAGTTTTCTGGTACACTTGAAGTGGTGAGGCTTTGCGTATAAAGGGCCACAAGCTTTTCAACCATGATATTTCCTCCATCTTTGATTAAATCGACTGTTATTCCATATACTCCAGCAGCTTTTCCCTTGGTGATGTCTTTCAAGGTCCTTCTAACTTCATCGCTAGTTATAGAAGGGGCTTCTGTATCCCGTTCATCACTACGAATGAATATAGCTAGGGTGCTCTGAGAACTGTACAGGTCAGTATAGAATTCTTCCGCTGAATTTACTATGTCATTGAAATTGCTTATGATGTTACCCTGCTTATCTTTCAGTGCGTACATTTTGCCTTGTCCTATTCCAAGTTTTCTTCTCACTGATTTCATGCTGCATCCATATTTTACTGCTTCCTCACTATGTCCACGTTATAATTTCGGATGTCCCTTACTTTATTCTTGTTGATCAGTTTCGACACATCAGCGAATTCTATATGGTCTCTCTAGTTTGACACTTTCGTGGCTTTGTATAGCACCATCGAAAGGGAATGCTTCGCTCTTGCTTGGGGAATGCAGAAATTTAGCATGTATTTGTACGGAGTGCTTTTCTTGGTCCAGACAGACCGTCAGCCACTCCGCTACATTAAACAAGCGAAACATCTCAACAGTAGGGTCTTACGGTGGAGTCTGCTGCTCCAAGAACATCAATTCCGAGTCGAAGATATATAGGGTAGCGAAAACGTTGGTGCCGATTATCTTAGTCAGATTTAAATGCGTTGACGGTCACGTGTGGTGACAAATTCATTTGATGAGTGAAATTGTTGTTTATTCATGCATCATGACGAGATTGTTTTTTTTTTGGGGGGGGGGCTATGTAAGGCTACCCTGCCACAGTTTTGTTTATTTGTTGCATGCCCTGTTTCCTATTTCTGCCTTATTACGCGATATATGTGTTATTGTGTAGTACAAGTGTACTTCTGTGGCTTGTTTGTACACGATGTGTCGCAAGTGAAGTGACCTGTGATTTGTGGTAGACTGATTTATGGACCTATGGACTCATGCGTAGTCGACATTTGTGTGCGCTACTTGTTTGTTTTCTCTAGATATTATTGCGTAATACCTGACAGTGTGGGGCCGTGTCACAAAAGCGCGCATAATCAAAGCGCGCTTCGCGTGTCAGACAAGCCAGTGAAGGAGCACGTCGGCTCCGCGGCAACGTCGATAGAGGGAGAGAGCACATACGCCACAGACAGCTGCCGCGATCAACGGAGACTACAAGATACGCGAAGGCTACGGTATCTAGAGGGGCGCGCGCCGAAACACCCTCTCAGACCTCTACGCATGGCGAGCCGTGAGAGAGGGAGTAAAACAGCCCGAGCATGCGCCAACTGATGAGTCACCACACTCCTCGAAGACTCTTCAGCGGTAGCAGCGTCAAGTGCGAGAAATGTCAAGAAGGTTCCCAGGCTTTGTTCGTGCTATGGGAGCCCGACTCCGTCAGAAAGTTCGAGAAATGCCGGCGGAGGCGATAACAACGCCGTGCGGGAATCATTTAGTGGGATCTGACCGCGCCAGTGAAGAGATGTGACGTCAAGACCAACCATCTACGGAAGAAGGGATTCCCCGGCAAGCTAGTCGACGAGTTATCCGAGCGTCTGCATTTCCGGAAGAAGATCCTTCTTCGAGATTTACCTCGAGGTACGCCGAGATCGTCCCGCTCAAGACCAGCACGGGTGAATACGAATGGACACTTTTTACTCCTATTCAATCTGTAGTGTGCGCATTGAACTCTTAGTTCTAGTCGGTAATTATTTTGTTGTGTTAACACCCATCTGAATTCTATTGTGATGTGCCCAGCCGAAGTGTACATGTGCGTACGTAACTGTCTTATTTGAAAAATATAGTCTGTTGTGTTTTGACGACTCTGGGCTCTGACTCGGGTTTTTGGACCACAACCGGTGTAGGCTGGCGCACCAGAAGGCCTCTTATTAATTGTCCGAGCTTTCGTGGGCTTACTTTCGGAAGCTGGTAAGTTCGAGATTATAGAAGTGTTCTATGTGCTACGAACGTACCTTTGAAAAAGTTTCTTCAGTTCAAGCAAAGATTTTCCGCGCAAAAACCTTGTCCTTATTCTGTGACTCATGTTTTCAAGTATCGATTTCAAAAAAAAAGGTCGTTGTAACGACATTGTTGTCACACTAGTTATACTTTGATCTAACTCACAGTTAATTTACCTCGAACTGACGCGCACATATTCTACAAGGTAACAAAAATTGACCAATTTCCTTCTTAAATAATTACTTTACAGCATAATGTATCTACATTAGAGCACTGCCCGGGCTCGGGCTTACCCGAAAGCCCGGGCCCGGCCCGGCCCGTGGGCCGGGCCGGGCCGGGTAGAGCAGTTTTCTCATGGGCTCGGGCCGGGCTCGGGCACGGCGTGTGCTTTTTGACCCGGGCCCGGGCCAGGCTCGGGTTTTTTGACACGGGCCCGGGCCGGGCTCGGGCTTTCTGCGAGTTATTCTCGGGCTTCTCAACTCTGAAAAACATGTATTTTTCGGTCTCGGGCCGCGTTCGGGCCGGTTTCGAGCCGGGCTCGGGCCGGGCTCGGGCTTAAGGTAAAGGGTGGTGGGCCGGGCCGGGCGGGTAACGTAGATTATTTCCGGGCCCGGGCCGGGCCCGGGTCTCGCCATAAAAGTTTTGATCGGGCTCGGGCGGGCCCGCCCAATGTAAAAACGGGCCCGGGCCGGGCCCGGGCCGCAAAAATCGGCCCGTGCAGTGCTCTAATCTACATTGATTGAATCCCCAGAATGACACCAGATTTGAGAAATCTGCCATTATACTAGCAATAAAAATCCCCTGTTGCAAAATTAGTTTTTAAGAGAACGCTTTTTTCTGCAGTGAAGTACACAGCATCTGGAACGCCCATCTATTCTCAATAACGGAAATGTCTCGAAACTGCTTTCGTTCTGAAAATTCATTTCAGGTGAAGACGTAATTATCAATGTTTGTTTAAGTTGTTGAATATATTTTTCAATTTCTCCTGCCAGTATTATCCTTCCCTTGGAATATATCAGCTCAATTACAAGAATTATGCTATCTGCAACATGCGATTTTTTTTTAAATTCCGTAGAACTTAAAGATGAGCACCCCGTATATGTTACGGATAAATACTTTTGTATACGTGGGGCTAACTGCGTTTGGATTTGGTATCGACAACCTACTAGCGCCAGTTACTACCTTCTTTAGTCAGTAATGTTTCTAACGTTCCTAACCTTACCTACTAAGCTGTGCAAAGGTAGTAAATAGTGTCTCAACTAAGTATTAGGTAAACCTTCATCTTAAAATTGCTAGTTAAGAATGAATCAAAGAAAACAATCTGACCAACTTAGAGCCGTGTTATCACTTGTCTCCTGATTAGGCATGTTTATTAGTCATATTGAGATAATTTTGTAGAGTAACTGGGTATCAAACGGTACAGTATTTTTTTAAAACTTACGGTTCGTTGATGCCGGAAATGATAGTTACGGCTTCGAAACCCTTGATAATGGATAGGTGGACACCACCGTAGTCTTCAACGATCGGGTGATCGGATTTTTTGGCTCTCTTTTTCAACTCAATGCTGTCCCTTATTTCCTTCACCAGTTGCGGGAAGCCCTGCAAGGGTGCATTTGTTGAAGTTTGTTAGGGAATAAGAAAAAAACACGCTCAGTGATTGAGTGCTAGTACACGCTGAATACGCAAAGCTGCTTTTGTCGGTACCTTTTATTAACTGAAGTGACCAACTTCCACTTTTTCTTCTATTCTTTGGAACTCATATATTGCGAAAAATGATTGTGACAAGTGACGCGATTACTTCCCTTCACGTAAACCTAAAGAAAAGGAAGTGTCCTGCAATTTTTCAAGTAATCTTCTGGAAAATGTGGATGTACGCTGTCCGCTACGTGCATCATTTTTTTAATCAATTTGGCCAAACGACCATCACTATGTTGCCCGCATTTGTACAAATTTTAAGTTCAATTTATAGGTTCAATTAATAAGTTGGCAACCAAGTATAGGAAAATTCACACTGTAAATATGCAACCAGGAGTCATAAAGAAGGTGAGGGAAATAGAGGCAATGAATTGGATGCAAAGAACAGAAGCAAAAAGGACCATGGATATTTACAAGAATCAGAAGAAAGAAATTAGACGGGAAAGTCATTTTCTATAATGTGGTCCTACTCCTTGAACCTTTGCAAATTAAATAACGTTTTGGTAGAAAAGGTTATCGGGCCGCATAAGCTTGAGCCTTTAGGTAAACAAGACCGACTTTATCTGAAATACCGCATAAGAATTAGCGTTATGCGGGCCGCTTTCTAAGCGGTATATCTTGCATATGCGGGCCGAATATGCAAGAGCTGCGTAATATAGGGCGTAATACTGTTACTGGGCGTAATAGCATGCCTAATAGGCCACTTGCAGTAAGTGGTTCATAAGCGTCAAAATGTTTACCTACTTTCTGCGTTATGTGTTCGCTAAAGCGGGTATTGACTAAGAATGTGTAAATGCAGGAGAAAGAAAAAAATCCTTTTCTTTGTAGCCTGATCACTGATTTTGGCGGCATGTGTTGAATACAAAAAACGTGTAAATTTACTTACTTCAGTAAGCAGATTTTCTTAGGCCATACATTTATTAAGAAAAATTCTATAATGTTGCAAAATCCGTAGGAGCTCGACCACGAAAATTATAACTGAGCGATCGAATATAGCATCGATATTCCTTGAACTGCAAGTAACACTACACTAAAAGCGGACAGTGCTTATAAATTAATTATACACAACCCAGATATTTCAATTATTTGGGAAGTGGCACTTTGCAAGACCCGTAAACATTGTAAATTTTATGGAAACCGCAAATTTGCATGTAACAGTTTTTTCAGTGGTTATATTCTAGCACATTCAGTTTGCAGAATTGCGAAACGTGTTCTTGTGCCAACTTAAGGAATTGCAATCTTCGTGGTTTTTTCCCCCATAACTTGCTGGTTTGAGTTTCCATTTTCAGATATGGGCCAGCCATCGTCACTTCAAACAATTTCTGCATTTAACGTGTGTTTGATTCGAAAATGCTCTTACTAGAAACATTCGAACCCATCTGAATAAAGTTTGTCTCATTTAAAAATAAAACTCAGTTCTAAACTGTAATAAAGAAAAGTTTGATATACGGCCTGATATACTTCGCCAGGCATGCCAAGCATCTATTGAGCAAAAATAAAAATATGTAAACAATGTTCAGAGTTCCCAGGCGGCGAAGCGCCGCACGTTTTTATCAGTGTTCGCACGCACCGGCGCGCTCTGCAATTCAAAGGCCACACGCAGGCTTCGTAGTGGAGACGCTAGGATTTGGAAAGTGTTTTTACGGAATCGGGAAAAAGATGAAACCTGCTAACTCGTTTTGGCAGTGGCAAATTGTTGTGCCGCTTAACTCATTACCATCAAAAGTCATCTAAGAGAGGTTCCGCCGTCTTTTCGTTGCCGTCTCGTTTATTGTTACCGTGCAGGGTAGGCCTCTGATGCGATAACCAGTCTCTGGGCACTTTAAGCTTTTGCTCTGGATTCACTATGTATACTTGTGTATCTATCTATCTATCTATCTATCTATCTATCTATCTATCTATCTATCTATCTATCTATCTATAAATCTATGCCTCTAGTAGATTTACCTCCAACTTGGGACTCTGGAATCACCCCATAGTCGAACGGGTAGCGCATCCGGGCTTTGTGCTGAGTGAACAGGGGAACTTAGATCAATGGCTATGGTGCACTGTGTACCTATGCGTCGTTCTTCGACCAACCTGATGCCGGCATGGGCATCTAGGGTCTGTTCTGCTCTATAATTAACCTCTTTTATGACAACTTCAAGCACCGAGTATGCACCACTCAGTCTGCGCTAATCTTAAATGAGCCTTTCTGTCGCCAAATTGGGTGATTGGGTCAGTGCGAGTAGCTGCTCTTGAATGAACCTCCTTGACGTTAACCTGGGTAACTAGGTGTGTGCCACTGGCTATGTGCAGCACTAGAAGGACAAAATGATCCTTTATGTTTTTTTTTTCTTCTGATGCTCGGTGGAATCAAACCAACTCTACGCGCCGGACTTCGCCGTGGAGCCACCATGCAGATGGCGCAGCGTGTGCTGCAAGAAGTGGGAGAAAGCAGCCCGCCAGGATACACATTTCAGTCTTAGAAGTACGGGTCACTACGTTGCTAGAATGGTAATCGCATTAATGTCGGCATTCATTCGTAGGTGGGTTCTGCCGGATTTTTTATTACTTCTTTATATGCATACAGTACCTTGGTTTACTGCGAAAATGGGAGGTCGTGGAATACCTTTAAAAGGCAATCGATAGAGAGAGGCCTAATTTATGTTCTCGACTGGCTTAGACTAAGTAATGCCGGTCGCTTACTTTGTCCGGTGCATCTCCATCGAGGTCTGGTAACTTAGCAAGCACGTTGTTCAGGTACTCCTTGAAACTGTAGAAAATAGGAAAACGAGTAGAATGAGCCAAACTACCACCGAGAGACAAGGGTGCCCTATTTATTTTCCAGCAATTACATTTCACGGGAAACTTGTGCCCGCCGCATCCCATTCCACTGTTTCTCTCTCTCTCTCTTATATATATATATATATATATATATATATATATATACAGAAACGACCTTGCAGGCTACCTTTCAAATGTAGAAAACCTGCAGCGATTTCACAGGGGGAACATAGCAAATATGTAATTTAAATGGTGTCAACTGCCGAAATATGGCTGATCAAGGTTTACAAATATGGACGTACATATTTATGTACGCGATTTCGACCTTGCGATCATCTTTCACAATCAAATCGCCGCTTTGGCACGTAAAACCACGGAATTCATTCATCTTCATTTCAAAATTTTTCCCCTGCACTCAAGGTAAAATTTATTTATTTGTCTGCACGTGTTGTTGGCCAAGATTCTGAAAAAACACCGCTGTCAACATTATTGTTGCCATTTAATTTTTTTCTTTACTCAAGTGTCCACAATGTTGGTTCTCGACAAACTAGTTCAATGTATATCGCGAAAGCGAGCGGCGCTATTGCCAACAGCAACACATTACCGCAAAGTCCGGCATGTGAAAACGTGGGCAGCTTGCACTATTGGTGCAAGGCTGCAGTTAATAGCCGAGCTGGTTTTTGACCTAGCTTTCCTTCCAGGTATTACTAGGCTTGGTTATAGGCTTTGCTAGAGAATGCTAAGTGCTGCTAGGCACGGTATTTCGAATCGGCTCGCCGTCGACGCGCAGGTTCTCGCTTGGCCGCGCGGCGCGCTTCAAGATTAGCGCATGCTTCCTCGGGTGTCCGGATCTTTGTTTGCCCCATCTCAATGCTACATGTACTCTCCACAGGGTAGACGAGAGCTCTGCCGCCGTCGTTGCGGCTCCAAACTTTGTCTCGCCAGTGACGTCACGGCCAAGCTGCGCCTCCACACTTGCCGAGGCGTGGCTGCTCGAAACCTGCCGAGCCGCCGCCAGAGGCGCCTGCTTAGGTACGGACACCGCGCGCGTTCGGCGCGAACGGGGGGAAACGCGGACGGCGTCGGCAACAGCTCTGAGCGTTACCTCGTTGCTGCTGCTACAAATTCTTTCGCTCTCTCTCGCTCACAATTTCTCTTTCCCTCTCTCAAGCGTAGCGCGCACCGCGCGCGTGCTCTCGTTCCCTCTCCTTACCGTGCTATGTCAAAGCAACATGTGCACGGCGCGGAGAAGAGGCGAAGCACACGCCGCTCCGCAAGGTGTTCGCTAGCCAACGCGCGGTGACGTCATCGTCAAGCGAGGGCTCTTGTACACCCGTCACAGACTGATGGTCGGCTTAAACAGCTCCGCTGTGAAAAGGTTCTCTTTTAAGAAATGACGGACAATCCCAAAAAATACGTTATAGTTAGCCAGCCGCCAGCCTAAAAATATCCCCTTCTGCCTCAGGTAATGACTCGACGTTCTTAAGGCCTCAAAATATTATTAATTATTGTAAAACGCGGGAAATACTACGGAAATAGTTTGTACCTGACGCATGAATATTTATGTCAACTCAGGCCAGTCATCGTACTTCTAAAAGTTGTTTTGTAAAATATACTAATGTCCAATTGTTTCTGTTATAATATATATTAATATATATAATATATAATATTATATTTTCTAATACATATTAACGACCTACCAACGCATGCTCTTGTAACGTGCGTATCTTTGCCGATGACTGTGTTATCTATCGCACAGTTAATAACCCCTCTGATCAAATAGCTCTCCAAAGTGACCTAAACTGCGTCCAGAACTGGTGTAACCGATGGCTCATGAAACTAAACCCCGATAAATGCAAACTCGTGTCGTTCAACCGAAAACGTAATCCTCTCCTGTTCCCTTATACTATCTCGCATGACCCCATAGAATTAACACAGTCTTATAATTACCTCGGCGTAACGTATCTAATGATCTAACCTGGAACGCGCATGTCACTAAAATCGTATCATCTGCTAACAAAAGCCTTGGATTCTTAAAACGTCATCTACGTCAAGCGCCACCAGACCTAAAACTACTTGCCTACAAGTCACTCGTAGGCTCTAAGCCGGAATTTGAATCTGCCATCTGGAGCCCTAACCAAAAAAAATATAATAAAGTGCCTAGAATCGGTACAAAATCGTGCCACAAGATTCATTCATTCATACTATTTATACAGCACCAGTATATCATCGTTAAAAGCAGAGTCCGGCATATCAACCCTGGCTTGTCGGCGTCGTATCGCTAGTTTGTATTTATTTCATAAGTTTTTTTTTTTTTTACAGCTCACTTAACCATCCACCCTACATCAGCCCTCCGGCACGCATCTCACTTCGCATTGGTCATCACCTCCAAGTCACCCGGCCACGTGCGCACACTGCCACTTTTGCTTCATCATTCTTCCCACGCTCGGCCTCGGACTGGAACAGCCTTCCACACGACATCGCCGCAATAGCCTGCCCATCCACATTTTTCACATGTATAACTTCCATATTGAACCGCGAGCAAACATGTACTTAAACATTCTTTCCCTGTGTATTTATTTACTTTATACTTGTTGCCCACGCCTTATGTAATACCCCCAACCTTGGGGGCCTTTAAGGTAATACAGTGAAGTGAAACTCCGAGAACACAAAATATTTGTAACAGTTAGATGCGCTAGTTATTAGTTTGTTTAGCGCGTTCGCGTAGAAGAAATAAGAATAAGTAACGCCAGTGATGCAAGCCAATAGGCTGTACTTCTCCGCCAACATCGTCGCATAAAATAGGCACCCACATATAAAGACGTCCTGTCACTGCGTCACTCATCGTTTCAGTAAGTTTGCGACTGCACTCATGCGACTGAAAAATTCAGAAGAGACCGGCAACAGTTGCTTATCAATCAAAGTGACAATTTACGACTATATGTGACCTGTGTCCTCTGCGAGTCACTGATATGAATAAACCTTTCAAATTACAAGTCGACTGCTATCTTTCCATTCATCATTATGATCAAGATCACTATCTTGTGGTCGCTTGCTCAAACATTAAAAATTACTTTGCATCTTATACAGTGAATAGCGCGTGAGAATATTAGAAGACCGGGGATGCTGCATGATCTGCTATCTCTGCGACTAAATGGTGCAGACCGAGGTAATTTAAAGAATGTCAAATAAGTAGGTCTCCCGAAGGAATGAGAATAAGCAATGAAAATCTTGATAATTCCATTTGTTTAGCTCTAGCGGTTTACTTCTGCGCAGCTTACGAGCAACCGATGCACCCAGGTCCTGAAGGTTTGCCTGAAAAGGTGATATGAGGCGTAACTATTTGAATCCGACGATCTAACAAGGCTCAAAGGTGGACCAGTTCGTTTACGTTTTGTGGTGAAAAACTGCGCAAGTTGAACACGGCTGAAATCACCCGATCGCATGTGCACACAGTTAACAAGACCACCAATGAAAAAAAAGGTAATGAAAATAAGCAGAACCTCTACAATGGACCACATGAACACAAGTGCACAGCGAAGACATATTACCAGACGTAATAAGCTTTGAGCCGGTGATACGTCTTTGCTCAGCAAGTGTTTTGAGAGCTGCTCATTGCCGAGGTGTTTGTATTTTCACCGGACTTCTTGATGAACATCTATATATAAGGTCACGTGATTTCAATATAGCTTCATTGGAAGTCAACGCTCGTTCATGCGTTTCTTCTGTCATTTCTTCAATTTGCGCGGTTTTGCACCACGGATGACTGCTTGAAAAAAAATATGGTTCATACCTATTTCATAGCAATCAGTAGAACACGAAATTGAAGTGTGTCTTCACAGAAGCTGTTGCACGTTTGCTTCGTGAACTCATGGCCCGCTGCAGCCAAAGGCGCACGATTTGCGGGTCGGCCAGCGTGTTGCATGTTCGCATCGCGCGAGGCGTTCTGTTGGCGAACGGAGTTGAAACGCGCCAGGCGTCTCAACGGGCTCACGCCCGCGAAAAATTGATAAGGGCGTTCTAAGCCACGTGTCGGCGCATGCGTCGGTGGCTTAATGGTTTCAGCACCGGGATTTTGTACTAGTGTAGTGGTCATGGGTTCGAATCTTGCCGTCGGACACCTTATTTATGTATATTTTATTACAGATTACTTCGATGAAACTGACGAGTTTAGAAAAGCACGAAGCCGTTTAGACTTGGTCCTTTATTCTATGGCTACACCGCGCTGGATTCTTCACTGCACTTTGACTGCCGAAGCGCTCCCTGTTGGTGCTCATTAGTGTCCCGATGCAGTACTTCGCTTCACCGCTCCCAGATGGCAGAAATTACATTCGTTGCCAGAAATCAGTCGAGAAACCCGGGATAAAACACTTTCATGTCAGAAAATTTCACACTTTCATGCCCTGGAGTACTAGGCAAAAATTTTAGATCTCGTCTTTTCTGTTATTATAATTAGCTAATGACTTAATTTGAAAACCCTTGTGCAGGAACAATAAAATCTGCACGAAATTCCGCAGTCCTTGTCAGAATGAAAGCTGACGGCGCTAATGACTCGGACCACGTGGGCCACACAGGAAAAGAAAATCACTAGTACTTCCTCCAAAGGGTAAAATAGTACCTGTAGTCGAATGGCACAGTGCGTAAAAGCACATGGAATAAATTACTGGTAAATTGAAAAACTCCAAACTTGGCCAATTGAGACAATCTATTCTTTAGGACACCCTAGGTGAGTTCGGTACATGTGTCAAGCAGGCGCAAGCAGTTTCATAGATACATGAGCCTTCCACTTACACAAACATCCAGTCATATTTTCAAACGGGATAACGTGCCTGAAATCCGTACTCTGCCAATAATCCGGTAATCGTTACAAGGAACTTTGTAAGCTTCAGCGAACGACAGGTAATTTTTTGGAGCCTTAATTATGGAATTCAGTCCAAGTTTTGATTTGAGAAAGCATCAAGAGGGCCATCTCTTAATAGGACGCTACGTAAACACACCTCGCCACGTGATTGCACAAAAGCATGACTTGAACGCCAACGCACGAGATTTGTTTTGCTCCTTCTACTGCATCTAATGCAGATGGAAGTTGCTACTATAATATACATGGCCGATCACTTTTAGGCCTAGGCATCGTCAACCCAACCGTCTTTTCTACGTGGTTACCCTGCTGGAATGGCTGGTTTGGTTTCCGCTGCTACCGATAGGAGGCCACGCAAGCCTATGTTAGCTACGCTAGCGCTGCCTTGGTAGCAGCTAGCTCCTTGTTAAATGAAGGCAACTCTGCATTTGTTTTCTTGATATGCAGGCAAGTAGGAATGTCAAGTGTTATATTTACCCATCTGTAAAATAAAATCTGGTCTTTTCGCTGTATTTTAGTAAGCACAAAGCAGCGGTAAGCGCAAGCTTTTTTTCCCCATAATTTTAACGTGAAAACCTAAGAGACCGACACGTCCGGACATCCTTTCGCCATGAGCAACAGCTGAGGACGACTGGAAGCGCTGTCTGCGTAATGGCAGAGCACCGTAGTCCCTGTTTCGGGAACAGCAAGCAGCACAGCCTGCTCAGCGCATGGTATGCAGACTTGCATTAAAAATCAGTGGCATAACGTTATTGTTTTCGCGATGTTTACAATGCACTCCATGTTTAAGTCGATGTCGCCCACTGCTGCACATTCCAGTTGACTGCCCGCACGTACTCTAACGTGAATTTATATGAGTTGCAAGCTACCCTCTCTATGGATATTTTGTACTGTGTGTGTCCTGGGAAATGGATCTCGCCGTCATAACGACCGCTACATGTTTGGGTCACTAGTGCATTGAACTCTTCACTACGGAACGAAGGGTAGGCAAGAAAATGAGGATCTGCTTTTAAAAGCTTATTTTATTGTTACCGAAGCTCACAAAAAAGGGGGAAAAATTGCAGGTGGACGTAAAAAGCTTTCTGAAGTAGATATATCATTGTCCTAGAATGCTGACACGACATTGGAAAACGTAGCCTGACATGTTCGGAGCCAACATTTTTGATAAGGGCTGCCTTAGCTGACACTTGGCGCCCTTCCCTGCATGCTGGGTATTCTGAATAAAAAAGGCAAAAGGTGAATAAATCGCTCAACTTCAATTCATCAAACCTTTTGATGAGGTGCATTGCCTGTTTAGAAAAGTTTCCACAAATGTGGACGCGTGAGGCGAAGAGTTTAGGGCAGGAACCACTTTTTTTTCTGCACGAGAGCGCGTTCAAACTACTTGTGCGATGGGATAAGCTGTGGGAAAACTCTGTAATGGGGAAAAAACCTTGTAATCATGTTAACCACCTCCGATACATTCGTTCCCAGAAATTGACGGCAATAGCTATGAAAAGTTTGTTTCATGCAGTTTTTGCATCGTCTGCAGCAGCTAACGTCCTATTTACTTGCCACAAAAAGTTGCCAAAAAGCGAAAACTTCATACCTGGGGGTCAACAGTTCAAGGTTCGAAGTCGTACCGTTGTTTTGCCTCAGCTTGTCTGAGAGTCTGCAGTACAGAAAAAAAAAAACACTTATTGTGAGAAGGGCTAAATATAAACACAAGTAATAATTTGATAATTCAGTACAATCCGAATTTATCGAACCCACGATTAATGAATTATTGTGTATATCGAACAGCTCTAACATCCCCTTCTAAATCGAATAAAAATTTAAAGTTGCTGGTGCACTCGTATATAGAACGCCCGTACACTCGCACATTCGATATATCGAACGCGGCGCCATGCCGAAGACCGAAAAGTGCACTTATTTGTACCCTTTGAGGTCTTCTGGCACCTGAAGGGGCAGAAGGAGAGTGTGCAGTCAGTTGAGCCCCATCCAGCTGTTCGGTTACTCCGTGTGCTACCTCGAATGTCAGTATGCCTTCTTTCCAATTTACGTGGAATCTTCGTGTAGGTTGAATGCCCATTCGCGATTTCATTTTTCGCGAGCTATGGCCGCTGCAACTGAAAAGAAAAGAATCAACTAGGACTTCGCAATGAGCTTGAAAGTTATCCAGGTATTTTTTTTTCGCTGGTAAACAAAGTGTGCCTGCTTTATTTCCGAGTTGCGTGCAGTAACTTAGCGGCTCTCGGACGCACCAATCGATAAGCCGCCGTTTGTCTGAGGGCCTATTATTTTATATATCGAATTACCTATATATCGAACTTTTTGGTTATCCCCCTCAGATTCGATAGAACTGCGTTCGACGGTAGAAAGCATTGTGAGTCATCTACACTTTTCCTGTTTCGATATATCATCGAGGAAAATCGACACAGTAAAATTTTTACTACCTGAATAACCTTTAGGCAAATGATTTATTTATTTATGCAGCGTAACTAGGGGTGTGTGAGCATTCGAAACTTTCGAAAAGCGAATCAATAATCGGCCCATTCAATTCAGTTTTCGAATCAAATTATCTGTTCGTAAAAAGGAATAGTTTCAAATGTTCTGAATATTTTATGTCACCAAAAGTGGGCGCCCATCGTGAAATTGGAATAAAGATGCCATAGTTTTCAGCCTGCGACTACACACAAAACAGAAAAAGGGGAAATGGGGGTGAGGAGTACGCAACGTCGCTCAGTGAGCCACACCTTTTGGTTAAACGGTTAACATTTGCAATCACCCGCGCTTCCTTAGAGGTCGAAGTAACTTCTTGAATGCACCTAATGCTCCCGGTATGCTTTAATAAAGAACACTTCGCAACGTAGACTGTATTGAGAGGTACGTGCTAACGTTGGGAGTATACTAGGAACTGAAGATCGTTTTATATTAACCGTGAGAACATCACTTCATTTTTTGAGCAATATTTGAACAGTATTCGATATTCGGATCAATTCGCTTCTGGCAATATTCAATTCGCCTTGGATTCGGCTTCGAAAATTACTATTCGGACACCCCTATAAGCTTGTGATCGCGATCCAACGCTCAGCTCGCAGTAAAGGACTCCGGTTTAATTTCTACCGCATGGGATTCCTAATGTTCACCGAAATCAGTACACAAGAATGACATTATACAGCAGAGCTGTATATGTCTTCCCTCCTTTAGATTTTTCAAAAAGCGCTACTCACCGGATACTGAGGGGAAAAACTCAGTTTTGTTCGACCTATAATGCATCGTTAATGTGTACACGTCGCTTTGGCGTGGTGAGTTCTGGCTTCACCGGCGTGACAGGCCGGTGAAGTGGGTGTCGCTCGAATTTACATAGCCCAATTGTGGAGCGCTGATTGCAGAATTGAAAAACAAAAGTCGCAGTTTCTCCCGAAAGGCGAAGCCTCGATTGTATAATATAATATTATAATAAAAATTTTACGTCCATCAACTTGGTGGAGGAGGCTGCAAGTAAAAGCGGCTCCAATAGAGGCAGCTTAACGAGGCCCGCAGCCCCCTTACAGAGTATTAGGCAACAACAATTCATACATGTATGCACATGCGCATTATGCATATATACGCCTACATGTACCCACATATGCGCATATACATGCACATACATACGCGTGTGCATACAGCGCCACTGGTGTCCAAAAATACTCAGGTAGCTTGTGTAGTTCTCATGGTGACAAAATGAAACAAGTAGACGCCGCTAAGCACACACACACGCATACACACACATATATATATATATATATATATATATATATATATATATACTCATATGCATACCCATATATATATATATATATATATATATATATATATATATATATATACTTGATATATATACTAACTGAGAGGAAGTACACTTAACCAGTAACTTAAAAATGCTGCACATACAAGTCTCTCAGTTGTTTGGCCGTCATTTGCGCGACATCAACGCCTAGATTCACATATTCAGTTAAAAGCATTGGCATTGTGTATGATAGCTTTGCCCTTAAATAATTTGTTCTGGGTGTGACCACCCGCCATATTTCTTTATGACGGGTAACATAAAATTTGTCATTTAGTTCAAGGCTACAAAGCTCTCGTAGAAAGGAGCGGTTCAGTTTTACTTCTCGCCTAAAGGCAGCTGTTAACTTGTACTGGTATAATTTTCACAGAGAAATTATGTTGGCTTCCTGAAATAAGTCTATAGTACGGGAGTTGTACGGGACATTAAAGAGCAGCCGATAGAAAATACGACTATGTGAACTAAGGATAGAGACTTTATCTGCCGCATAAACTTGTAAACATTCGCTTACTAAATAAACTAACAAGCAATGTGTCAGGCGCCCACAAGTAAATATGAACACGTCTCACTCGATGACCACGGAAGCATGCTGTCGGAACACTGTAGTGTAGGAGGTGCGTCAGCAGTAGCGAGCTAAATTGGCCTTCGTGCCCTCTCTCGCTTCAACGCGAACTAAACGTCGAACGCACAGCGCATGCGAAACTGTGGACACTAGCTGCACGTTATCCACATCGCAGATCGCTTTCAAGATGAGGCCCACACGGGCGCGCACTATTGCCACGTCGCAGATCGCCTTCGAGGTATGCCGCGCTCGCGGCCGCGCCGTGAGCTGCCGCCACCCAAACACCTTCTGCAAATCAAGTGTGTCTATAACGATCAGAGAGCCAACACGGTTGTAAAATGAGCCCATCATACGCGCACTAGCTGCAATAAAATAAATGCATGTCCGCTCCCTAATGTGTGAATAAGCGTTCAATAAAACACGAACCTGGGATGTTGGTGCATGTATAACCTGCACAAATGTAACTGTTGCGTTTAGTTAGTCCAATTCCGTACCCTACTACGAATACAACATTAGAAGCATGGTCAAAACGTTTCATGTACCCCACTGCCGCTGCATCTCTGAGATACCCTCCCCGATTTGAAACGTTTTTATTTTTTCACAAGAGCACTTCTGAAACGCATAATCGTGTCCAAAAGGCATAGGTTGGATGAAGTGCCTCATAACGCCGCTACGCGTGTCCAATAACCCGGTTGGGTACGCCTGAATATGATAATTGCGCATACTTAAATACCGCACACGTTAAAGCTGTCTCATTTTCATCCATCCCTAAATTACAGCACTGCCTGTAATTTGATTGGAAACTAGCACGCGGCTTAGTTGAAAATTTTGAGTTTTGCGTGTCACTCTTGGTTACGCCTTCTTCTGTAGCTTTAGATTTGGACACTTACCTGGCCGCACGTTCCGGAATCAGTTCGAGGAGCAACACACCACTGGAAGGAAAGGGTGGAGCGTACAGCGTGTACTCTGCGAAACGTCTCGTCACGGGCTCAGACCAGGCAGGCTTGTACTTTTTGAAGTCGTCTTCGGTCAACACGGCATCTGCAAAACAAACGAGAGCATATTAGTCCCGTTTCGCTTTATTTCTTTATCGCAGACTAAAGGTAGAGCAGGTGAAATCTGTGCACGCTTCTCTTTCCAAAGGTGCACTTCACTCCCCGTACAGCTGTCTATAGCACGAAAGCTTTGTAGCCAACTGCGATGAGATTTCTTCAGGGGCAAATAGATTGTAAATGAGTAGTGTACAACATTGAAGCAATCTTGAAGTGCGAGCAGTGGTAATTGTATGGTTCTTTCATCAGCAACCTATATATAGCATTTAAGCATAGGACGCGTGCTCCTGGTGGTTAGCAGATGTGACGTCAAACCTAACACGTGCCCCCCGAGACGTTCCGCGTCCTACCGCGGGCAAACCACAATCTCGGAGCTGATGTATAAAAGGTGCGCTTATTTTCAACCTTATAGTTTCGGTTTTGAAAGCGTCAAGTTTTTTGAGACTTTTTCGGAAGGCATGGACTCTCATTTCAAGCTTGAAAATTTCCACGGGAGTTTCCTCTGAATGTGCTGTACTTGAAACTATGGACATTTTACGCTATACAAATTCGGTTGCGGTGGCACTTTTTGCGAATACACTAATAGAGCTTTTTCTTTCACATTTAAGTTAGTAAAGGTGCTCGGTCATGACTGTCTCGGCACTAAGCTTTAACACTGAAGGAATGAAAGAGCTCGAGAGGCAAAGGCAAAGCTCGAACTACCAACTCTTCAACCTTGTCAGTGAACATCTCTCGTGGCCTTTCAGGGAGGCTGCCACTAGGGGGCCGCCAGTGTAGGCGCTCTTCACATGGGCACCGTGCCAAATTGCTCCAAAGGTGCAAAATCACTGAATCCAGGCAGCAATCCACCAACATCGGATTCCGGACCACCCCTGGATCCCGTGGAAACTAAATTCTAAAGGTGGGCCCATTTCCGCCAAAATTATCAACTCGCCAAAATTCGAAGCGCCACGGTGAGGCTTAGATGCGCAAGTCCCAGCATTGAGCACGGAAGCCGCCGCCGTCGCCGCCCCCGGCGAGCACGGTAGCCGACACCACGAGACGGGGAACGCGGACGCAAGCCCGACGCCCCCGCGAATGTCAAGTATGGATGGGGTAGAAGTGACAGGCGAAGACATCACGCCAGAAGTGATGCAGGAGCCAGGTTGGCTAAACGTACACGTAAAAAAGAGTTCCAAGAAAGCTGCCGAGGTCGCAGAGAGAGTCGCCATTGCCGAGCGCGGGCGCGGAATCTCCAAGGTAGCGCCGCGCATGCGCAAACCAACAGCGCCGCACCAACCCCAGTTACCACCGGAAGACCTCAAGGTCGTGCTGCGCCCTCGCGGAGGCTTCGACGCGACGCAGCTACCCACCGTGGCCACTACGTCTTTTACAGAGGCGCCGAATATCGGTGCCTGCTGTACAAGAAAAAAAACATGAAGTGTGCCAGCTCTGCGAGCGCCTCGGGCACAGAGGTGACGTGTGCCCAAATCCCAAGAATGTGCGATGCCGGGGCTGCCGCGCGGCTAACCCCGGAGAAGACCACAAATGTACGCCACGTTGCGAGCTCTGTGGCAAGGATCACCAGACTGGAGACAAGAAGTGTAAGGAACTCTTCCGCACACCCTACATCATGAAGAAGAGGCAGTGGGAGCAGCAACTGGAGCGACAGAGCCGGCCGACGGAGCGAGGAGTCAGCGCCGCCCCCGGCAGCAGCAGGAGCCACTCGAGCTCGTTTCCACGCTTGGGGGCAGAGCGGCAGGGGAGATCCCGCTCAATGTCCAAGCCGAGGCACGATGCGAGATCGAAGTCACGCGACCAGCCACGATGGGGCTGCAGCCGTCACCGAGGACGACGCTGGGGAACACGCCAGACTCACAAGTAGGCTGGGCGGACATGGTTGCCCAAAAAGCCCACGTTAAAGATGACGGCAGGTCTGCCTTAGAATCTAAATTGACTCAAATCCAGGAAATGATCAATCAGGTTTTAACAGAAAACAGACAGCTAAAGTCAGAAATCGCACAGCTTAAAGCTGAACAAGCTGGTGTTCGTAGTAGAACACCGTCTGTTAGTAGCGCTGAGACTCATACCCCTGTTCCTACGCAGAGAGAACCCACAGTAACTGCACCGCCGCATAAAAGAAGGGCAGAAGAGGCCCCAGAAGGTCAAGGCGCACTTTTTGAAAAGCTACTGGAAACGGTGCAGGCAAACTTTGACAAACTCCATGTCAAAATTGACATAATTGAACAAAGAACAACTGCACTGGAAAACTCATTTTCAGAACTCAGACCGGCCACCCGAAAAGACCGCTGGAACACCATCCAACTCGCATTAGAAATGGCTCCAAAAACCACCAGTTATAAAATTTGGCAATGGAACTGCCGTGGGTTCCGCCGCAAACGGGGGAATCTGCAGCAGTTCCTCGAATATTGGCAGAATTCTAAAAAAGAAGAGTCACCCGACGTCATAGGCTTGCAAGAGACCGGCGGACCGGCAAAATTAATGGGGTATAAATCATTTGCCTCTAGTGGCGCTGACTCTCGTGTTACGACCCTGGTGAAGCGCAACTTAACAGTTGTTGTACATGATGTCGCGGCGTCTAACACGGAACACGTCCTCATTGAAATTATACCAACCAAGAAAAGTGAGCGCAGCCTCTTTGTGCTAAACGTATACAGTTCGCCGAGAGAGCGACAACGGTTCGGGCCCCTGTTGCGCAAAACATTAGACATAACGAAGCATAACACCACCATCGTTGTTGGGGATTTCAATGCTCCGCATCCGACATGGGGTTATCGTAAAGACACCTTTAAGGGGCGAAGCCTGTGGGCGGATGCGCAGCAGCTGGGTCTCACTTTAATGACCGACCCCCAACAGCCCACGCGCACGAGTATCAGCGTGTGCGTGGACACAACACCTACCTCACATTCACAAAGAATACACACGAACCCCAGTGGGTTAACACACAAGAAAATTTGGGCAGTGACCATTGTATCGTATCCACAACACTACACACAGGGCCAACTAAGAAGCAGGGTCGAAAGCTTGCAATGGTAGAATGGGACACTTTCAGGCAGATACAACACGAAGACGATGACACTGACACAGAGTCCACCATCATCGACATTGATGAGTGGACCTCAAAATTACATAGAGCCGTCAAGGAAGCCACTAAGGAGACTTCCACGAGGAAGTCGGTCTAGAGGCAGCTGACAGCAAACCTCTCCATCTGTGGTAAGCACGCAGCATCCTGCAGGAACGGTGGAAGAAGCAACGACATAACCGCAATTTGAGACGGCGAATTGCGAGGCTCGATACCACGCCAATCGCTTATCCCGGCAACAGTGGGAATCCACTTGCAGTAGCATGGAAGGCCAGCTGGGGCTGAGTAAGACGTGGAATCTCCTTCGATGTCTCAGACCCGGACAACACTCACACAGTGCAGAGACAAAACCTTACCAAAATTATACATGGGTACCCAGGGACCACCGGGGAAATATTAAATGAAATTAAAAATCGATATATTGGCAATACACAGAAAGAGACACATAAAGACTACATAGGTAAGGCGAACCTCTCTTTAGATGAGGAAAATACACAGGCTGAAATGAGGGCGGATATTATTCAGTTACGCAGGAAATTGGCGCCAGGGCCAGATGGTATCACGAACAAAATTCTACGAAATTTGAATGATGAATCGATCGCGATCATCATTAAATATATGAATAAGTGCTGGGCAGAGGGATCAATACCGCAGCAGTGGAAAACTGCACACGTGGTGATGATCCCGAAACCTGGCAAGAAACTCCAAATTGAAAATATCCGGCCTATTTCTTTAACATCGTGTGTCGGGAAGCTGATGAAGCACGTAATCCTTGCGCGTCTCCAAAATTACATGGAAGACCGCGGGTTGTACCCTCTCTCTATGATTGGGTTCGTACCGCATCACTCAACGCTGGACGTCCTGCTCCAAATTAAGCATCAGATCCTTCGACGCTAGGGGCCGGGGTACAGGACTTAAAGCCATCTTTGGCTTGGACCTCACGAAAGCCTTTGATAACATAAAACACAGTGCGATTCTAGAGAATCTCCGGGATTTGGAGGTGGGCCACAAGGCCTACACCTACATTCGGGACTTTCTCTAAGCGCACTGCCAAAATCACCCTCGGGGATCTTCGATCAGAAAATATAGAGTTGGGAAGTAGGGGTACACCACAGGGCTCGGTATTGTCCCCTTTTCTGTTTAACGCAGCAATGATCGGCTTGCCCAAAATTCTAAGTAAGATCAGGGGCCTCAATCACGCTCTCTATGCCGACGACGTCACTCTTTGGGTGACGGGCGGCAGCGAGGCGGAGATTGAGGACACATTACAACACGCAGTGAGGGCAGTCGAGAGCTATGCTACAGAGAGGGGACTTAACTGCTCGCCGCAGAAGTCTGAGCTACTGCTGGTGTACCCCACCACAAAAAAACAGTACGGAGGACAACCCAACATAACACTCACGGCGAACGGGGGCCCGGTACCCGTAGTGGAGCAACTCAAAGTACTCGGACTCCGGGTGCATGCGGAGGGGAGGAATACGGAGACCATCAAAACTCTAGAGATCAGCACACACCAAACAATACGATTAATTAAGAGAATAGCCAATAGACGGTATGGCATGAGGGAGGCCAACCTGGTTCGCCTGGTGCAGGCCTTCGTCATTAGCCGTATCGTCTATGTGGCACCTTACCTAACATTTCGAGCCGCAGAAAAGCAGAAGCTTGAAGTCCTCATTAGGAGGGCACATAAGCAAGCGATCGGCATGCCCCTCACTACACCAACTGATGAACTGTTAGAGCTAGGTATACATAACACTTTGGACGAATTAATAGAGGCGCACACAATATCTCAATATAACAGGCTGACACTAAGTCCAACGGGACGACACATACTTAGCAAACTACACATACACTATGAATAACAGCACGGAACTAAAAAAGACATCCCTAAGCAAATAAGGAAGGATCTCCGTGTCCCCCCAATACCAAAAAAACATGCACCCGGAGCATCACAAAGAGCGCCGGGAGGCTAGGGCTCGTTATGTTGAGCACAAGTATCAGGCCGTGGAGGACGTGGTCTATGTGGACGCCGCAGAATATAGGAATCAGGTGGGTATGTCTGTGGTGGCGGTAGACACGGAAGGGGAGCCCCTCGTCAGCGGGACCGTCACCACAGACAACCCTGCAACAGCAGAGGAGGCAGCAATCGCATTGGCAATTGCATAGACAAATTGTCAGTGACTCAAAGATCGCTGTATTCAACTTCGTCAGGGGCCGCATCTCCATGGAGGCGCTCAAAATATTAAAATCATATAGTGACCAGCGACGGCGCAGGACGATCCATGTCATTTGGGAACCCGCGCACTGCTCGCTTCCTGGTAACGAGGCCGCTCACACAGTAGCTCGAGGACTTACTCGCCGAGCAAGTGAGCCAGCCCAGCCAGGGTCCAGAGGAGATCGAATGGTCACATATAAAGAAATTACCTACCACCATCGGCTGGGCCTGGCACGGTATCCCCCGGCTCACCCTAAATTAACTAAGAAACAGGCAGTTGTGTGGAACCTCCTCCAGACCAACATGTATCCAAGCCCAGTGTCCTGCAGCCGGTTTTATCCCGGAAGTTATACAGACTTATGTAAAATATGTAATAATAGAGCGGACCTGCCGCACAACTTGTGGGCATGTCCCCAGGCAGAACCATTCGAGGGCCGCCAAATAAAAGATCAAGGCAATGGGCAGCCCTGCTGCTCAGCTCAGACCACCACGAGCACGATTGGGCGACCCGACTGGCCGAGAGAGCCGCCGAGATACAAGATATCTCAGCTGTCTCCTAGGTGACGGGGCAGGAGCGTCTTTGACCCCCCCCCCCCCCTCTTTTGTAAAACGGGTCAAATAAAGTTGTTTTCTCTTCTTCTCGTGGTCTTTCATTCTTTTTGCGGGAAATTCCGCGCAACAGCAATCAAGGACGTGCAGCAACTATCCCCGTTTACCACTTTATGAAATGGCGCTAGACTTCGAACCCACAGAGAGAATATTGACATACCTCCGAGGTTTCTAAATGATTTACTATATCATACTTCGTATGAAAATGGTTTGGTTTCTTATCACAGGAGCGACATGTAAGTGTCATGACATTATGACACAGAAGGTAGTGACGTGTGCTACCAGGACACAACGACGTCTTTTTTTGGCATTCTAGCCCCTGTTGCAGCGCTATTACATCTAGTTTTCTTGGACGCTCAAATTCTGAAATGAACAGAAATGTTCGCAATTGTTCAAGTTTTCCATGAATAATATTAAAGGTGGCGTACCAGATGCTTTGAGCTGTCGCTGTATGTACACCTGTGAGCAAAAGTATACGGACCTAAAGGTCGCCGAAAAGCTGAATTTATTCGTAATTAACAAGCATAAACTGGAATTCACGCGTACACTGATACGCCTAAAAGCTGAATTTATTCATAATTAACCAGCATAAACTGCAATTCACGCGTACACTGAAAAGTTGGCAATGCCAACTTTGGACTGCAGTTATCAATTTCATGTTGCGTTGGCAGACAGCGGAAAAATCGGCTTTATCGTGCAACCCCTGGTCTGTGTACTGTTGCTCACGGGTGTACATGACAATACAGGTAAAAAAGTTTATGTGCGTAGATAACACTGCTCAATAAATACAGTAAACTATAAGTCAAATTTGCTTCCTGAAATTTCAGACTTTGGAACGGCCATTTGATGAAGCGGCAGATGTACGTCGTTACTGGAATAGTTTAGAACTCTTTACTCCTATATTTGCTAATTATTTGGATGTCCGGTGATCGCTGAATGATGCACGACTACCTAGGTACAGGGAATCTTAGAGTCCTTGTAGTAGCCACACTGTCCTCACGTATTCAGCGTTACGAGCTGTTTGCATGAAACTATGGGCCTGTGTGGAATAAGACCTAAATTGACTACCATCGGCGTCTGACTCTGCTTAGTATTTCAAAGCACGTGCTACGAGATTTATTTAGAAGTGAGTCAGAGAGAATTCTCGGTCATGCGGTCCGAAAACTCGTGTTCTACAGCCTTAGTCTCTGCAGATAGAAAACAAATAGTAAGAATTCTTGGTGTTCTTTTGAAATCAATGAGAACAAATATTGGCGTACCTCAGGGATCCATACTTGGCCCATTTTTGTTTTTAATGTATGTTAACGACCTAGGTAATTGCCTGCTTTCTTCCAACTGTATTCTTTATTCAGAAGACACAACTATCCTTAATTAAGTCTGACTATTCGGTAACCAACCTACTTTCCAGACTTAGTGCTGACTTAAGTATGATAAATTGATGCAATATTAACCAACTGGATGCAAAGCCGTCTATAAGTGAGTTTGTTTTATTCATGTTCCACCAACGCTCATCCGCATTCATTCCCCGCTCTACCTTGGTAATAAACATATCACCCTCAGTGCTTCCTGTAATTATTTGGGTGTGGAACTTCATTGTAATCTTAAATTTCATCCACACATAGCCAGCATTAGGCGGAAGGCAACATACAGACCAAGAACCCTTAAAAGATCGGTATATATTTAGCCATAAAACAATACTCTATACTACTCCTTTATCCATTCACATATAAACTATTACAATGCATGCTGTGCAATACGTATGCTACCCACTTGCAATCATTACAGGTCTTGTAAAACCAGGCTGTTAGAATAATCAGTTTTAGTCCTAACCATTTCAATGCCAAACAGTTACTACGTAATTATAGCATTCTTACTGCAGACCAACTACACCAACTTTCTGCAGACCAACTTTAATTTTGGTACGTTTTTATACCTACAACTAGATAACTTTCTCCGCAACAGTGTAAAATCTCGATCTTGCCTTACGAATACTAATCTTACGCGATTTGCATTAAACAATTTAATTTTCGCAAGGTACGCACCAATTATGGTAAGCTGAGTTTCCACTTTTCGTTCGTTTCATTCTGGAGCACACTACCTTCTACTAATAATTTATGTAGATTATTTGAATTTAAATGAAAACTGAAAGGCCATAATTTATCACCTGCAACCACTTAGTGATGTCTTTTTCTCCTTTTCTCCTTTCAAATGTATACTCTGTGTACACTCTTATAATTGTGTTATAGCTACTTCTACCTCTGTTGCTATAATTTGTTGTAATTAGTTGAATGTAATAATAATGATTATGTTTTATATGCCGTACGTATTACCAGATTTGCTTCCATGTTTGTATCTGATTTGTATTAGTACTGTCAAAACAAACGATATGTTTAATATATTTTTAATTGTGTAAATTAATTGTTGCAACTGTTTATAAGTTTATACGGTGTACAGGAGGTCATATTACAGGCTTGGACATTAGAACCTCCTCGTGTATATTTATTTGCACTGGATCTCATCTAATAATATTAAAACCTCATTCATACGATGAAACTTGTATTTCCATGTATGAGCAGCACTGATGCGCGGATCAGCGAAGAGATATAGAGGTTGGTCATTAGAGGTCATAAAGAGGTCATATAGAGTTCATTACCCTTGCGATTTCCATGTATGAGGAGCGTTGATGTGCGAATAAGCGAACAGAAATATAGGTTGGTAAATCTGCGCTTTTTGTTAAGCATTTTATCAGTATCCTAGTCGCAAAAAAGATTTCTCAGGATTTCAGTGTGTCATCTCACGTGGTAGGGCTGAATCAATTGAAACTGTGACAACATAGAACCAGGCACAAGTGCTGATCTAAAACAGAAAACCTAATAAATCCACAGAATATCTGTAGCATCAGCACAACTTCGAACGCGAGCAATTCTCAAACTACTCTAACGTGGATTTAGCGGAATTTGTAACAGCACAGCAAAGCCCCCACTTTTACACAGAAGTCGGCAATCGCCGATGTATACTGAGTTTGCCCCATTCTCATCGCCAATACATCTTCATAAAACTATTCTATTTCTTCATCATCGTGACCCGGGGTTGGGGCATAGGCTTGTACTACCTTCATTCTATACCTCTTATTCGGCTTTATTACGACGACTGGTACCCTCTCATTAATGCTGTAGAATACATCAATGTTGCCCGCTATGTCCCTATGGATTAGAAATCCTGCTGCGTATTCGGTCTTACATGGAAGGCCTCTGTAGCAGAGGAAGTGGCCTTAGTGAGCTCTGTATAAACCTCACCAGTTGTTCTATCCTCGCTAAGGTCAATATTATCCCAGACAATGCTTGATAATTCCTCAAACAGCCCTCCTAAGCTACCCTCACTGGAGAGCGTTCACGTGTTGAGCGTTTCCTGGTTCAGCTTCCAGTGGCGGCCTCTCCGGATCCAGAGCTTCTTAGCACCCTCTGCCGCGTCGCAGGTCTCACCGCCGCCTTGGTCAGGGGCGCCGCAGCCAATGGGGACTGAGGGCCGAGCTGGCATTATCTACATGGCAGCGGTCAAGGAAAGTATCACCAGCACCATGCTGGCGACCGGAGCAGCGGGTGTTCGGCTCCGGAGGCTGTGACGCTGGTATTCCAAGGCGCGGCTGTCGGACCTCGGCGACGTTCGAGCCAGGCTCTTCGGAACTGCTCCAGCCTCTCACGGTAGTTCCGGACACCCTAGCAGCAATCCCCCTTTGAAGTCAGGCCAGCTACATCACGCAAGACAGTTGCCGGGGCACCTCTTCGTCACTTGAGCAAGGCAAAGGACGGAAGTGGCGGCTGAACGCGTCGCTAGGCCTAACCTGCCGGGCCTCGTGGCCACGTCATCGACGACGACCGGCACACAAGCTGCTACACAGGCGACGTCTACAGGATCGTCGGGAGTACCGATAACGGAAGAGATGCCAACAAGCCCGCACTTTGAAGCAACACAAGTCCTTGACAGATAGCATGAAGTACTTCGTGCAGCGACGCAGCCAGAGAGGGTGGTTAGACTACTGTGAGGGTGGACTAGCATTGGCGATGAGGACAGTACAATGTATTGTTAGTTTTGTTTGTTGTTCAGTTATAATGGCGTGTATAGGTTTCATACATTTTTATGTTTGGTGCTGTCAGTTTGTTTCTGTAGGAATTTAGTTTTTTTTTCTTATTAATTCATGTGTGCTGTGCCACCGTGCGTCTCTCAATCCATTCCATCAACATCATCGCCTTCGAGATCTCTGATAAGTAGATCGTGCCAGACTCATGACCCGCATTTCTGGCTATGCGGTACATCAGCGGCGAGTAGCAAGCTACAGCGTAGTAGTTGAGGACGACCTCTTCGGCTTACTCTTATAACTTTCGCTCTTTCTCTCCACAACATTACGAACAACATACATAAATGCTTAGGATAGAAGCAATATTCACGCAGTGTGAGTGCTATTTTGCATGTATTCGTAAAATACTGGCATCTCGCACACTGCCTATTGAACACTGAAGTAACGAAAGCCGTCTGCTTGTTCCGATGTATAACAGCGATGCTGAGTACATTGGGCTTAGGTCACCTTATTTATCCGTTTAGTGACTTTTCAGCGGAAGTAGTGTCGGCATGTGCTTCTGGTCAAATGGAAAATGTTCGGTGGAAGTAACTAAGTTTAAAGGTGCAATTGAGGCTGGCATGAAAACCCTGATTGCCAGCCACTTTATTTTAGCGAAGCTTTTTTGGCGAGCGCGCCTGCTGGGCGCGGCTGCTTACTTTGCAAATAACATATAAGTGAAGCACACTATCATATTTACTACCCTTACAGGGGTCCTGGCTGCTGAACTTCGTTTCTGTGCAATTACGCAATGCTAAAACAAATGATACCTAAATATCCTCAATGCGACGAACAGACGTCATAAAGAAGAAAATTCCTTTAACAACAGAACACTTTCTATGTCTACTATCCTAGGATTGGTGGTTTTGTGCAATTGATTAATGGGACTTTCGCCGAGTAAAGTGCAGTATTTACAGCACTATCTCCAGGATCGGTGCACTCTAGTAAGCAAGTTGACCCTTGATGCAATGCCATGGCACCTACGGCCCTTCTCGAGAATGTTTAAAATGCGTGGTCACGTAGGTCACGTGGCGAGGTTTTGCGTTTCGCTGCCAGGTAGGTAATCGATATGGTGCCTTACACTGCGCCGAATATAGTCACTTTTTTGCCGGTTCACGGAAGCTTCGCCTATTATATTTGAACAAATTGTTCATGCACGTGATAATGCAAAATGCGCATAACTTTTTCAGTTTTTTTTTTAATTTAGGATCTAGACCACTTCTAAGGGAAATTGGCAACCTTGCTTAACCTGGGGCCAGAACGTGCTAGTGGTATCCGAGAAAATACAGTACATAATTCAATTTTTCTGCGTTTACTATGGACTATCTTTTCTTAAGAAATTGATAATGGCCACGAGTTGCTAGAGTTTCCTGCAAGAAAATAGCGCAGAAAACTCTGGCTCAAGTGTCTAGGATTTCTGCAAGTGGCGCTGTTTATATTGGCATCGTTAATATGCAGATTTGCCTAAGTTTGACCCTTTTGGCTTTAACAATACCAGGAATTAGGGACATTTCGTACAGTTTCCTTTTTTCGCCACCACGTGGCGTATCGACCTTAAAGAATTCGAAATTCCCGCTATGACGTATGCTATGACGCTCAACTAAAGAAAGCGCAATAAAAAGAAACACCCTGAAGCTGTCGCTTCACCTCGGTGCTTGGAAACGAGCGCGCTTGTGTATCAGCATTATCTCGAAGACGGCCAGCTACTTGCTCTACTGACAATGAATCGACGGTTTTGCTAGACACCTGGCCAGAAAGCTCGTCCGCATTCTGGAGAGATGTCTGGCCAAGATAAAGGCTCCCGCGAAGATTCCGTTGAATATATTTTTTTCCCTTGAGCAGACTTTTTATTTGTGCACCACTGCGGCCACGGTCTTGCATGTACGTCAGGGTTCTGTTTCATGGGTTTCCTATAGAACTGGCGTGATCCATTGTTTCAGAGGAAGCTTTAGCTCGGGCCTATCTTCGATGCCGGATTCTCAAATACAAATAAAATGCAGGAATGCTTTTATGAGAAAACCGCTGAACCGATTTGAATGAAATGTGTTGCATTAAGAGGGAAAGTTAAATTGCAGATACTGCAGCAAATAGAATTTTCGTTATATAGCGTAATGTTTTCAAAGAATCGCAGGATGTTCGTAAATTAGAAAAAAAATAGAAGCATGAAGTTTCCAAATCCGCAACTCAACCATTAAAAACAAATATGGCATTTATATAAACTGCACCCGTTGGAGCATCAAAAGCGAACAATTTTTTTTGCCAGACCTTAAAACTTACGTGAATTTATTATAATGTTTGGAGGGGTTTTGCAAATGCAACATTCACAACATAGTGGTATATTTCAGGATGGTGTATGATATATGATTGCTATCCGCTTTGGATGTATTATTAGGTGCAGTTTACAGAATTCCGATATGATTTTTAGCTGCTGAGGTACATAGCTGTATAAGTCAAGTTTTTCAAAATTTGGCAATTCTTTAAAATTTTACGTATAGAAAGTAGACGGCCTATAATAAAATATCCCTTTCTGCATTCACCACATTTTAATTTTTTTTTTCTAAATTCAACATAACTCATCAGACTTAGTGCATCGGTTGCTATGAAAAACTATTGCCGATTTCCCATGTATTTCTCTAAGGGCCCCCAAGCTCAATGTTCCCCCTAAGTTCGAGCTTGAATAATATACTTGTTGGCAAGATACGTTTGTAAACGTGTGATCGCGGCCTAATGAGCTAGAGCACCGGCGTAGTGAGCTCAACGGCCAAGGATATGTTTGTAAAGCGTCTTGGGAAGGAATAGGAGAAAAGAAAGGGAGAAGGCTCGTATGTTATTCAGAAGCGTGCCTGGTTGGCTAAAAATTACTAAATGCTTTGGTGGTCATACCACCTTACGTTCCATCAGCATAATTTCTATTTCATTCCGCTAGTATTGTGCAATTATTGTCAATCAATCGAGATTAGAACACCGGCGTCATGGCATTGTATTCCGTCGCAATTATTTATCGCCATCACTTCAGAATCATCTCATCGTCGTCATGCAGTCGTCCTTATATGCCTTCGTCGTTCTATCGACATCATTCCTACCTCTTAATTCCATCGTCGTCACTGCATGCACCGTCGGCCTGCCGTCCTTGTTCTACCATCGTGAGGTAACATTGGCGAGCGATGGTCATAACAAAGCGGGTCAATTAAGGAGACAGTGCATGGCCGCATATATCCGAATCACTTGAAACATCAGGGGAAACACTACGGATTCTAAATAAAGGTGTCTTCGCTAACACGGTGTCGCTTCTTGCTCGCTAGATTGTGTGAATGTTAATCGCATTAACTTCGATAATCATCTTAACATGGGTTCTGCAGGAATTCTTTCGTCTTCGCGACACTAACGAACTCTTTATTTATTTATTTATTTATTTATTTATTTATTTATTTATTTCAAAATACCTTACAGGCCCCATGAGGGGCATTGAGTAAGGGGGGCATTACTGCAAGACAGTTTTACACGTGAATTCCAAAACTGGAGGACCACAAAAATGAGCAGAAATCATCGTCGCAAAACAGGATACAAATGAAGAAGACGCGTTAGCGTACGAAACATCAGCCAAATATTATCACGCATATTGCTCGCGCACATATCGAATATCGTGTAAAAATGTGTATTTCAAAGTATGAAAGAAAAAAAACAATACAAACAATACGTAGATAAACAGAAATAACAGTTCAAGGTAGTGTACAAAATGCCAGATAAATATTACCAAGCACATTGTTCAAACATTGTGTAAGAAAAGTTTATTTAAAGCATGAAGAGGAAACAATAGTCAGCGTGACGTTACATACAAATAGAGAGCATGACATACAGAATGACAGATTTTGAGGACATAAACTGCAAGTTCAGGAGTTTCCTAAATTTATCTCTGTTCAATTGCATCACAGCGCTGTCAGGGAGGGAATTCCACAAGCGGATGGCTCGTGGCAAAGCCGACATATTAAATGCATCAGTGTTTCCGTAGATGCGAGTGAAACTTAAATCATTATTCAGTCGTCGTGATACGCAACTTGCACGTTCCAGCTAGAGCACTGCACGGGCTCGGGCTTACCTGAAAGCCCGGGCCCGGCCCGGCCCGTGGGCCGGGCCGGGCCTGGTAGAGGAGTTTTTTCACGGGCTCGGGCCGGGCTCGGGCACGGCGTGTGCTTTTTGACCCGGGCCCGGGCCGGGCTCGGGCTTTCTGCGAGTTATTCTCGGGCTTCTCAACTCTGAAAAACATGTATTTTTCGGTCTCGGGCCGGGTTCGGGCCGGTTTCGAGTCGGGCTCGGGCCGGGCTCGGGTTTAAGGTAAAGGGGTGGCGGGCCGGGCCGGGCGGGTAACGTAGATTATTTCCGGGCCCGGGCCGGGCTCGGGTCTCGCCATAAATGTTTTGATCGGGCTCGGGCGGGCCGCCCAATGTAAAAACGGGCCTGGGCCGGGCCCGGGCCGGGCCCGGGCCGCAAAAATCGGCCCGTGCAGTGCTCTAGTTCCAGCAGCAAAGACGATGACTTCAATTGATGAACATGTTTATGGAACAAAGACAGCAGTGCCACGTCACGACGACTACTTAGTGCTGGAAGCGAAAGGTCAAGTTTGATTCGAGTTATGCTTGACTGCCTATTGTAATTGCGGGAAATGAAACGACTAGCTCGGTTTTGGATGGCTTCTAAGATTAGGTACTCGTGATCAGGAGACCAAATCGGGGACGCGAACTCGAGCTGTGGACGGACAAACGTCAGGAAGGCTAACTTGCGGATGTCAGATGGAGAATTGCGTAGGTTGCGACGAATGTACCCTAGTGTTTTTGAACCATTAGCGCATATGTTTGTTATATGAGGCCCAGGAAAGATTTGGTGCGAGATGAACACCTAGATATTTGTACAGTGAAGCTTTGGATACTAGATCCGCATTTATATAATAAGTTCCCAGCCTATTAACATTGTTCCCAGCCTATTAACACCTCGAATTCCTAGAGGTGATCATGCTCAGGCATGTGATGGACGACCCGAAGTTTGATGGAGGTAGCGGTATGATTTCGACAGCGGCGCCGCCAATCGACAAGGGGAAACACATTTGGATGGGTGGGAATAGCGGCGAAAGGCACACTTCATGAGTTGCTAGACATCACAGATTTGAATCAACCTGACAAAGAGTTAGAAATATATATGCATTGCAGTCGCGCTAAAGAAATTGAAAACTATTGGATTGGTGCGAGACTCGCTGCAAAAACATTCATTAGACTGTCTCAGGTATCCGACCTATCCTTAACGGGAATCAATGAGATGAGTTTCGATAGAGCTCGTTACATTTTAGGGGCGAAGCTCCTTATAGCGGCACCCGTTCCGTCCCCGTCGTAGTAGTAGTGTGTAACCAGTCTGAGAAAAATGAGAAAAAAATTCCGAAGTTGTGTCCGTAGCGCGGAATCGAACCAGGGACCCCTCGCTTCCGAGCGCGCGGCGTTAGCCCACTACGCCACGAAGCGCACAGGGACAAACGCACCACGATGGCTATAAATACCCAACATTAACGAAAGGCCGCGTTTCTAGCGCGTTTCTAACGCGTTTGTGCTAGCGCGTTACGGCCCGTGTAAGAAGCTGGTGTAAGACGCTGTGGCCTCTCCACCTTACCTTCAACGCGTTTCGAACGCGCTGCCCAAAGCGGTGGCAAGTCAAGTTCAAGTTCTTGAGGGAAAGGGAAAGGGGTTGGCGCTATCTTCTGCAGCCCTTGAGGGAGCACGGCTCAGCGCCAGTCAAGTCAAGTTCAAGTCGAGGAGCGTTTATGAATACGGGGGGTATACTCTCTCAGCAGTCATGTGATGGCGTCGGCAAACGCGGTGCGCGTTCCGGCATGTGTAAATGGCTGCGTAAGACGCTGTGGCCGCTCCCCCTTACTAGAGAGTACTGCACGTTTCTAACGCGTTTGTGCTAGCGTCCCCTTAAGCGGGAGATCCGATGATTCCCTCCGGAGCTTCGCCCACTCATCATCATTCACCCCGTGGATATGCTGTGATTTTTTTTTTTCAAGAGCGGAAGACGTGCCTAGAGGCAGAGTCGACAGCAGTATTTTGTTGCTGCACAAAAATATCTAGGTTTTCGGCATGATCATTTTAGCGGAAAAACAAAAATTCAATAAGTTTTCAAGAAGTACTTAGAGTACATTGATAAAATTGCAGCAAACAAATTCTGAAAAGTTAATTTGCAACTTTTTGTGTCCTAAGGCACAGGGCAACTTACTACTGGTTTCCATTAATTTTCTTCGTTATATTTTCAAGCGAGTTGAATATTCTGCCGTAGGTTATATCACAATTAGCCCAACTAATTAAACTGAGACTTTCAAGTGTATATTGTTCTTGGACAAATGCTTTAAGACTACGCGGATGCTGCAAAATTTCTCAACATTGGGGAGGGGAACATGAAAAACAAAATAGGAGGAGGAGGAGGAGGAAAAAAGAAGGAAAGGCAGGGAGGTTAACCAGAAGCACGTCCGGTTTGCTACCCTACACGGGGGAAGGGGTTTAAAGGGATGAAAAGAAAGGAGAGAGAGAGGGAAGAAAGCACTCGCAGTATAAACACGTGCGGTTGTCCAACACTTCACAATCAGTCACTGAGGCCAGTCGACTTCATGAACTGTAACAATGCCCGCGTCGCTTTGTAAGCCTGCGACGCGTGGGGCCACGGTCCAAGAATCTTTGTCTCTGAAAAAGGTCTGCTGTCTAATCGGTCTAACACACTCCGGAGAAGGTCACGTTCGGTCTCATAAAGATGACAAAAACACAACACGTGTTCCACCGTCTCCTCACAGTTGCACGAGTCACACATTGGTGTGTCGGACATGCCCAGAAGGAATGAGTAAAAAAACAAAATAGAAATGCAAAGCACTTTATTGCCTCGTAAATTTTTATTTTGAATGCTATTTCCACTCGTTAAGTGGCGCGACCCTCGTGTTCGAAGCCTTGTATATGTTCTTGTAGCACTAGGTGCGTTGTCTGCGAATTTACGTGAATAAGCAAGCAGACCATACTTTAATCTGGCGGAGAAAAAAAAAACAAGGAAAGCCTACGTTGTAGATGCACTGTACTGAAACACAATTAAACAGAGTCTAAATTTGCATATATTTGTAAACAAGTGTGCCTAAATTGTCGATTGAAAAATTGACATCATTATAACGAAGCCGAATAAAGCAATAGAGATGGCATGCTCCGCGTGAAATTATGATGAGCGTTAGCCTTGTGGGTCAACAATTTCTGTTTAATGAAAAAAAAAGCTTCTAGTGGCCGTGTATTATCGTATTTCTGAAAACCAGTAACCAGCGTATCTAAATTTACATTCGTGCCAAAATTAGTGGCTCGAGTTCTATCACTGTAGGTACATCCGAATGACTATATGAGATTAAAAAGTGAGATTAAATAGCAGGCGGTGGCGTGTATGGTAGTGTTCACCTATGCCTTCGCTATAGTATGTTGCCGCACACTTTAAAGCACGAGCATGGTGATCAACCGATGTGCTTTTTACAACTTCATCCCTAAATGTAAGCCGGGGTTCTCCCACTCCCGGTGGTTGTTGCCAGCCTGATCCCTCCCTATTTTCCTAACTGTCCATTGCATGGTTTGTTTTCATACCAAATATTCACATAATAATCTGTGGGTGTTCGGCTAGTAATGAAATGTTTATTTCTCTCACAGTTAAATTAACAAGTAACCAGCAAGAAGGCATGCAGGGCAAAAACCTGCTTTCATGCAGCTTGAAGAGCACCCGGCGGCCGTTGATCACATGACAGTATCTTCACAATAATCGAGAACTCGAGCTAGCTTCGTATAGGCAAAAAGGCTAATGGGTCTAACAGAACCGGGCCGGCCGAAGTATGGTACTTTCGGGCTCGGGTCAGGCCCGGACTTGAAAAACCTGCCCGTGCAGTGCTCTACTTCAGATAGATTCCCATACCGTGACGTAGTGGTGACGTTGAAGTAAACAGCCGTAAAACTGTGTATGACGAAACTGATTCTTTATTGGGCGAACATGTGCCCACAAAAGCAAGCTACACTTGAAGCATAACGAAAGCGGCGAATACAGTCGGCGATCGTCGAAATCTGATCAGCGGCGAAACGCGTCGGCTTTTATGCATGAGTCATTGAAGGCCCCAGAATAATCCCTGGTACCCGCATGTCTTCCAGAAAGTTCTAGACAATTCGCGTCGCTCATACAATCAGATTACATGAGCGTCGGTGACACGAGACAACCGATAGAAGCATCGATAACGTTCGAGAAACTTCCCATACATGCAGGCGCGTCCTGTGCCTAGCGATAACGCTTAAAATTTTTTAGCCGGTGAAAAGCGGTCACCGGTGAAAGATAAACATACATACGTGTCAATACCCTCCCCTTAAAAAACATCGTCCCGATGCTACCAACACGAAAGCGAAAACAAAACCACGCGTACAGAGAGAGAAGAAGCAACAACAAACAATAACAAAGTAACAAAGTACCGAAGTTCTTTAGCGGGCGTAGAAAGGCCTAAGACGCACCACGTAGATCACTTCAGGTCGTGCCCGGCGCCGCTGTGCGAAAATGCCGTCTGGCACGACCTCATAGTCCAGTGCGCCAATAAGTCGGATTATCTTGTATAGTCCGAAATAGCGACGTAACAGTTTCTCGCTAAGTCCTCGTCGCCGTATCGGAGTCCAGTCCCAAACACGGTCGCTGGGCTGGTACGCGACGTAGCGTCGTCGAAGATTGTAGTGTCGGCTGTTGGTCCTCTGCTGGTCCTTGATACACAGGCGGGCGAGCTGTCGACCTTCTTCGGCATGCAGCAAATAGCTGGCAACGTCGAGATTTTCTTCGTC